>NC_136527.1:79159724-79189724 GCF_053919585.1 Euprymna scolopes | reverse complement strand
TATTTTAAATCGTGTGTCGTATATATAATAAAAGAGGCGCAGTTTTTCTCCTACAAAAAATAAAAAAAATACATCAGCCCTTAATTCAAGATGGCTACTCGAGCTCAGCACATTTACAAAGATCATTTCATGTTTAAAGATACTAAAATGCCGTTTATTCATTCTAAACTGTCCAAGCTTTCTTCCTTTACTCATTTGAATTATTAAAAAAAATATCCTTGGATCGATCGTCAAAACTTATTAGATTCAAATATGAATTAATCTCGGACGTACGTCTATGAAATAGTAACGTTATAACTGAAAAATGAACCCCGACAATAAAAGTAATAAAAATATTTACTTTTGGGGCTTGTTTATAGATATATTTCTAAACGAACGGACAAAACCCGTTCGTTTATGGTGTGTAAAAAACAACGTGCACGAACAAACTGAAAGAAAACTAACGTTGTTTTTTAAGTATTTTGTTAAATCTTATTTTAGTACTTCTGCAGTTTACGACCTGTGCTACCTAACAATTCAATAACAAAGACATCGTAAAAAATTGAATTGAAGGACATTGTCGTGATTGTACTTGCCTCTAAATTCAAGAATTTTCACTTTTAAAACATTTGTTCCTATTAATATCATCAATTACAAACTTCACTTTCGGATTAAAGACAGACATAAAAAAAGGAAATGTATACTTTCCATCTGGGCGGGTGTTAATTTTTCAATTATAGCGTTTTACTAAGTTAAATCTGAAACTTAAGAAATCGATGGTATTAAGGCTCTCTTGAAGTTGAAGGAAACTAAAATATGAAGAAGAAAGTTAAACATAAGTCGTATTACACCGGTAAAAAGAAACTTAAGTAGCCGTCTTGCAGTTTAATAAAACTAAACTATGAAGAAAATGGGACATAATACATGTACACCGGTAGAAAGAATGTGACTTAATTAATTAATGAAATTGGCGTCATTTTATAAATACAATTAAATATTGAAAATTACATAATTAGAAAACAGATTATTTTAATTAGATAATTTTATTAAATAGAGGAATTTTTTAAAGAATGATTTTAAGCAGTTTAGATCTTTTTATTGAACCACTTCCGTGAAATTTTATAAAAAAATGACAAACAAATAAAGTAGAAATGATAATGAAACGATATTGAAATTGACAATAGTAGAAAACAGATTTTTCTGTTACAAAAAATAAAGATAATTAGAAATATTAACGAAATGATATTGAAATTTACAATAGTAAACAATTGAGTTTGGGGGCCGAAAAAATTTTTTATATAAAAAATCTGGAAAAAATCTATATAGTGTACGTACGTGTCACTACATGAAGATGCCATATTCCAAAAATCACATAAATCGATCGAGTAGTTACTTTTTATTTAAGAAAATCAAATATAAGCACATGTTCTAGCGAAGATTTGCTACACGCTATCTTTTCCGAACTTACAACACTAACGACACCTGGCGTAAATATGGGATCCACAAGGGCAGTCAATCGACTTTCAAAAAAATTTTTTTGTTCATAAATGTCGAAAACACTCGTAAAATTTGATTTTCTTTTAATATATATATATATATATATATATATATATATATATATATATATATATATATATATATATATATATATACTTGATTGGTTTATCTTGCATATTTTTATCTAATTTTTTCATGTACGCTTATTAAAGTCTGGTTTCAAACGAAAAAAACCCAGTGGTTTCGACATTATCTTCATTAAATGAAGTCAAATTATTTATTAAGTCAATTTTTGATTTTGTATTTGTATTATAAAAATGTGTTTGATTTAAATTTATATCCAATGAGTCTTTTAAGAATAGATGATGTTCCCTTCATGGCTCCTATTTGTATTTAGTAAAAGATTGGTCTACCAAGGATTGCTTCTAAGTACTTCTGAAGATAATTTTTGTTGTTATGTTTTCTCATTTTTGTTATCTATTCTCGTTTAGATCTATAAAGGTCGAACTTGTTCCATATTACAATATCTTGCATGATGGCCTTGTCCTTTATGTATTATTGTTACAGCTTGGTATTCGAGGGATTGCTTCTAAGTACTTCTGAAGATTAATTTTATTAATCAAGATGCTCGAATATTTTGTTATATTTTCTCGTTCAGCTCTATTAAGGTCAAAATCATTTGGGACTGTAACATGTAATTTAGGGTTCAGGAAGAGAACTTTTAGCAGATCAAACAATAACTAAAAATATAAAAAAGACCACACATTTCATAGAAGAGTTTCTAGCCTACGCGTTATCATGTTTGTAACTAATATTTATATACTTTAAGCAAAAGCACATTACATCTACAAAAAGATTTGATACAGTCCAGTCGCAAAAATTATGTCTGATTCATAACATTGTTTGTGTGAATATTATAAATGTAGACAGGTGACCAATTAATTATTAATAAATAAACAATTCATTACATCCTCATATTGTATTATAGTCTCAACTTTAGCTCTATTATAAAATATTTAAGAATAGTTTCATCAATCATTAATCGTTTCCAGTTTATTTTAAGTAATACCGTTTTGAAGTTCTCATATAAATAAATCCGAATTCTCAGAAAATACTTAGAAAGAATATAGCATTTTCTAATTGTGTCTTTTTCATATGTATCAGTAAACTTGATTTATGAAGATAAGAATATTTACATATTGTGAAAGAATATTGATTTTCCCTTTTTTTTTATTTTACTTTAAGTTCTAATGGATCCAGGGGTCCCTCCCAGAGCTAACACTTAGTTCCATTATGATGTAAACGTATCCGAGGGATTTTTAGGAACACATGTTGTTCCCTTGATGGCTACTATTTGTATATTTTTACAGCTGGGTCTTTCAGCGATTGCTTCTTAGTATTTCTGAAGATAGTTTTTATTAATCCAGATGCTCCTATATTTTATCTTTTCTCATTTACCTCTATTAAGGTGAAAATTATTTATGGCTGTAGCATCAATAATGATCGCAGTTCTTTCGGACTTGTTCCATATTAAAATATCTGGCATGATGACATTGTCTTTTATGCATATGCCGCAAGTATGTCTTTATAATATAATAACTTTTTATTTTCATGTTATCAGCATTGCTTCATGTTTCCAAATATTGCTTTTCTCTGGTATGAATTCTCATATGAGACAGTAAATTTGACTTTACAGAACAACAATATCCACAAACTTCACAAGAATAGGGTTTTCTCTAGTGCGAGTTCTCATATGTATCACTAACCATGATTTTCGACCACAATAATATCCACAACCTTCACATTAATGTGGCTTTGCAACATTGTTATTTCTCATATGTTTCACTAACGATGATTTCACAGAACAAGTGTATTCACACATTTCACATGAATATGGCTTTTCTCCAGTGTGAGTTCTCATATGTTGCACTAACGATGATTTCACAGAACAAGAATATCCACAAACTTCACATGAATGTGGCTTTCCCCCAGTGTGAGTTCTCATATGTTTCACTAATAGGGATTTATCAGAACAAGAATATTCACAAAATTCACATGAATGTGGTTTTGCCCCGGTGTGAGTTCTCATATGTTACACTAATGATGATTTTACAGAACAAGAATATACACAAACTTCACATGAATATGGCTTTTCTCCAGTGTGAGTTCTCATGTGTACTACTAACCTTGATTTATCAGAACATGAACATCCACAAACTTCACATGTATGTGGATTTTCTCCAGTGTGAGTTCTCATATGTCTCATTAAATTTGATTTTATAAGAAAAGAGCATCCACAAATTTCACATGAATGTAGCTTTTCCCCAGTATGAGTTCTCATATGTTTCACTAATAATGATTTATCAGAACAAGTATATCCACAAACTTCACAGGAATATGGCTTTTCTCCAGTGTGAGTTCTCATATGTCTCACTAATGATGCTTTAACAGAACAAGAATATGCACAAACTTCACAAGAATATGGCTTTTCCCCAGTGTGCGTTCTCATATGTATCACGAACTTTGATTTATATGAAAAAGAATATCCACAAACTTCACAGGAACATTGCCTTTCCCCAGTGTGAGTACTCATTTCTTACTAGCAATTGCGTTTTAAAACAAGAATGCGGTTTTACACTATTTAAAACTCTAATATGTTTACCTAATTTTTCAAAACTCTCTTTAAAATTGTTATACCTTTTACACTTAACATTGCCGTCAATTTTTATTTCAATTTTAATTATTAGTCTTTTCCCAGGTGTGAGTTTGCATATGTATCACTTTGATCTTTCAGAACACGAATATCACACACATCAAATAAATGTGGCTTTTCCACAGTGTGAATTCTCATTAACGATGATGTGTAAGAACAAGAATATCAACCCACTTTACAAGAATGTTCTTTCAGACGTGTGTAAGTTCTCATATTTAACTAACGATAATTTTGTAGAAAAAAAAATATTTATACATTTTACACAAAACATTGCTATTCTCTTTTTATTCCAAATTTACAAATCAGTTTGTTTAAGCTGGGGATTTATCATGCTACATGATGCCAAACGTTAGAATAATAATTTTTTTAATGCTTAGATCTTTTTAAGTGCATTTTTTCTTCAGTGTGTGATTATATATATCTAAGTAAAATATATTTGGAAGAAAAAGAATATTCACACATTTCACAAAATATGTTTTTATAATAAAATCACACAATACAAAAAATGTGACTTTTGCCAGTTTGATTTCTCATTCGTCAAAACTTTTGATTCGACATTTATTAGTTTTGTATGTATTTGAAAATTAATCAGATATTTTTTCATTAAAAACGTGTTAAATTTTCACAACTAATATTACCTTCTAGATGTGTTAAGTTTTCACAAATATTTCATAACATTTTGAAACAGAGGATCTTCACACATTTCACAAAATGTGTTTCTATAATAAAATCACACTATTAATTAAAATGTGACTTTTCCAAGTTTGATTTCTCATAAATCAAAACATTTGATTCAATCTCTTATTTTTTATTTATTTGAGAATTAAACAGATATTTCATCCAAACTAATATTACCTTCAAGATGTGTTAAGTTTTCACAACTATTTCATAACATTTGTAGATAGTAGTGGCCAGGATAAGAAATTTTCCCACCGATGTCACTTTAGTCTTCCAAATAATGTAATTCTCTTCATCGAATAATGTTAAAAGAAAATCATATTCCATTAAAATTCAATCATAGGGTTCAATCAGGAACATCTGCAAAAAAGTAAAATTCAATATTTTTAGTATTTGCTCTGATGTATTAGTATTGTTTGTTGTTGTTAATTGTGTTGGATTTAAGTCACACCCCAAGATTAATTTCATCCAGAATATCATAGGAGTTACGTTAAAAATAACTATTTTTCAACTTTACACAGAACCACTCGATACAGGTGTTGCTTAAAATATAATCTAGTTTAAAATGTATTCAAAGTTTTTATGATTTGAATAAAAATGCTCTATTATCAAACAATTTTGTTAATATGTGTTTGTTTAGTATCCAAAACTTTTATTTGGTTGAAAATCCTACACTAACATTCTATATATTTTAATTTTTTACTTTTATTTTTTTGTTTTTTCTCATATATTTGTCAATCCTTTGATTCAATCAAGCTTTGATTTGAGAAACTGTTTACCTTCTAATTTATCTGAATATAAAAATTATTTGTAACTATATACTTTTAACTTATAAGGGTGTAAATGTGTCAACTGTCTTTAAATAAAGACACTAACCAATTTTTAATTTAATAATTATTTCCTTATGTACTAGTGACACCAAGAGTTCAGTAAAAATATTTTTTGCATTTTTAAGATAAATTAAACTAATATAATTTTGAAAGATTAATTATTTTGAATTTTGAATCTTACAAAACTATGTTTAATTGATATTATTTTCTTTAATTTATACCTGCATATCTGCTTGTGTTTGCTATTTAAAATGGAGTGAATTTTGATACGCTGAACCTTACAGAAGTTTGCAAAGGCAAACGAGCGAGTTTTTGGATCGTCTAGGTATATTTTCTGGCAGTACTCAAATTTCTTGGGGGACATACTTGACCAGAGTGCAGTGATTATGGGGAAAATACTTACCAAACAGAAAAGAAAAGAGGCAGCGCAATATATATATATATATATATATATATATATATATATATATATATATATATATATATATCAGGTAGAAAGATATCCAAAAATTAAGAATAATTTGACTCCAAAGGTCGCTGATAGTGCTCAATCAAAGACAGCAAATTATTATTTTTTTATGTAAATACATTGATGTTATTGTCATAATTATCATGAACCTTACTTCTCTGAAACCCTTTAATTTTTTTTTAATTTTTTAATCTTCATGCCTGATGAGATCAATTAGTATCGAAACAGTCTGCACATCATAGCAAGATATTACATATTTACATATATATATATATATATGTGTGTGGGTGTGTGTGTAGGTGTAGTATTGTACATTGTAGCAAGCTATTATTGTATTTCCATAAAGCATAATATATATGTGTAGTAGTAGTATTAGTGTCATATTAAAGAAGCTACTGTTGATTTAATATCACGGGTCTTCCTACGTGTGTGGTAATAACAGTTTTGATTAAAGTTTAAAAGTAAAGAATCAAGTATAATAGATTAATTCTGCTTTAACCAGAAACAAAGACATACAATGGAAGTAGCTGCTATTTTTCCCTCTAAAAAATGAGTACTACTCTCACTACCATGCGACACCGGGAGGTGTTCTGTATTAGGGTCATATATGGGGCTCGCCCTAATTTTCTGGCTTATAAACTTATACACATACTATAATCTGTCCTTTTATTTATCCAACACAATAATGATTTCTCCTCTTCACATTGCACAAAATCTCGTTAGCTGACAACTAAATGTTCATTCATTCTGGAGTGAATGAAACCTCATTCAAAAAAGAACGCTCGAGATTAAAACAAATATGATCCCCTGAATAGTCTATGTTATCATTTCAGATTAAATACCCCAATTACAAACTTTGAAAACTCGAGAAAAAATAAATTAACAATATTTTTATTAGTAGTAGAAAAGGTGGACGTCCCTTGTTATTATTATAGTATGAACGAATTACTATTTTCTTACCTTTCTTACTAAAATGTTTAGTTATCCTTATTACTAAAATACCATTGCCAATTCTTTTATTGTTATTATTTTTTACTTTATAAAAATACTGTAGTAGTAGTAGTATTATATGTAGTAGTAATATTAGTGAATTCACTACATATATTATCGAGTTATGAAAGACAAACAAGTAACTTGGTGGAACAATAAAATTGTCGCCATAGAAAAGCCGACATGACTCCATTTTCATTTGATGATAACCGGTTAAAATATAAACATTCCTTTTGAAGCAACCTGTGTCATATTAAAGAAGCTACTGTTGATTTAATATCACGGGTCTTCCTACTTGTGTTGTAATAATAGTTTTGATTAAAGTTTAAAAGTAAAAAAATCAAGTATAATAGATTAATTCTGTTTTAAACAGAAACAAAGACATACAATGGAAGTCGCTGTTATTTTTCCCTAATTTTCTGGCTTATAAACTTATACACATACTATATTTCCTTTTATTTATCCAACACAATAATGATTTCCCCTCTTCATATTTCACAAAATCTCGTTAGCTGACAACTAAATATTCATTCATTCTGGAGTGAATGAAACCTCATTCAAAAAAGAACGCTCGAGATTAAAACAAATATGATCCCCTGAATAGTCTATGTTATCATTTCAAATTAAATACCCCAATTACCAACTTTGGAAACTCGAGAAAAATAAACTAACAAGATGTTTATTATTATTATTAGTAAGAACAAATTACTATTTCCTTACCTTTCTCATTAAACTGTTTCATTATACTTATTACTAAAATACCATTGTCCATTCTTTCATTTTTTCCCACACACCTTTTTTCCCCTAATTTTTCCCCTATATATATATATATATATATATATATATATATATATATCATATATATATATCATATATATATATATCATATATATATGTCTATCATATATATATATATATATATATATATATATATATATATATATATATAACAATAATATATATAAATCATATATATATATATATATATATATATATTGGTTCGCAAAAATATACAAATACATTTATACAAATACATTTATATATATACATATACATATATATATATATATATATATATATATATATATATATATATATATATATATATATATATATAAAGTCCTAGCGACTACATATAGTTCAAAACATAACACTTATTTTTCGAGGACACTCGTTTCAAGAACATTTTCACATATATTGGACAGGGTTATCTCCCTTAAACTCCAATGAAACTATTGATGCCCTTTACCACTAGAGGGCGTAACAGTCTTTTACGGTGCATTTGTAAATAAAGCGAGAGTTGAAACGGCCATTTTGTTTTGGCACGTGCTATCAGTTCATTCATCTCTAATGTTAATTTTGTCTTGTGCGTTTTTCATTCATCTGCAGTGTTAATGTTGATACACTTTAGTATATGCTAATTATTATTTTCTTAAAATTCATCAGTTTTACTTAAATAAAAACATTTTGTACAAAAATCTAAATGTTAGATTAAAAAGAAATATAGGATTTGTATTATTAAGTTGTCAAAAAGCAAATATATAACCTATATAGCTTGAAAAATATATTTTTACAAGATTTTTTTTTTAAATAAGAAAACCATACTTTTTTTTTATTCACGTATGTTATAAAGCATGGCGAAATCAATATTTTGTTTAATTGATTGCAATAAAAATATGAACTTATATCAATGTTTCAGATTATATTAAAAGTTATCGGATTTAATTTATAAAATTAATATATAAATATATATATATATATAAATATATATATGTATATATAATTATTTATATTAATATATAAAAAAACATAATAATAACAATAATAATAATAATAATAATAATAATAATAATAATAATAATAATAATTTACCTATCATTCCAGGAATTCGATACGGAAAAAAAGTCGGATGAATTCTTTTTTTCTTTTGTGTTCAAAACAGAAAATTTGTTTTATTTGTTAGGATTTCTTTAGTAAATTGATACAACTTTTGTTTTGTGTGTCCAATTCATTAAGAAATAAAATATATGAAAATATAAAAGAATCAAAATTAAAAGATGAAAAACAATTTAAACGTGAAATTATTTAAAGAGAAAATCAACTTTAAAGAACAATGCATTAAGGTTGGCACCGCCAAAAATGGCCGCAAAATCAAGTTGTTGTTGTTTTTTAAAACTAAATTACATTTATTAAAATCCATTATTTCTGAGTAACTTTTTTTTCCAGAAAGATAAAACCCTGAATTTTATCATATAGTAAACAGAATAATGTAAAACTTTTTCTACTATTTTTAATTAAATTTTAAATGTTAAATTTTCCCAAAAAGTTAACAATTGACATTTTTTGTCTTGCACAAAAAACGTACTTAAATATTAAAAAAAAAGGTTTTTGAAATACTTAATTTATTTATTTATTTATTGTCTAACAAAGATTAGGATGATTTTCTAAGAGAATATGCAAAAATATTATAATATAAGTAGCGTAATTTCAAATAATTCAACTTATTCATATAGGTAACCAGATATTTCGCGTCGATGTAGAGTCTAGATCGACTCTGTTTACGTTTGCGTTTGATAAGAAGAAAACTATGAAAGACCAAACAGGCCAAAAAATCTTATTTTTCAGTGACGAAAATTTCAATGTATTATTAAGCTGAGGCTGGCCAGTACCAGATGTGTGACCATTTGTATGAGTTTGGTTTTTAATGTGTATGTGTGTGGGGGCGCCAGGCTCCCCAAAATGGGGGGGGCAATTTAAAGCAGAATAAAAAAAATTATTTCAGCGCGTTTGGTCCACCGTAGTCGAAAGGCGGCAAACGTTTTCAAACGGGATCGAAAAAAATGATGCTATTTTTAACACAAAGGGCACAATATTTATCGAATTTTTTTTGTATCGATTATTCAAAGCATGCCCTGTTTAATAATGGTCATGCATTATTCGGCTCGCTAAAACAAAATTGTTAATTTATTTATCAAAAATTTTAAAATGGCTTTTTTCGTATAAATATTAAAAAATTTTTTTTTTGTTTTGCTTAACTTAAATTAATTATTTTACTTAACATATTCACCGAATTTCACACTTCAAAACTCAAAAGCGGGATAATTAAACACAATCGAATTCTGATATTCAGACGTCAAAATAAGGTATGCAAACAATTTTTTTTTAAATCTATAATTCTGTCCCTTACAACAACATAATATGTTTTGTTCAGTTTCAGATGATTATTTTAAGCATATTTGTTCCCACTTCAAAACAAGGGGGGGTTGTAAGCAAAAATATATACATATATATATATAAATATCGTTTATGAAAAATAAGTACACTGTTATAAAGTTCATTCTTCTCCTAATAATCGCTGAAAATTTTGTATTGATCGGATAATTACCTGATTTTTGGTAGATTTTTAAAAAGACGGTCCGTCAAAAAGTACTGACCTGCCCCCCCCCCCCAGTTTTGGCGGTGCCTAAATTAAGGTCATTAAAGAACAATTAATTAAGGTCATCTTAAAACGGTGTAATCATTATTTCGTTCGTCGTGTAAAAAAATGCCCGTTCATTAGTTAAAAATGTGCAATTGTTTTCATAAATTATATCGATGCTTAAAGATAAAATAATTGTAACATTAATACGATTAAAACAATCGACGTTTTTATAAAGCATCGTCACACTCGAACCGGAAGTTACTATTGCTATTGAAGCCATAAACGTTTTAATAAAATGAAGTTAAAATTGGTAATGCGGCATATTCTCTTATTATATTGGCGAATTATAGAGCAAGTCATATCTAGAACGAAACATTCATAACTTTAAAAACAACTTCGGTACTTCTACAATTTATCGTTGAAAATGGAGACGCCATTTCTTCGCGCACCTGTCGTTAAAATACGAGAGAGAATAATATTTTAAACTATGACCGAAGCATGAAATAAATTATAAAAACATTACACTTATTATTACTTTTTTGCAAAAGTTAAGTACATTTATTGTATTGATTCATTGTCTTAAGACTTTAACTTAATACTTAACTTGGAAATAATTCCGAAAACTTATCATTTTCTTGCCGGAAAAATGTAAATGCGATTTTTGTCATAATGAATTTTTACATGAAATCTTTTTTCAGATTTGAGATAAAATTATTCCATGTATTCTTTTTTTTTATTTCTCATACTATTTTCTTTGAGAAAATAACTTTAAACTATAATCTTTCAAATACAATAAAAATGTACTCCAAATTTAAAAAAAAAACTAATATGATTAACCGACGTTAAAAACCTTACCCCCTACCGAAGCAAAATCAGCCAGTCATTGTATGATTGATTGCTAGGTACGGGCAAAAGTGGGCGGGCAAAAATAGGGGAACCTAGTTTTGAAAGACGATTTATCATAATTTTTTGTAGGTTTGCGACTAATTTTTGATTGTGTTTGAAAGACCAGAGACTAAAGTTAAATTCCTAAAAGAAAAAAATATATTTGTACATACATACACACATCTATGACTGTTCCTTTACAGTTGAGAGTGACCACAAATATTTGTATACGTGAAAAAAAAGTTATGAAAAATGTTTTCACGGCGAGCTTAAAGTCAGATTCTTTGGTGCTATCTTTTATGAGGATGGGATACACCCAGATCCCCCAAAACTGGAGGAAATAAAATCACTCGTGATCCCAACTAATGTTACCGATCTGCAGAAGGTACTAGAGATCATTACCTACATGACACCTTTAATTCCGAGGCTTTCAGACCTCACAGGAGCCCTTAAAAAAGATGCTGACTACCAATGGAGCAATAGCCACCAGAGGTCACTGCAGGAAATAAAGGACATAATATGCAAGAAGATGCTACTCCGATACTATGACCCATCAAAGAAATCTACCATATAAGTTGATGCATCTTCCAGAGGGTTGGGAACCGCACTAATACAAGAATGCAAACCTATAGCTTTTGCCTCAAAATCACTGAAACCGAATAGCGCTATGCCAATATCGGGCGCGAACTCCTGGCTGTCGTATTTGGCTGTAAAAGCTTTCGAACATACATCTACGGCTGTTCCTTTAAAGTTGACAGTGACCACAAACTCTTGGGAATGATCTGCCTCCAGAACCTTACAGCAGCACCTCCTCGAGTTTATCGGTTAATCCTGAGACTCCAGGAATATGACATGATCATAAAATATCGACCGGGTAACAGAATGCTACGAGCTGATGGATTATTTAGGCTAGCCAACGAAAGGAACAAGGAGGTCATAGACCTAGACATCAAAGTGTCCCTGAAAGTCTCATAAGCGATAATGGCTCACATTTTAACTCCCAGCAGTTCAAAGTACCCATTCATCCGCAGTCTCAGGGTGTTCTCTAGCGAGGAGGTCATTAGGTTTCTCAAGCAAATATTTGCTCAGCAGGGTGTCCCTAAAAGGCTTACAAGCCATAAATGGCTCACAGTTTAGCTCCTAGCAGTTCAAAGGATTTGCTAAAGCCTAGGACTTTGAGCATATTACCAGCTCTCCCAGATACCCCCAATATAACGGCATGGCAGACCGCTGCATTAAGACTGTCAAAGCAGTCATGAAGAAAGTCATGTTGAGCAATCGGGATATAAACTTGTGTCCTTGTGTCTGCGATCAACACCGATGGATCATACTTATGTAGCAGAAACAAATGGAACTTTTTTCTTTCATGAATCAATGCCTCTTCCCTGTCCTATTTGGCCACATATTGACTAATTAGGGGCACAGCGCATTGATCCTTTCTATCCCCTAAGGAAATTGGCCAGCATCCGGTTTGAAGAATAACAACTTGTTCTTACGGAGTGACACACCAAACGACCGTTAAACAAGCCTGCACTGAATCACGTTCCTACATTGTAGAGATGTCATCAGGAGAGATTCGTCGCAGAAACCGCAGCCATCTCAAGAAGGTTGCCCACACATCCAATATGACACAATCAATTATACATAATACAACCTCGCGTCAAAATAAAATCACACCATCCAATGTACCAGGCTAACATCCTGCAGAAACTCCCAATACGCATGCAAGCATCTGCACGCCATCTGCCGAAACACATAGTCTTGCAGTCTTGCACATATCACACAGTCCAGTACAAACAAACCATTCGTAACAATCACAAGATCGGGTCGTGTCATGACCATCCCCCGAACAAAAGATACGATGTGTTCACATGTAAAAACTCATCCAGCAACCTCTGGTTAAACAAACAATTCTCTTGTGAAAGAGGGGTGTCAACATATGGATTATCTTTCCTTGTTTATAATTCGGGCTGTACGAGTTACTCCCCTTAGAAAATTAAGATGTCTTCCGTGAGCTAACAAGCTTCGTTTTGCCTCGTTAATATTACAAATTCATACTAATAATATTACAAAAAAGGTACAACAGAGATCATTTAAAATTATGTTACGCCGAAAGTTTCACATTCTTGCGAGCAAGGAAATTATTAAAATCTTGCATATGAAAATTATGCGAAATCTGTAATTTAAAAAAAATGTAAAAATATTTTTGCTATTATAATTTTTTTGTGTGTGAAAATATTGAATAAACAATGCTTAATTCAATGGTCATATCGGTAGTTTGAGAAATTCATTTTCTTTGAGTTACATCGAATTCATTAATACAGACTTTAGGTTTTTTTTTTCGTAATATTCTTGTAAAAATTATTTTATTTATTTTATTGTTACAAATTATGATGCTTTCCTTATATAAAAAAGCAAAAAAACTGAAATTTAAATTAAATAATTAGTTCATTATATTCGGCAATGATTATTTGATAAAAACTGAAAATTTTATTAGAATTAGTTAATTTCCTGATTTTTGGTGAATTTTTAAGTAAAGTGAGGGGTAAAAATGTGCATACATCTTGAGCATCCGCATTCATTTTGCCCGTACCTATTAATTGCTTATTACGATTTCTGATTTTAATGAGGGGTCAAAATGATAATATGTAACTGTTACCTCCCCTGAGAGAACTCACTAATCAACAGACTTTTAGTTATATAACCCCTTCTGTTCGGGTTTACTAAAAATAAAAATGGAGTACAAATCACGACTCCTTGACAATCTCAAGTGTCTTATTTTTTTCTTCTTAACAGTGAAAGAATAATTCATGGTGGCAGCGGTGGTTCCCTTTGTTTCTACCCTTCTGAACTAAAACAAAACAGATGGGATATATAAACTATGTACGGGTGACATGTCAAAACACAACTCACTTTACTTAAAAAATACCTACAACTCCAACTCTATTCGCACCTACTGAAAACCTGCCCATATATATCTATTCACCTAATTACGCATGACTCAATACTTGCTGTCTTATCCATGCTATATTGCACTTACATCTTAACCCTCCTATCATCTACAATAGCTCGGGCACAACTCGTAGCTCAATTCTTAATACTTACTCATACTGTAACACTATACTAGACCTAAGCTAACATTAATAAAATAAAAAAAAAGGGTACGACTAAAATCACATTATCTCCTCCCTAACAAGCCCTCTTACAAACATAGACGCTTACACTGCATGAACTTCACCCACCCCCTTTATCCATTAACAAGTAAATAGCATGTCCCTAAATCACTTTGAGGAGTGTAACTAATCAGTAGATATAATCCCCCACAAACTAACCCAGTAACACTAACAACGCGGGGTCGCAGAAATACCTGGATTAGAACCTAGGCGCGGAGAAAACCCTCTCAGGGCTGACGGACCCAGTAGGTCTTCCCAGATCATCCGTCTAGGAGAAGGAAAACTCTGAAACTAAACCAAAGGGGAGAGAGGCCTCTTCAGTCTTGGATGACAACCTTCCTAGAGCTGGTGACTCAAACAAATTCACCGGTTTGCAAACCTAAATTGCTTAAGGAGTAGATAGGCTCTGTCTATCGCCCGGCTTCCATACTCCTTCTTTGCCTATTAGTCAAGCGCAGAGACACTATCTCAGTGATTCGACAGAAACACCCAGCGGTAGATCTTTTCCTGGCTAGGGCAATGAACGCCGTTCTTCCCCATTCCCAGCATGCCCCACCCCTAAAACTGAACATTTGGGAGTGCTTGAGTATAAGATATGCCTGAGCGGTTAGATTGGGTTGACCTTCTTCTAAAGGGTTGAGGGTACCGGATTGACAGTTCCTGGCTGCTGTTCCCGACTGGTAGTACATGGGTCCTAACTCTTTGGTAGCGCTTAGAGCGGCTGCTCCATCAACAGTTGAATAATATCGGGTTGTTTGCAGTGCCATGACGCGCATGGAAAGGGACCCTGCACTCATCCCCGGTGGGCTTTCCTGAGGCCACAATCCTAATTGGAGAAAGGTCAGCTGATGGTCTACTTGTGATGCATGTCTGAAGCTCCGCATAACCTCTTGTTTAGCTCCCACTTACCGAAACTCTTAAAAAAAAAAATGACGACAGTACAATCTAAAAATAAGCTTAAACCAGGATTAGGGACAAACAAATTCAACTTGCCTCCTCCCTTGAGGCTCTCATTCACAAATATCCGTGGGCTTAGAACTAACTTAGCTGATGTTGAAGCATTTCTCTTAACAAATACCCCGGATATCTTAGCACTAAGTGAGACTAACCTACACTCCTCCATTCCCTCTAACCACTTTAACATGCCTGGATATCTCCCACTCTGCCGTAAGGACTCTGACAGACATATGCACGGACTTGGAGTTTACATTCGTAATACCCTTCCCTTGACTAGAGAAACAAACCTAGAAACAGATTATCAAGCCTTTATGTGCTTTAGACTAAACGTGCAACACAGTATTAGCTACTATTATTTTCTCTACCGCTCTCCCTCGACTCAGGACTGCTCCATAATAAACAAAGTATCTGACAGCATAGACACGGCACTGTCCCTCGACACTAGCGCACAAATACATGTGTTTGGTGACTTTAATGTCCACCACAAAAACTGGCTTGGATTCTCTACTCACACAGATGCAGCGGGCAGCACAACCCATAGCTTCGCTATATCTCACTCCCTATCACAAATTGTTACGTTTCCAACCCGTTTCCCTGACCAGGAAGAACAACACGCATAACTTCTAGATCTGTTTTTGACCACAGTTCCCGATGACTGCATAGCGAAGGCCCACAGCCCACTCGGGAACGCTGATCATGCAGTGATAATGGTTGAAATCGCCCTAAACTCTAGACCCAAAACTGAAGAGCCAGTGCTCAAAACAACGAGATATTATAATAAGGCTGACTGGGAAGCCATCAGGGAACTAATTAGAGATGCTCCATGGAACAATATTTTCTCTCTCCCTGCTGAACAGTGTGCAAACGAGACCACTGACTGGTTCAAAACTGCAATCGAAGCGCATGTTCCCATGCGGAAATTTTATAGTAAGCCCCACTCTCCCCAATGGTTTACATCGACTTGTGCAACTGCCATTGCTCAAAAGCAGCATGCATACCGTAGGTTTAACCGACATAAGTCCAGTTCAAACAGACTGAAGTATATAGAAGCTAGAAATAACGTTAAGAAAGAAATAGCGACAGCTAAGAGAGAATTTACGGAAACCACTAAAAAGCGCATCGAAGCACAAAAACTAGGAACTCGAGACTTCTGGAAAATCTACAACAGTGTAGTAAACAATGGGCAATCAACAATTCCCCCACTAACCAACAATCACGAGGTTGTCTCCTCAGCAACCGACAAGGCTAACATGCTTGCCAGTCGGTTTGCCTCAAACTCCACACTGGACCCTTCCAACCACCCCCTACTTGACTTTCCTATGCGGACAGACGCCACACTAGACGATCTGAAAACCACCCCTGCTCAGGTGCATGCTATCATAAAAAACCTTGACACCTCAAAAGCATGTGGACCCGATCTTATCCCAGCTGTGCTATTAAAAAAGTGCTCAGCCGAAGTAGCTCCAGTTCTCTCCAAACTCTACAACAAATGCCTTAATGAATCTTGCTTTCCGGGCTGTTGGAAAACTGCGTCTGTTGTACCAGTATTCAAGAATTCTGGCGAAAGGACAGACCCATCAAATTATCGCCCCATTAGCCTCCTCCCACTTTTTGCCAAAATATTTGAGACCATAATTAACCATGCTCTAGTCCATCATCTTACAGATGCTAAACTACTGACTGACAAACAATATAGATTTAGACAAGCCCGTTCCACAGCAGACATCCTCACCGTGATCTCTGAACGTATATACCAATCACTGGACAAAGCGGGGGAAGGCAGAGCGGTAGCTCTAGATATATCTAAGGCTTTTGACAGGGTATGGCATGAGGGTCTCCTCAGTAAAATCAGATAATACGGTATCACTGGTAGAATACTTAACATAATTAAATCCTTCTTAGATAAGAGAAAAATCCAGGTAGTCCTAGACGGTCGCACATCTAAACAATATGATATAAATGCGGGAGTGCCCCAGGGTTCTATCCTTGGACCTCTATTGTTCCTGATATTCATAAATGACCTCCCCGACAACATTGCCTCTGAGATGGGTATATATGCTGATGACACTACACTCTATGGCAGACACGACAGGAAGACGAATGAACACATTTCTAAAGAAATGGCAGAAACACTAGAGGAAGACCTCCAATCTGTAGTGGAATGGGGACAAAAGTGGTTGGTCGCGTTCAATGCTGCCAAGACTAAACTAGTTTCATTCAATAATTACAAGAAACCCTCTCTACCACCAATAGCAATGGCCAACGACTCTTTATCTGAGAGTCCATCTTTCAAACTCCTTGGCCTAACGTTCACAGGAAACATGAGTTGGAACAATTACATTGAAGGCATTGCCAGGGCCGCTGCAAGAAAGGTACGCTCTCTCTACCGTGCTAGAAAACTACTAACACCCGAAAGTATCCTGTACCTCTATAAGGCCACCATTCGCCCATGTATGGAGTATTGCTGCCACATCTGGGCTGGTGCATCTGCTACTAGTCTCTCGCTCCTTGACAAGGTTCAAAAGAGAGTCGCAAATCTGATAGGCCCTGAACTGGCATCTAAGCTTCAGCCTCTGTCCCATCGACGAAATGTTGCATCCCTCTGCCTGTTCTACAAGTATTTTAGTGGTGAATGCTCTGATGAACTGCAATCACTTGTGCCCCCACGACGCGAGCACCCTCGACAAACCCGACAGGCTACTAGATCCCACCCCCACACTGTAGAGGTCCCTAGATGTAAAAGATCTTTTTACTCCAATAGTTTCTTCCCCAGAACCGCAAGACTCTGGAATTCCATTCCAGGTCCCTGCTTCCCCAACAGTACTGACGTGCAGAAGTTCAAGTGTAACGTGAACCGACACCTTGCTGCCAAAATCCCTACATAGTACCCCAGTAGTTGTTGCCCCTGATAGTAGCCCCCTACACCAAAGTGGCAATTTGCCTTGTTTGGGGTGAAAATGTAATTAAAAAAACAAACAAAAAAAAAACAAACTCTTGTAAGATAATGGAAAATAACTTGATATAGCCTGATGATATATATATATATATATAAGCCTGAAGAATCTTAGCGTGGATGAAACGCGGAATAATCTGTGTAGCTTAATTGCCATATATATCATATATATATATATATATATATATATATATATATATATATATATATATATATATATATATATATATATATATATATACTGGCAAATACCAAAAACAACCAGAAGGAATAACTTCCCATTTGTATTTTTCTTGTTGTTTTTCGTTTTGCCAGTATAGTATATATATATATATATATATATATATATATATATATATATATATATATATATATATACATATATATTATATGTATGCTCGATTACCGAAATGTTAATCACGTTGCTTAATATTTGAGTCAATTTACATTTATCTTAACTTCTTATTGATATGTGTACACTGTCATTAGCTAATAGATTTAAAACATATATACATACAGATATATATATATATATATATATATATATATATATATATATATATATATATATATAGTTAGTTAGTTAGTTAGTTATATATATATATATGGCGATTAAGCTACACTGAATATTATTCCACTTCTGGATTCTTCAGGCTTCAGCTTGAAGAATCCTAAAGTGGAATCCTAAACGCGGAATATTCAGTGTAGCTTAATCGCCATATATATTTTATAACTAACTAGCTCTACCTACGTATTAAGCACTTTTGAAGTAAATACTTAATGTTTACGCATAAATTTATACTTTTGTATATTAATTTTATGTGAGTAAATGAAGTATATATATATATATATATATATATATATATATATATATATATATATATTACTCATGTTCACCCCTTACAAACCCTATTGCATCTTGGACGTAAGGGTCTACTATTTGGGGCTATGTCTTATAAAGATAAACAAGACATTTGTTTATGTAACAATTAAACTTCTGCATATCATTACAACAAGGGAAGCAAGCAGCAGGGAGGGAATTTAAAATTCTAGCTGTTTGAGGGAAGAAACTATTAGAATAGAAAACTTTCTGGCATTTGGTAGCTGCATCAGCCTACATGTTGCAACAATACTCCATGCATGGGCGGATGGTGGCCTTGTAGAGGTACAGGATACTCTCACGTTTGAGTAGTCTTCTAGCTCGATAGAAGGAACCCACCTTTTGGATGTTGCTATTTCAGTCTTACAATGATTTCTAGCATCTACAAATGTTTTCCTATTTGTATTTGACTTATGACGTACAAACTGGCGGAATGCATGCTGTCTTTGTGCAGTGGCAGCTAAACAATTTGCAGTGAAGCATGTGGGTGAGTGGGGTTTGCTATAATACTTCCGTGTGGGAACATGTGCTTAAATTCCAACTTTGCACCATTCAGTTGTCTTATTGGCACACTGTTAAGCAAGAGGAAAGACGATATCGGTCCATTGGGCATCCTGGATGTGTTCTCTAATGGCTTCCTAGTCAGCTCTGTCGTAGTACCTTGTTGTTTTGAGCAATGGTTTCTCGCCTTGAGGTTGGGATTTAAATGTGATGTCAACTGATACCACCACGTGATCTGCATGTCTAAGGGGATTGTGGGCATTAGTCATACACTCCTAAGGTACTTTGGTGAAAAATACACATAGAAAAGAAATCGGTTGAGGTTCACAATCTGGTAGGCGGGTTAGGAACAATACTGTTTGTGTGAGGGAATGGGCCATAGATAATCTATAAGTAGAACGTCCAGCTGCATCTGTGTAACCAGAGAAACCAAGCCAATTTTTATGGTGGAAATTACAGTCTCCAAACATGTATTTTGGCGTTACTATCTAAGGAGAGTGCTGCATCTATACTATCAGAGACAGGATCGATTAGGGTAAAATTCTGACTTAAGGGAGAAAATATAAATAAGACAGTGATAAAATGTTCGTCAAAAGCACATAAGAGCCTGATCATCTTATTCAAGATTTTTTTCTCTAGTTAAAGGAAGGATGCTACGGATATAGACTCCAAGCCCCAGTGCTTATGGCAAAATGGAAGGTATCCAGTCATGTTAAAGTAGTTAGAGGGTATTGAAGAATGTAAGATTATTTCAGTTAATACTAAGATATCCGGAGAGTTTACTATCTAGATTACCTCTAATCTAACGGTTGTTTGTGAAGGCGAGCATACGGGCTGAAGGTGTATTGGTTTTCTTTGAATGGTTGTCTGATTTTATCGTGATATTTGTTTGGGTTGTCTTTTCGTTACGTTTTTGTGTCATATTAGGTTAGGGGAAGAGTGTTGAGCAATATGGGCCGGTTTTTATGCGAAGTATACACACAGTGTAACATTAGCCGAATCCTGTCTAGAAAGTTGTGCCCTCGTGACAACCAACTAAAAATAGTAGCAACGTCCCTTTCCATGCGCAAAATGGCACTATATATAATATCATACAACCATATATTATATTATACTACTATATATTATATTATGTTATATAGCGCCAGGACCCCTAGGTTGGGAACGGTCGTTGTTAGTTAGTTCCCCGCTGCAACAAAAACCCAGTAGCCGTCTTTTAGTGATCGTCTAGTTGTTTAATTTTCTGGTTGTTATGGTAACGGCTAAGACGGCAGAGTTATTTCCCCCTTGATTATGCATTTTTCATTCCCGACTTTCTGTAGCTGTCATTGCTTGTCATAACAGCGATCCCGGCTAGACAGAAATTAACATGCACACAAAGGTCAGACGTAACTCAGCATAACAAACCAAGACGTAAGACACACTGGCTTTTTATATAAAAATATATTTTGTTTTGAAATTATTTTCTCGATTTACACAGAGATTTTCAATAGTTCAGACTTTAACAGTGTGGCTTACTGTTCATTTTAGTCATGGAGAGGGGTGTGTGGAAACGCTATGCTCTCGACAGTCGCACGTTTCCTATCGGCGTCTCTTTCTTCTTCTTCTTCTCTCCTCCTTCTTCTTCTTCTGGTTAGATTCCAAAAATCACCGCTTATATTAGCATATGTCTTCCGCTTATTTTTTTCCAATCCACGCGATCTGTCAATCATACTGTTCGATACCGGTGCGCATGTCTGTTGGTCACGTTTTGACAACTTTTTGCCGCCTCCTGACCTTGAACCATCGTGACGATTTCTCTTCAACTATTGGCTTTATCGATACACGTGAATTTATCTCACATGCTTACTTTGTATACATGCCAAGTTGCAAGGAATGTCACGTTTCCTTGTTTTTCCTCCCCAGTTTTATTATCAGAGTTTACTTTCTCTTAGATGGATTGTCTAACAAGAACGTTGAATCCATCAAACCGGAAGAGGTAAATATGCGCCTGGTTTCTACACCAGATATTTCTGTGCCCCAGCATGTGTGAAGATACTGAGTATTTACCCAGTGTGAGTTCTCATATGTTTCACTAACGATGATTTCACATTAAAAGAATTTAAAGTTTTTCTCTATTCTACATAAATAAGCGTATCTCTCAAGTACTGTGAGAAAATTCATCTGCTCTAGCAATTAATTTGCATTGAAATGAATAAATAGTATATTAATTATTTGAATATGTAAGAGAATATAAAGCAAAGAAAACAAAAGAAATGGTGGGCCTAGATTTACATAGAAACGCTACACCCAGCACGGATAGATAGATTCACTTAACTTAGTTAAATGAGTGGCCCATGTTAGTCAGCTAAAAGATAAGTGTCTCAACGTGGAACGAACAGGGATGAAAATATTACCGTTTATTTAAGACTATTAAAAGGGAGGGATGGAGGATCTGACCATCAGGACGAACTTCCCATTAGAAATGGAATATTGAAATCAAACAGAATAATATTACCCAAATCAATGCAACAAGAAGTATTACGAAAATACATTACAGACGCCAAGGGATGGAGAAATGTAAACTTCGAGCGAAAAGTTGTGTTTTTGGCACAACATACACAAGGACATAGACAACACAGTACAACAATGTACCATATGCGAACAGCACAAAAAAGTGAAGATTATTGAAACCACTGATGCCCCATAAGATTCTAGTGAGGCCGTGGCAGATAGTGGCCCCTGACTTATTTGACATTGACAGTCTCAACTTTATATTCATTGGGGACAAATATTCCAAGTTTCTATTCATGAGACTGTTAAAGGAGTTTGCTAGTAAAAAGTTATCAAACTGACACAACTAACATTGGAGACGAAGGGATTCCAGAGTGATAAATGACAATGGTTCACACTTCGGCTCTACTTTAAGCAATTCGCAAAAGAATGGGGCTTTGTACATGAAACGTCCTCACCCAGATTAAAGCAGTCAAATGGTTTTGCAGTATGCTGTGTTCAGATAGTGAAATCTATATTTAAAAAAGTTGGTTCAAATGGTCGTGATTGGACATAGTATTACTAAGCCTGTGGTGGTTGACTCCTCATTATCATACCATTACATCATCAGGAGAATTTCTATACAAAGAAATCAATCACAGTCATAACACTAACAACAAGAATTCAATGCCATGAATGTATCACATGCAAGAAAAAAATATTTATATATATATTTATATTACTTAGTTACATCAGGACGACTGTGATGAATTCTTTTATCATATTACAAGTCGAACAGTTCTTGTTAACACAGAGGGGAGAATCATTATTTATGATGATGGTGGGGACACATAATACTTGGTGGGGAGTTATACAATGTTCATTTACAGATACGAAGACAAAACACATTTTACCTATCAGTTGCAATGACGACAATGAAGACCATGTTTACAAAATGCATGAATCTGTTTATTCTTTACCCGGATGATTGATGAATCAGGAATTCAAACTTTTATGATTACATGGTCTTATTTTCCCCTCTTCGCCCCCAAGAGGTCTTCAGCTAACTTTCAGTTTAACTGACTCTCCGACTGTCTATCTGTCGCTTGCCTAGACTCTCTAATCTAACTTGACCCCTTCCTCAATATATAAGGAATCAACTCTCTTTCTGACGTCAGAGGTGGGGCACACAATATGATTTTCTCATGTGTTTAAATTACATGAGCATCTAATACGTTTAGCAACAAAGAAATTCCTAAATGAATTATTCAAAATCTAACCTCTTTGTAAATAATTATTTCCAACTTGTATTGCCCATTCTTTTAACTGACATATTTAATATATCCTTCTATTTCTGACAAAGTTGTTATGAATGTTATTTTATCACAGTGTGAGTTCTCATATGTTTAACGAACGAGGATTTTTGAATACACAAACTTTACATGAATGTGACTTTTCTCCAATGTGAGTTCTCATATGTTTCACTAACGATGATTTAACAGTAAAAGAATATCCACAAATTTCACATGAATGTGGCTTTTCCCCAGTGTGAGTTCTCATATGTTTAACTAACGATGATTTCACAGTAAAAGAATATCCACAAACTTCACATGAATGTGGCTTTTCTCCAGTGTGAGTTCTCATATGTTTCACTAACGATGATTTCTCCGAACAAGAATATCCACAAACATCACATGAATGTGGCTTTTCCCCAGTGTGAGTTCTCATATGGTTCACTAACGATGATTTCACAGTAAAAGAATATCCACAAATTTCACATGAATGTGGCTTTTCTCCAGTGTGAGTTCTCATATGTTTCACTAACGATGCTTTTACAGTAGAAGAGTATCCACAAACTTCACATGAATGCGGCTTTTCACCAGTGTGAGTTTTCTTATGTCTCACTAACTTTGATTTTACAGAATAAGAATATGTACACACTTCACATGAGTGTGGTCTTTCCCCGGTGTGAGTTCTCATATGATTCACTAACGATGATTTTTCAGTAAAATCATATCCACAAACTTCACATGAATGTGGCTTTTCTCCAGTGTGAGTTCTCATATGTTTTACTAAATTTGATTTTACAGAACAAGAATATCCACAAACTTCACATGAATGTGGCTTGTCCCCAGTGTGAGTTCGCATATGTATCATTAACTTTGATTTTTCCGTAAAAGCGTATCCACAAACTTCACATGAATGTGGCTTTTCCCCAGTGTGAGTTCTCATGTGTCTCACTAAATTTGATTTCCTTGAAAAAGAATATCCACAAACTTCACATGAATATGGCTTTTCCCCAGTGTGAGTTCTCATATGTCTCACTAACGTTGATTTTTCAGAAAAAGAATATCCACAGACTTCACATGCATGTGACTTTTCCCCGGTCTGAGTACTCATTCTCACTAGAAATTACGTTTTAAAACAAGAATATTAGCAACGTTTACAAGAATGTGGTTTTGTCACCAGTGAGAACTCTAATATGTTTAACTAATTTTTTATTTCAATTTCAATCATTAGTCTTTTCCCCCGATTGTGAGTTCTCATATGTATCACTTACTTTGATTTTTAAGATCAAGAATATCCACACACTTCATAAGAATGTGGATTTTCCACAGTGTGAGTTCTCATGTATATATCTATAAGTTATTTTTGAGAATAGAAATGTCCACACTTTACATAAATGCGGCTTTTCCACAGTGTGAGTTCTTTCCAGTTTGATTAAGCTTGAGATTGATCACTCTACAATATGCTAACCATTAAAATATTTTTTTAATTCTGAGCTCTCTTTAAGTGCATTCGTTTTCTCCAGTGTGTGTTCATATATATCTTAGTAAATTATTTTGAAGAAAAAAGATATTCACACATTTCACAAAATTTGTGGTTATAATGAAATCACACAATTAATATAAATGTGACTTTTCCAAGTTTATTTCTCATAAATCTAAACTTTTGATTCGATCTTATTATTTTTTTTATATATTTGAAAATTAAACAGATTTTTCATCCAAACTTATATTACCTTCAAGATTTGTTAAGTTTTCACAACTATTTCATAACATTCGTAAATAGTAGTGCCCAGTACAGGAAGTTTTCCCACAGATATCGTTGTAGTCTTCTGAATAAGGTGATACTGTTTATTGCATAATGCTTAAAGAAATCATATTCCATTAAAATTCAGTCATAGGGTTGAATCAGGAACATCTGAAAAAAAAATGAAATTCAATATTTTTAGTATTTGCTTTGATGAATTAGTATTGTTTATTGTTGTTTATTTTGTTGGATTTAAGTCAGAATCCCTGGCTTAATTTCATCCACAATTTCATAAAAGTCATGTTAAAAATAAGTATTTTCTAACTTTACACAGAATTACTTGATATCAGTGTTGCTTAAAATATAATGTAGTAGAAAATATGTATGGAGTTTTTATGATTTAAATCAAAATGCGTTATTATTAAACTATTGTCTTAATATGTGTTTGTTTAGTAGTTTTAATTCGGTTGAAAATCCTATAGTGAAATTCTATACGTTTTACTTTTTTAATTATTATTATTACTTTTTTGGTTTTTTGTTATATATTTGTCTATTTTTTAATTTTTATAATCCTATTAATATCCAAAACGTTTATTTGGTTGCAGAAATTGAAATTGTATACATTATAATCTTTCATTATTATTTTTTTAATTTCGTCAATCCTATGATTCAATCTAGCTTTATTTGAGGAAATATAACTGTTAACCAATGAATGTGAATGTAAAAATTATTTGTAACTACATACTTTCAACTTTATCCGACAAGCAGAAAAATCCTTTTCCATGTTGCTGTTGCTATAGAAATCGTTTTACTCTTTAAGTTATCTTCCTCGGTCTACTAGACTTCGGAATTCCCCTGCTGTTTTTTGCTTCCCTGACTGTACAGAAATGCAGTAGTGTAAATGTAATATATACGATAAATATTATTCATTATTTACAGATTATTTACTTATAAACGTTTTAATGTTTGATTTTTAAATATTAGTAAAAAACACATTTAAATTGCTATAAAATTTTAATCTAACCATTTATTTTAGGTTTTCTGGTGCAACTATAATAACAACCACAATCTTAGATAAGGTTAAAAAGAACCGCAAATCGGATAGATCCCACCTCTACGCTTAAGGTGCACACTCTCCCCCACTTTAACAATGTTGAATCACTGTACTCATTTTTCAAGTAATTTATGAAATGTGCTCTGATGAATATATAATAGCTGTACCCCCTCGACATACATACTTCTACTTAATCTGACAAGCAGCAAAATGTCGCCTCTTCCTTGTTGATATTCCTATATACCAAAAAGCCTTTTACTCTTGTAGTTGTCTCCCTCAGTCTGTTAGACTTTGGAATTCCCTTCCTGTTTTCTGATTCCCTGACTGTACAGAAATGTAATATGTACAGCATTGATCAACTCGTTTCTTAGTAATAGTCCCAAATATTAGTCCATTATCTCCAGCTATTAATATGCCTTGTTTGTGATGCAAAAGAGTAAAAAAAAAAACTCTTGAATGTTTTATCTTAAAATATCTGTTTAACCCTAATTTATATCTTTTCCCCTAACTGTCCCCCCTTAGTCATATGAACGTAAAAATATTTTTAATCAGAGTTGTTTAACTTAACGTGTTCAATGTTTTATCTTAAAATATTATTAAGACTAAAGATTTAAATTACTATAAAGATATAATACATATTTAATGAAACCGTATTATTATATAATATCCGTGTAGTTTTGGTGCCAAATAGTAGCAGCTTATATCAGACAAAATATTTAATTACTATAATAAAGATTAAATGTATTATTTAAAACTTTTTTAACAAAACAACTTACAAATGAAGATTGATGCATTTACTTTGCTTATTTTAGTAGCACCTTATGTCCGACTGGCATTGTTACTTGTTTGGGGTGAAAAAACAAAAAAATATTCACTCACACACAATTCATCTGAATATAAACATGATTTGCAACCACAAATGTTTAATTTATAAACGTTTTAATTTTTAATCTGTAAATATTAGTAAGACAACATATTTAAATTACTATAATAAAGATTAAATGTATTATTTTAAACTTTTATGACAAAACAATTAACGCATGAAGATTGAGGCATTTACTTTGCTTTTTTATTTCTAATTTGTCAATCCTATTATTTAAAACTAATGGGTTTTGGATAAGAAATATCCGTTTTCCTCCAATTTAGTTTAATATTTAATTATTTGTAACCACAGACGTTTACATTATTAGCGTTTTAATATTTTACCTTTAAACATCGAGCAATTTATGAATGTTTTATATTTAATTTATATAAACAAATAAACAATATTTTAAGCAGATTTCATGAGTTTTTATGTCTAATTTGTTCTTTTCCCCAAGATTTACTTTTTTAAATTTGGTTTTTATTTCATGTTTTATGTTATGTATATCTAAGGATCAAAGCATCCTATAATCCACTGAACTTCCGTTGTAAAATGTAACCAGACACTACGTCTTATATATATATATATTAACTGCTAGTTGAAACTTATTTTATATAGTGTATATTCAAACTACTTTTTAAAACTTATTTTATATAGTGTATATTCAAACTACTTTTTAAAACTTATTTTATATAGTGTATATTCAAACTACTTTTTAAAACTTATTTTATATAGTATATATTCAAACTGTTATTTTAAATTTATGTTATATAGTATATATTCAAACTGTTATTTAAAACTTACTTTATATAGTATATATTCAAACTGTTATTTTAAACTTATTTTATATAGAAAATATTCAAACTGTTATTTTAAACTTATATATTATTATACTTAGTATATATTCAACATATTTTAAACTTACTCACATGTAAGATAAGCATTCTAAATGATGAAGCTTTTTACAATCCGATTCAAATTGAGTAATTAATAAGTTATTTAGTTTGTTTATATGAAAGTCGCTACAGACAAGGTATGAAGCCACTTGATATAATAAGTCTTAAAAAGAACTAAAGGTGATGAATGTAAAGGCAGCAGATAACTATTTACTACATTTTGGGAAAGAAGGTACTGGAATATTTGATGTATTATAACGAGTAATCTGGACAACTCATTGATGAAGAACACTAAATCAACAAGTCATGGTGGGCAAACCTGCAGTGAATATCATTTAGGTTTGACAGACCAGCAACTCGGAATATGAACCAATTAGCTGACAGTCGTCCCATAGCTGACAGCTCTTCAACATGCACTAAACTTTACTCGGCTATTGAAGTTATGCCATTGAGAACAGTATGTGTTTCATATAACATATCTTAATGAAGTTCTGAAATATGATGGAATAAAATTTGTGACACCCGATTTAAGGATTTTTCAAAAGTATAGTAGAAATATTTTTTGCAATTTTAAGATAAGTTAAAATAATATATTTTGAAAAAGTAAATATGTGTTATTTTGAATCTTACATACCTATGTTCGATCGATGTTATTTCTTTTCATTTACTTGAGTTTTTATTTGCTTATGTTTACAATTTATTTACTTTGTGACGTCACTTAACTGTTGACGTGTTAACTCTGATCTAAAATATATCATTTCAAAATTATTCTAACACTTACAAAGAGGTTTTTCCTATTCTGCAGAAAATTACTTTAATTAAACCCTTCAAATTTTTCAAAATTTCTTAATACTGTTTAAAACATTTGATATTTTCTCAGGAAATATTTGAAGTAATAAAAGTTTAATTTAATCCTTCGATGAGAAAAAGAGTCAAATTTGTAATGCGCAACCTTACAGAACTTTGCAAAGTTATGGGATCATTTAGTCATATTTCCTGGCAGTAATGGGGAAAATTCTTTCCAACCAGAAAAGAAAAGAGGCAGCGCAATATATATATATATATATATATATATATATATATATATATGTGTGTGTGTGTGTGTGTGTGTGTGTGTGTGTAGTATTATAAGTTAATTCACTATATAAATTATCGATTATCGAAGAAAAACTCAGAAAGAAGGTGGAACAATAATATTGTCGCCATAGAAAAAATGACATGATTCCATTTTCATTTGATGAAAACCGGTTAAAATATGAACATTCATTTCGAACCTGTTATATCAAAGAAACTACTGTTGATCTTATATGCCGTGTCTATCTGCTTGTGTGGCTATATTAGTTTCAATTAGAGTTTAGAAGACTATAAGTCAAGTATCAGGGTATAATTTTGTTCTAAACAGAAACATTAATTTGGAACGCATCCCTGTTATATAAAACACCCTACTGTTGATTATATATGCGTGTCTATTTGCGTGTGTTGTAATAATAGTTTTAATTACAGTTTAAAGACTATAAGTCAAGTATCATTATATAATTCTGCTTTAAACAGAAACATTCTCTTTGAACGCACCCCTGTTATATCAAAGAACCTACTGGTGATTTTATATGCGGGGACTTTCTGCTTGTGTATTACTAAACCTTTTAAAATTAATTCCTAATATAAAGTGTCTTACTGTCGATTTTTAAAAAGCTTATTTTATATTTTTTATCTATTTTATTTTCTGTTCTATACCTATATATAATAAATGCGGCATA
>NC_136527.1:78807224-79154724 GCF_053919585.1 Euprymna scolopes | reverse complement strand
ATGTTGTCTTTCCTGTCTTTCCGTTGGACAGTAAAATATTTTTCACTTCTGTCCAAAACTTGGTATGGTCCAGTGTAATTTGGACAAAATGGCTTTTTGACCGTATCATTCCTGATAAACACAAATTTGCATGTGTGAAGGTCGTTCGGTATATATGTTTGTTTGTCAGCCCTCCTAGTGGGAGTAAATTTGAGAGAAGACATTTTGTTCTTTAATTCCGTCACAAATGTAGCCGTGGGTGAAATATCTGTGTATGCATTAAAATTCTGTCCAGGTAGTGTGACTACGGATCCAAAAACTAGCTCCGCTGGTGTGCTTTGTAAGTCTGATTTTATTGTGTTTCGGATCATTAATAGGATTAATGGTAAATTATCTGACCAGTCCGCGTTGTTAAGACTCGTAGCCAAAGAAGTTTTTAGCTGTCTGTGAAAGCGTTCGACGAGGCCGTTAGAGCAAGGGTGATAAGCAGTAGTCTTTATGTGGGTTGTTCCCAACAATTGGTTGAGCTCTGCGAAGAGTTTCGATTGAAATTGCGAACCTCTGTCCGTTGTGAGTATTGACGGTACTCCAAATATTGCTATCCAGTCTTTTAGTATTGTTCCAGCTACTGTCGCCGCCGACATGTCTTTCACGGGTATGGCTGTTGGCCATCTGCTGAACCTATCGACTATGGTGAGAATGTGGGTGTGTCCTTTTGAGGGTGGTAATGGCCCCACCAAGTCAACATGGATATTGGTGAACCTGGCATCAGGCGCACTGAAAGTGCCCAGCGGTGACTTCGTGTGCCTGTGTATTTTATTTTTCTGACAGGATACACACGTCTTGGTCCAATTTCGAATATCTGCATTCATATTCGGCCAAACAAAGCGGTCTGTTATTATTTTTACGGTGGCTCGTTTGCCTGGATGCGACATATTGTGAAAATGTAGAAAAACATGTCCTCTGATGCTTGGCGGTATGTATGGACGCGGTTGTTCTTTTGCTGTATCACAATAAAGTGTTGTTACACTAAAAGGTACGGGCATTTCCTTCAGTTACAAAGACGTTTTCTGTTGTACGTCAGTGAGTGTCTTGTCCGTCTTTTGTTCTTGTGCAATTAATTCCATAGTTAACGAACTGGAATTTAGTGAAGTTATTGCAGCTCGTGATAATGCGTCCGCCACGATGTTTTCTTGCCCCTTGACGAATCTGATGTCTGTGGAATATTGGGCAATATAATCAAAGTGTCTGAGTTCTCTTGGACCATATTTATCTACATGCGTATGCAGTGCATATGTTAACGGTTTATGATCAGTCTAAATACAGAAGTTTCTTCCTTCTAACAGATGTCTAAAATGTTTAATTGACAAATAAATTGCTAATAGCTCCCTTGAAAAGGTACTGTACTTTGTCTGTGTCTTGCTCAGTTTGGCTGAGAAAAACGATATAGGGGTCATTGTATCCCTTGTCAGTTGATGTATAACTGCTCCTACAGCTATGTCTGACGCGTCTGTTGTAAGTGTAAGCTTCGATTCTTCGCTGTCCTTAATATAATTCAATTTTGTGAAATTGACTAAGGCAGTTTTAGCTTGATGGAAAGCTTTTAAAGCTGATCCTTCCAGTTTTAATTGTTGGTTTTTCGTTTTGTTCTTCAATAATGACGTTAACGGTGCAAGGATTGTGGAACAGTTGGGTAAAAATCGTCTGTAATAATTAATTATACCTATGAAGCGACGAACTTGTCTAACAGACGTAGGTTGTGGAAAATCCGTAATGGCGCTTACTTTTTCGGGTAATGGTGATATACCATCCTTATCAATTGAATGTCCAAGGAAGTTTACTTCTTGCTGACTGAAAATACATTTGTCCAAGTTTATTTTTAAACCGTAATGGGACAGTTTTTGAAAAACTTGTTCCAAGTGTTGTTTATGTTCGTCGAGGTTTCTACTAGCAATTAGGACATCGTCCACGTAAGCGAATACGAATGGAAGGTCCCTAAAAACCTCGTCTTTTAAGCTTTGGAAGGTTTGTCAAGCGTTCCTAAGTCCGAATGGCATTCTGACGAATTCGTAAAGTCCAAATGGTGTGGCCAGTGCTGTTTTTTTTTGTTTTTTTTACACAGTGATCACCACTTATCAAGGCCCGGAAGTCACTCAGGGATAAGGGTTATTGCAAGTACATTAAGTTAGTGAGGAGATTTGCTGAAGTGTTTACTTAAGGGGGCGGTTCATTAGGAATTTGTTAACATTGGACTTGAAGACATCCAAGTTGTAGTCCGGAGGGAAGCTGGCAGACGGAACAGAGTTCCACAGGCGTGCAGTTCTAAGAAAGAAGCTTTGTTCATGGAATCCGCGTTTTGATTTAGGCACAGATATAGAGTGGGGGAAATTTATCACAGTGGATTCAGCTAGACGAGTGTTTTTCGTGAAAGATTGGCGAGGGGGGACCAGAGATTGGAGTTCAGACGAGCATCTGCCATGGAAATAACGATAAAACAAGGACAGGCTCGCAACGTCTCTTCTGTGGGAGAGAGGTTGCAGGGTAGAGAAAAGGACATCCCCACTAAGCCACGAAGTCTATTTTGTACTCTGTCAAGGCAGGATAGGCTGTTTTTAGCAGCTCCTGCCCAGATATGGCAACAGTATTCCATCCTTGGACGTACTTGGCTTTTATATAGATAGAGAATTGCATCAGTAGTGAGATATCTTCTGGAGCAGTAGAAGGATCCCACCATCTTTCCAGCGACCTTGGCAACAGACTTGATGTACGTATTCCATTTCATATCAGGAGTAAAGGTCAAACCCAGAAGCTTGTCAAAATACGGAGCCTCACCCAGACGAGAGCCATCCATCACAATTGATGCCAGCTGGGGATCAGAGCGTTGATGATGTAAGGATAGGAGTTTGGTTTTGGATGCATTAAAGGTAACCAGCCACATCTTCCCCCACTGAACCACGCGCTCGAGATTAGAGGAGAGAGAATCAGAGAGAACTTTGTCATTTACAGCCTTTGATGTGTTGCCGTAGATGGTTGTGTCATCAGCATAGATGTCAACGAATGATTTAAGTATGTGTTTAGGGAGGTCATTGATGTAGATCAGGAAGAGAGTTGGGCCCAGGATTGATATTGCAGGCCTCCGATTTTTGTCCATCGACCACTACTCTTATGAGCCTATCGGAGAGAAATTATTTAATGATTGAGAAAACATTTCCCGTTATACGTTATGTTTTGTGGATATCTTCATCCGCCACCGGTATTTGGTAATACGCTTTTACTAAATCCAGTTTGGAAAATACCGTGGCATTTTGCAGTCCGATTGCAAAATCGTGAATGTGTGGCATAGGGTATCTATCCGGTACAGTTTGTGCATTTAATCTCCTGAAATCGCCGCATGGACGCCATGTTGTCGCGTCTGCTTTCTGTACCATGTGTAGAGGAGATGACCACGCACTTTGGGAAGGTCGGATAATTCCTTGTTGCAACATGCGTTGAAATTCGTCTTTTGCGATCTTGTACTTATCTGGCTTCAGACGTCTGGGGGTGGCGTAGACGGGTTGTCTATTCGTTTTAATATAATGCTTTGCATTATGTTTAATATTATCCGTGACTTTTAATGGCTGAGTAAGTTGTGGGTATTTTTGAAACAGCCGACGAATGTACGTCTCTTCAGGTAAGGCAGAACTAATCCCAGTAGACTGGTATCTTGTGGTGATACCTTTAATTACGATTTTTGTTTGGTTATCAGTCAGTGTGCGACTAGTCATGTCTACTGAGAGATTAAACCGTGCTAGGAAATCTGCTCCTAATATTGGTGTCGTCACGTTGGCTATGGTAAAAATCCACGGAAATGTGCGGCGCAGGCCGAGATTGACGTCTAAATATTTTTCACCGTATGTCGGTATTTGTGTGCCATTAGCTGCTTGGATGTGGTAAGGGTGTGGAATAGCTTTTTGTTTACGTAGAGGTGGTATCACGCTGATTTCAGCTCCAGTGTCTATTAAGAAGTTATATCCGTTATTATTATCACGAATATAAAATAGACGACCTTTAGTGGAAAATTCCGCGACAGTTGTCGTCTCTACTGGCCGGAATAATCGTTTCCCTGATTCTTGTTTTTAAAAGAACAAGGATAAGTGCAACGCCGAGCTTGTGTGCGAATTTTTTGTGGTAAAAACAGATTTCGTTCGCTCGTTCCCGTGTGTTGCTTCGACCTCTACTAAGACTTCGTTTTCGGTAGTTCGATCGTTTATTAAATGAGTAACGATGGTTTATTTGCATTAATTCCCGCACTTGTCGAGTGAGATTTTCGACCGTCATTTTTAGTCCCGATATATCGTCGTCGCACGTCTGTTTCTGCTGTGCTTGTGCTGAGTTTACTTTGCGGTGCCTCAGATTTTCATGGATTCGATCTGCCATATCGGCGAGTTTTTCAATATTTGTCTCTTCCGTTGTGGGTGCTAGAATTTCTACTGTTGTGTCTGGAAGTTTATCCAACCACAGACTTCTCATTATTTTTTCGGACATTTTGTTGTCCCCTAGCAATGTACGCATGTATCGCAAAGGTTGTGACAGAGTGCAATCTCCCAATTCTACTTGGGTGAAAAGATTGCGTAACCTTGTTTCGTTTGAAAAGCCTGTCCGTCGTAAGATGGCCTCCTTAAGTTCGTCATATGGGTTGTCTTCTGGCACATTCTCCAATAAATCCGCCACCTCTTCGACGACGTCTGCCGGGAGTTTTTCCACCAAGTAACAGTATTTGGTTCGTTGAGATGTTATCCGCTTTGCGTCGAAAAGGGCCTGGATTTGGATAAACCAGGTCTTTATGTTGGTAGGAGTAAATGCTGGTATATTTACCGTTAACGTTGCCAGAGGTTTTTCAACACTGGAAGGTTCCATGTTTGTTTTCTTCGCTCGAAAGTGATTTCAAAGCCTTTAAACTGTCAACTGACTTTTTCCGAGGACGCGGAGCTTGAAACTGTGGTCGAAAAAAAATGTTCGCTTTTGCCGCTGAGTCATGGTTGTTTAATAGCTGTTGTGCATATGATTTCTGCGTCGGTCACCATGGTTGTTTAATAGCTGTTGTGCATATGATTTCTGCGTCGGTCACCAACTTGTGGGGGTCGCCTGGCCCTTTTTTGGGGGGGGTAACTGACTTCCTCCAAAATAATAAAAATGAAAATAAGAAATCTTATGTGCAACACAAACGGAGGTTTATTTCCGGAATAGAAATAGCAAACAATAACAAGCAAAACATAGTTCTCAATATTTCAGAGTTCTTTTTTTTTGAGTTCATATCAAAGATGGAGAGTCTCTTTTTTTGTGTTCTTTGAATGTTCAAATATGTAACAGAGACAATATTAATGTTCGTCTGTTAAAAGAGAGTATTAATGCGCGGAGCAGTGGAAATGAAATAATTGATGTTTGCACGCGTGGCAAGTCCTAATGAGAAAGCGTTGAATGAGTCGGAAGAGTTTAAAGAGACGAAAGAATGCTCGAAAGGCTAAGAGACTAAAGAGATAGATTTTGTGTTTGTGCTTGTTTATATATGATTTGATCGGCTCCAAACGAGCTCTAGAAAATCAGTTTTAAAATATGTCCTAGGAGGAATTCCATTGGACGGAAGACATCACATGGGGTGCTTTCAACTACGTCCGCACCTTTGGTATATAAAGGTCACGCCGGAATTTGCGTGGGTGTCATTTTTGATTTTTTTAACGCGCCGAAACAATCAATTGCACTGCGCGCCTAAATTGTATTTAACGATTTTAAATTTGAATATTAAACTGCGCCAACTGGCAAAAGACCGGAGACTAAAGTTAATGTCCTTAAAGAAAAAATATTTGTACATGTCAAAAAAAAAAAACAGTTATGAAAAATGTTTCCACGGCAAGCTTAAATTCAGCTAAATTTTGAAGTTAAATAAATTCATTGTAAAAATCCTTTAAAAGATAAATATTAGTTTGTTGGGTCTTTTTCAAAGATAATTAGTAAAGTAAATTCATAAGATATTGAATAAATAAATAAAACAAAAACAACTTGTTTATGAAAAAATAACTGAATTAACCCTCAAAAAGCAAGTAATTCTACCGTTCGCCAAAAACACAACAAATAAAGGTTTGTAAACCCGATTATACGAAAGCCCAAAATTACAGCCAATCGAAACGCTGAAGTCAAGATAGTAAAATGAGGTAGGGTGTCAGATTTCTTTTTTTCCCAGACATGCATCCGTACATTCCTATTTTAAACGTTTGTATCAATTTTTTTCATTTTTGAATTTAATTATTTTTATGTTCCTCTTTTTATTATTATTTTTTAAATTATTGTTCAAGATTGTCAACATCTATTTCCTTGTTGTTTAGGATTCGTTCTGTACGAGTTACTTCCCTTAGAAAATAAAGATATCTTCCATGAGCTAACACGCTTCGTTTCGCCTCCTTCATATTACACATTCATACTAATAATATTACAAAAAATAAGTACAACATGGTGTCAGCGATAAAACTCGACTATTTATAAAAGAATAAACTAAAAAAAAAAACGAGGAGAACTTTGAAAACAATTCAGTCTTATTACTGGACTAAGGCGCCATATTTGATTCGTACTCGTATAACTGTGAGTTATTCCCCCTCTTTTCCCTAATTATCTTCTTTATATCCCCGTGTATCGTTTATAAAAAATGGGCAATCATTCAATGGAACCACACATATGCTGGGTCGCTGGGATACCGACAACTTGGTGGAGTCTTTTAAATTCTATAAACAAGTGTGAGTTATACTTCTCCGTTAGGAAGATTGACGTAACCAAACAAGTGGACCACCTTTTATTATTATCGGGAAATGAAGGGTTAAGAAGATTTAACTCATGGTCATTTGAAAATGAGGGCGACAAGCGCAACGCTGTAGTGATTTGGAACAAATTCCACGAACAAATAGAGCCTCAAATCAACTTCAGAATTGCACGCTTCTTTTTACAGAAATACTCGCAGACCAATACAGAAAATATCGATGACTTTCTGCAGGCTGCATGCGCAAAAATGCAAGTTAAGGGAGGAAAATGAAACAGAAGAACGCATCATAGACCAGATAATTGCGGGGACTTGATTCCCAGAGCTACAAAAGCAGCTACTATGCAAAAATGAAAAACTGGAGATGCCTAAAGTTCTAAACATGTGCAGAAGCTACGAAGCTTCAGTGGATCACAGGAAAAAATGGGCGAAATAAGGGGTGAATGTGAAGGCCAGATAAGCTCTATCAAACACAACATTGAGAGCGCAGACGTCTGTGAAAGATTTGGACTCCGTCATAAACCAGGAAACTGTCCTGCTCGCGGCAGTACGTGCTCAGCATGTCGTAAAAACCACTGGGCCAAAAGGTGCCAGACGCGAAAAAACTAAGAACACTAACAGGTAGCCACAAGTAAACAAGCTAACCAAGTAGAGACATTCTGGACCGGAACGGGATACGTTTATAAACCAGCAGATCTGTATAAACTTACAGCAAGATGAAATGGCAGGTAATGTTGGAAGAATGTTTTGTATATCCAGTAAATTAGAAAGGGGACAGCACCTCCCGAACAGAAGCATTTGCCAACCTGGATATCGTCCTCCCAAACAGAAAATGTATTCATGAGCTGAAGGTCAAAATGGACACAGGCGCGGAAGGGAATACACTTCCCTTACGCATATTCCAACAGTTGTTTCCCAAACATGTGGACCAGAATGGGCATCAACGTCCAGACACAACCAACAGAGAAATTGCAATCCATACAGTGTACAACAGCACTGATATTCTGCAGTATGGTTCGATCGATATAAAATGTGGGTACAAGGGTCTATGGAAAGCGATAAAATTTTATGTGGTCACATCAAATTGACCTACGATATTAGGATTACCCTCCATCCAAGATTTGAAATTAGTAACGCTACACTGTCTCATACAGAGAACAGCATGTACCCCAGTTGATCCTCCGTCAAACACCACCAAAAATTCTATGAGAGATCTCATGGAAGCCTATCCAGAACAATTCGCCCAGATTAAACCATCGTACTTCGCCCTATCAACTTGCCATGTTGTTTCAAGGAAATGTCCCATCAATATGAGGGACGAGATAAAGACGGAACTAGACCTAATGGTGTTTCTGGGAATAATAATAAAAAAAATTGATGAACAAACTGACTGGGTAAGCAGCATCGTTTATGTGTGGAAGAGCAACGGCAAACTGTGAATATGTTTAGACCCTAAAGATTAAAACAGAAACATAATGCGATGCCATTACAAAACCCCAACCATGGAGGAGCTCTCATACAAACTGTCTGGTGCCAAATTATTCTCAAATCTGGACACCAAAAACGAATACTGGTCAATCAAACTTGACAAGTAGTCACAGCTACTCACGACATTTAACTCTCTTTTTGGGAGATATTGCTTCAAGGGGATGCCCTTTGGGTTGGTCATGTCTCAGGATGTTTTCCAGCAAAAAATGGATATGATCATAAAAAAATGCCCTGATGCATTATCGTTAATTGATGACGTGATCATCCATGGAAAAACCAAAGTGGAGCACGACCGCAACCTGATAAAGTTAATGGAGATTTTAAAGACTGTTGGACTCAGATTCAACAGAAGCAAATGTGCCAAATACAAGTCAGATTCTTTGGTGCTATCTTTGATGAGGATGGGATACACCCAGAACCCCCAAAAGTTGAGGAAATAAAATCACTCCCGATCCCAACAGCGAAAGAATAATTTATGGTGGCATCGGTGGTTTCCTTTGTTTCTACACTTCTTAACTAAAACTAAACAGATTGGATATATAAACTATATACGAGTGACATGTCAAAACTCATAACTCTTGTCAGATAATGGAAAATAACTTACACCCTTGATATAGCCTGATGATATATGTAAGCCTGATGAATCTTAGCGTGGATGAAACGCGGAATAATCTGTGTAGTTTAACTGCCATATATATTTTATAACTTAATATATATATTAGAATAGAAAACTTTCTGGCATTTGGAAGCTACACCAGCCCACATGTGGCAACAATACTCCATGCATGGGCGAATGGTGGTCTTGTAGAGGTACAGGATACTCTCAGGTTTGAGTAGTCTTCTAGCTCGATAGAAGGAACTCACCTTCTTTGCGGCAGTCCTTTATGTATTTGTTCCAGTTCATATTGCCTACAAATGTTAGACCGAGAAGGTTGAAGGTATAATTCTCAGGTAGCATGGTATTTGTCATGAATATAGGCGTTTGGAAAGGCGTCTTGTAATTATTAAATGAGAGCACCTTAGTTTTACTAGCATTAAATGTTACCATTCATTTGCAGCCCTACTCCAATATAGTCTAGGCGTCATTTTCTTACGATTCTGCCATTGCCTTTGATTTATGTACATCTGTTCTTCTCTCATGCATATTATAGAGCGTTGTATCATCAGCAAATATACCCATATCGGACACAGTATTATTAAGGAGGTCGTTTATGAATATCAGGCATAATAATGATCCAAGTTCGCATAGGGAAATTTGTGAAGGAGTTGTTCGTTGGCTCTAAGATGAAATTAGAGGAAAATCGCTGGGCAAGCAGTTCTGCCTTCTCCATTGCCATGCATGCAACGTTCTGGTTGTGTCTCAGTGGATAAATTACTGATTGCCCTTTATTCACTACAGTATTATAGATTATCCAGAAATCACGAGTTCCTATCTTTTGCGATTCGATACATTCCCTGATTATTTCAGTATGCTTTCTTTTAGTTGTTGCTATTTCACGCTTACAATGATGTCTAGCATCTACAAATTTGTGCCTATTTGTATTTGACTAATGCCGTACAAACTGGTGGAATGCATGTTGTCTTTGTGCAGTGGCAGCTAAACAATTTGCAATGAACCATGGGGGTGAGTGGGGTTTGCTATAATACTTCCGTGTGGGAACATGTGCTTTAATTCCAACTTTGCACCATTCACTTGTCTCATTGGCACACTGTTCAGCAAGAAGAAAGACGATATCGGTCCATTGCGCATCATGGATGTGTTATCTAATGGCTGCTCAGTCAGCTCTGTTGTAGTATCGGTAGGCGGGTTAGGAACAATACTGTTTGTGTGAGGGAATGGGCTATAGAGAATCTATAAGTAGAGCGTCCAGCTGTATATGTGTAACCTGAGAAACCAAGCCAATTTTTATGGTGGAAATTACAGTCTCCAAACACATGTATTTGGGCGTTACTATCTAAGGAGAGTGTTGCATCTATACTATCAGAGACAGGATGGATTAGGGTACAATTCTGACTTAAGGGAGAAAAAATAACTAACACAGAGATACAATGTTCGTCGAAAACACATAAGAGCTTGCTCATCTTATTTAAGATTTTTTCCCTAGTTAAAGGAAGGATGCTACGGAAAGAGACTCCAAGCCCGAGTCATTATGGCAAAATGGAAGGTCTCCTGTTATGTTAAAGTATCGTGATATTTGTTTGGGTTGTCATTTCGTTACGTTTTTATCATGTTAGGTTAGGAGAAGACTGTTGAGCAAAGTGGACCGATTTTGACGCAAAGTATACAGATAGTGTTCCATTAGCCGAATCCTGTCTAGAAAGTTGTCCCCTCGTGACAACCAACCAGAAATAGCAGCAGCGTCCCTTTCCATGCAAAAAATGGCACTATATATTATATTATACAACTATATATTATATTATACAACTGATATTATGCAACTGATGATAGAGCAGCTGCTCTTAGTGCTACCAAAGAGTAAGGGTTCCTGTACTCTCAATCGCAATCAACAACCAGACAAACTGTTAAGCAGGTACCCCAACCTTGAAACAATACCAGCCCAAGCAAATCAAGTGAGCACAAGTGCCATGCAAGTAAACCCAATTTAGTCAGTTTCTTAGAGAAAGAGAGAAAATTAAAAAAAAGGGATTAGGAAATAAGGGAACGGCGTTCAATGTCTTAGTCAGGAAACAAGGCCAAGCACAGGGTTGCTCAGGTGAGTCCCTGGTATTTACCCTCTGCGCCTGGCTAATATTGAAAGAAGGAGTGTGAAAGCCGGCGATAGGCAGAGCCTATCTACTCTTTGGCAAGTTAAGTTTTCAAACCAAGTCATCAACTCTAGGAGGTTGTCGTCCATGCCTGAGAACGCCCCCTCCCCCAGTTTTATTATCAGAGTTTTCTTTCTCCTGGATGGATGATCTAACAAGATCTACGGATCAATCACACCGGGAGGGGTAAATATGCGCCTGGTTTCTACACCACATATTTCTGTGCCCCCGCATGATATTGAGTATCTTACTTTCAAGTCTTTTTCTATTCTACATAAATAAGCGGAGGACTGGTGATAGATTCCCCTAGAAAATTTACAAGAAATTGTATCTCTCAAGTACTGTGAGAAAACTCATCTGCTCTAGCAATTAATTTGTATTGAAAAGAATAAATAGGATATTAATTACTTGATTATGTGAGAGAATATAAAGCAAAGAAAACAAAAGAAATGGTGGGTCTAGATTTACATAGAAAGGCTACACACAACACGGATAGATTGATGCACTTATTTTGGTTCATCGAATGGCCCATGTTGGTCAGCTAAAAGATCAGTGTCTCCACGTGGAACGAACAGAGGTGCAAATATTAACGTTTATTTAAGAGCATAAAGACGGGTGGGATTGAGGATCTGCCCATCAGGACGAACTGCCCATTGATAATGGAATATTGAAATCAAACAGAATAATAATACCCGAACCAATGCAACAAGAAGTATTACAAAAATACAGACACCAAGGGATGGAGAAATATAAATTTCGAGCAAAAAGTTGTGTTTTAAATAAAGAAGCAGGTGAGGGGTCTCTTGCATTTGTCACACAAATGAGCAGAGAAACAAGGTTGCACATGGAACAGACCCTTCTAGAAAACCTCTTTGTCGAAATCGACAACACATTAGGGTAGACCCCTATGAAATAAAATAACAGAGGTACACTTGTTGTGTAACCGTGTGTGCATATATATCGAGACAGTATACCGGTGTGTGTGTGTGTGTGTGTGTATTGTCGAGTCATTATTTATGCATGTCTGATTAAACACGAGTGAGTTCATCGTTTTTCCTATTTTGCTGGTAATCTTTTCTATTCGTCGATCAATCTTTCTTGTGTTGTGTTGTCGAGGGACATATATATCGAAACAGCATATCAGTGCGTGTGTATATATATCACCGATTGTGTATATCGGAGGGAGTGTATATCTTTATATAAATATTTATATTACTTAGTTACATCATGACGACTGTGAAGAATTCCTTTATCATATTACAATACGAACAGTTCTTGTTAACACAGATGGGGGAATCATTATATATGATGCTGGTGGGGACACATAATATTTGGTTTATAGTTATACAATGTTCATTTACAGATATGAAGACAAAACATATTTTATTTTCAGTTGTAATGACGGGAACGAAGATCCTGTTTATATGGCCTCGACTCTCTAATCTTACTCGAACCCTTCCCCAATATATTAGGAATCACCTTTCTTTCTGACGTCAGAGGTGGGGGCCACAATGTGATTTTCTCATGTGGTCAAATTCCTAAATGAATTAGGCAAAATATAACCTCTTTGTTAATCATTATTTCCAACTTGTATTGCCCGTTCTTTAACTGACATATATAATACATCCAGTTATTCCTAATTTAATATATTCAGTTATTTATAAAACAATGAACAATCAGATGCATTTTTAGAATTAACTATTTATTATCTTTTTACATCTTGCTTAGTGGGTTCGAGTTTATCCTTTTCCAAATATCATTTTCAAATTTATCTATTTAATTACTGGGGTCTATCCATTTTTATGTAACACACTCTACTGAAATTCCTCAGGAACATACCAAAGACTATTTCCTCAATATAGAAACAACCAGTACACAAAAGCAACAAACACTTTTTAACCAAATAACCCTGGAGTACCAGATACAGACTCCTAAAACACCTCTACAACAGTACAAACCACCAGTTCTGGAGTAACATAAAGCCATAAAAAATTTAGAGATGGGATAGTTACGAAATAACTTTTAATTTTGTCCCATCCTTTCATAAAAAATGCTTTTTTCTTTTCATCTAATCATTGAAAGTAGAAATATGTGAGAGTATGTAACCGTAATCTCCCCTAAGAGAACTCTTTAATCAACAAAGTTTAATATACACAACCCCTTCCGTTTTAAATGAGTATACTAAAAATAAAAATGGAAGGCATATCACGACTCGTTAGCTATATAAAGCGTCTTGTTTTTTTTTCGTAATGAAAGAATATTTCAGTAACTTTGAAGGTTTGCAAAGTTTCTATCTAATATGCTTATAGTTACACTTTAATAAACCATGTTTTAGCTTCCAAATTATTTTTTCAACCTGATGAACATTTCTTACTCTGCTTCATAAGCATTATATACACTGGCATTGAAACGGTTGATTGTAATAGAGACAGATTATAAAAAATCATTAGGAAAGTAAATTTTATTTTCAACAGTAAGATTTTACACATCAAAACATATGGCAATCGTTAATACAATAAAATTAAATTAATAAAAATAATTTTTTAGTACTGAAAGCCGTTTCTACCCTCTTCCCAATTGACTACAATTATCTTCAAGCGTAAAAAAAATTCTTGACGAATCGTCCTCTTAAGTAATTCAATTTACGAAACTTCCACTACTAACGATTATTACGATATTGTCCCATTGACTACTGTACACTCATTGAACCTTATCCTCGAATAGACTATGGACCTTGAAAAGTGGTGACTCCTTCGTAAAAAAATGCCAGTGACAATACTCAAGAACAGGCAATAAATTTAAAATCGATTATAAGACTTTTGATTAGGTTAATAGTTTAGAAGTAGCCAAAAATATTTTGTTACTGGGAAACTTGAGTGCTTAATTTTTGACGTTAAAACTTCACTAAGAATGGTATGTGTTGGGGAGACATTCAGTTTGATACTTTTATATTCACTTTGTCTGAGTTTATTTAGGGTTCAGGAAAAAAAAATTAAAAATTGTAAAAAATTAATCCATTGCTGAAAACTTATATCTAATAAGAGTGTCACCAGCAGATCAAACAATAACTAAAAATAAAAAAAGATATCAAACTTCGTAAAAGAGTTTCTTATCTTATGCGTTGTCATATTTGTGATAATTATTTGTTAAATATAAAGCAAATACACACTACATATCATATAGTTAATCTACAAAAATCATGAATTTGGGTCATCTTAAATCGTTCCTTGTGTAAAAATGTCCGTTCATTAGTTTAATATGTGCAAATGTTTTCCAATCATGTTTAGGGCATATTAAATAATGAACTAAATGATATCGATGTTAAAAGCTAACATAAATATAACATTAACACGATTAAAACAATCGATGTTCCCACAAAACGGCGTCACACGTGAACCGGAAGTAGCTTACTATTGCTATTGAAGCCGTGAACATTTATTTATTTATTTTAAATTTAGGATGAAAAAAGGCAGTCTTGCAGTTAAGTCCCGGCAAAGTTCGACAACTCTAGAAGGGTCACATCAGTCTTTTACACCGTCAAATCACAAATATTTCGGATTATTAGTTTTCAAATAAAAATAAAAATTATTAAAGCTTTAAAATATAAAATATGTAATTAATATAAAAAACATTTTAATATTGGAAATAAGCACTTGATTAAATAAAGTAAACGAACAAAATATACATTTTTATATATTTATAACTATTTATTTAACAGAAAAATGGGTACTCATGCAGAGAATGATCCGTGCTGAAATAATAACGTTATCATTTAAAAAGCCATTCTTAACATGGAAAGGGGAGGGTGTTTTATACATATTCTGTACTTTAACCTTACAATTGAATAAAAAAAACTTAAAACTTAAAGTAAACTTGGAAATACGATTTAAAAAATAGCGCGGATACTAGCACCGAAAAATGAAACAATTTTTAGGAAGTGTATTATTGTCTTAACAGAAAAACGAACAAAATAACATCTGAAGTAATGAACCACGTAACAAAAAATAAATTTATACAAAATAAAACAACTTTGAAAATTAAACATTTCTTAAAAAGTGTATTGTCTTATGCTTTTAATAATTCGTGAAAATGAGTGTCCTTTTCTCACGCCGTCTCCACAACTCTTCCAATTTGATGGGAATGGAACAAATTTTCATTAGTCGCTACCATCCTCATCTTCCTTTTCACATGTGACCAGAATCCCTCCACAGTTTATTAAATATTTACATATTTTTTTAGTTTAAAACTTTAATATTTTTTTATTTTATTTTCAAACTAATAATTCGTAATATTCGATATTTGACGGTGTAAAATGCTGATGTGACCTTTCTAGAGTTGAACATTGCCGGTACTTAACTGCAAGACTGCCAAAAAAAGATTAAAATGAATTCAAAATTGGCAATGCGGGATATTCACTCATTGTGATCATCGCTTAATATCGGAAGTAGACGGTAACAGACAATTTCGCCCCCGATGATAAAAAATTTCTAAATCATTTTCAGTTTTTTTTTACTAAAAATAAAAATGGAGGTCATATTACGATTCTTGACTATATCAAGCGTCTTCTTTTTCTTCCTACTTAAAAATCAAAGAATATTTACGGTGGCAGCGGTGGTTTCTTTGTTTCTACCTTTCTGAACTAAAACTAAACAGATGTGTTAAATATATTCGGGCAACATTGCAAGACACAAAATAAAACAGCACGTGACATGTCATGTGGCGATACAATACACACAACGTCATATTAAAAACAGTGAGTAAACATTGTCTTCGTCAAACATATCTTTCAAATGTAAAACTCTTGTTAGAAGATTAAAAATAACTTACGTCATCGATATATATATATATATATATATATATATATATATATATATATATATATATATATATATAAAGTGTTTGTATGTATATATGTATATCTATATATATATATGAATGTAATTCTTGGTTCGTTCAAAGTTGATACAACCATATTTCTACATTACCAAAGGATCCAATTCCGCCTGAAGTGTACAAGCATGGTGGGCATGTGCTGGTAAAAAAGCTCCATGCTCTCTTTGTAAAGATATGGAAAGCAGGCCGAGTTCCACAGGACTTCAAAGATGCCTGCATCAAACATCTCTACAAAAATAAGGGAGTCAAGAATGTCTGTGACAACCATCGGGGGATATCTCTGCTTTCAATTGCAGGAAAGATTCTGGCTAGGCTCATTCTAAACCGAATCATAAATCATCTCGTTGATAAGGTGTATCCAGAGTCCCAGTATTGGTTTCGGTCGGTCGCGGTACCATTGACATATTTTCCTTACGTCAGGTGGCAGAAAAGGTCCGTGAGAAAAATCAGGAATTGTATATGGTGTTTGTTGACCTGATGAAAGCCTTCGACACTGTGAATCGCGATGCTCTTTGGCAAGTTTTAAGAAGCCTTGGTATTCCAGAAAACATGCTGAACGTGATCATTTCCTTTCACGAGGGGATGAAGGCCAATGTTGTTTCAGATGGTATGATGTCTGATCCATTTGATGTTACGAATGGGACCAAACAGGGATGTGTAATGGCGCCAGTCCTCTTTGCGCTCTTCTTTTCACTAATGCTGAAACATGCATTTGATGATTTGGACACTGGTGTCTAGTTTCAATTTCGGTAATCCGGTGGCTTATTTAACAATCAACGGTTTAAGGCCAAGACTCTTCTTCACACCGATATTATTCGCGACTTGCTCTTCGCTGACGATGCTGCATTGCTGCACTGGTAGCCACATCCTTTGAGGAAGCCCAGGTTCTTCTTGATCGATTTTCAGCCGCGTGCAAGGCCTTTGGCCTGACAATTAGCATAAGGAAGACCGAGGTAGTGCATCAGCCACACCCTACCCCAAAACAGGTTGAAGGCATAAAGCAAAATCCACCAGAGTATAGATTTCCTGCGCGCAAGCTGAAAGTCGAAGGTCATGATATCAATTATGTCAAGTCCTTTCCTTACCTTGGTAGCAAGGTGAACCAGGGCAGTTCTCTTGATGATGAAATTGTCAACAGGATTGCTAAGGCCACTTCTTCCTTTGGAAGTCTTCGCCATCGCTTGTGGAATGTAAGGGGTATTCGACTAGACACAAAAATCCTTGTCTACTGTGCTGTTGTTCCTTTCATTCTTCTTTATATGTCAGAGTCCTGGACTCCATACAGACATCACATTAATCAGCTGGACGTTTTCCACAAAAGCTGTCTACGCTTCATATGTGGTCTTAGCCTCCGCGACAAGGTATCAAATGCCGAATTATTCACAAAATGCAAAATATCTGGCATTGAATCATTTCTTATTCAATCGCAATTGCGGTGGGCTGGTCATGTATTGAGGATGCCCGATGACAGAATTCCAAAAAATTGCGATATACAGTCAATTTGAGGGTGGTAAATGAATTGTCGGACATCCTTGGCTTAGGTGCAAGGAACAGTTGAAGAGTAACTTGTCTGCAGTGAACATGCCATACAGGAGTCTTGAAGATGAGGTGAATGACCGGAAAGGATGGAGATCAAGGTGTTTTGAAGGTCTCCAGAGGTTTCAATCTGAAAGCTTAAGGCAACTGAAAGAAAACAGAGTAAGAGAAAAACGACTGGCAGCCGCACCAATATCTGCAGCGTTAAATATAAATTCATGTTCTATTTGTGGCCTTGTTTGCAAGTCCCTTGCTGGACTAAAAAGTCATCAGAGGCAAAAGCATAAATGAGTTTTAGAAATATGGGTTGTCCGAACCTCATACGTTGAAATCGACGGGAGAGTCCATCATATATATATATATATATATATATATGTATGTATATATATATATATATTTAAATAAGGGAGTAGTCACCAACAATGTGTATTTTTTAACATTATTTTATTATTCCGTGTCTTGGTTTTTCATTGAGAATTATGTTTGGATCACTGTAATAATGTTTTTAAGTCATTGGAATTGTTTACGCGCGTTTCAGACGGTCTGTGATGCGTCCTCGTCAGAAATTATTTTCAAATGTGTTGGAGATGTAAAAATGGCGATTTTCGTAGTTAATTCGAAGTTTTTCCAAAGGGTGGAGGCTTGTAAATGTTTATTATCTATTGGTATGCTGAATTTTTATTGCTCTTTTATTGGGCTTGTCCAGGGAGACGTTGACCTGGCTGTAGTCGCTATCTCTTTCTGCTAATGTTTTTTTTCTTTTCCTTTAGGGTGGGGTACGGTGTGTGTGTGTGTGCTTATGTGAGTGTGTGTGCGCGTGTGTGTTTGCTTTTATTGGTTTGGGAATGTGTATATTGTTTTATAGTATTTTGGGGTTATTTTCTTCCTTAGGAAGGCGGCTGTGGTCCGAGGTCGTTACTAATGTGTATGTGTATGGAGGGGGGACTGGCTCTTCTGAAATAAGGGTAGGGGTGCTTTCATTCTATTTTGATATTTATTTTTTGGATTCTTGGATTTTAGTATTGTGATTTTTCGTTTTAGTCTTTTCGGGTATTCCTTATATTATGTTTGTTTAGAAAGAGGGGTGTATTTAAAATAGGGGATTTTTTTAATGTTTCTATTTATTTGTCTCCCCATGTGGGTATGGCCAGACTCAGGATCGCTTCCTAGTGTGGGGAAGATTTTGTTCCCTAGAGGGGGCATTGGAGGGGGTGTAGGTATGGGAGGGGGATGATAGAAGGGATGATAGTCGTTTCAGTCATGAGGGGGTTCTCCTCCACTGACTGAGGAGGGAGCGAGATGTTGAAACAGATATAATACTATGGTTCTAGGTGACACCTCGTGTTGTTGGTTTCGAGGTTAAGTAGGGTTGGTATTGTTCAGTGTGTTGTATGAGAGATAGGGGTGTTATGTCTATGTGTGGTTGTATGCGCGCACGTGTGTGTGTTTTAATGTGTCGGTTCTGATTTATGTGTGGATGTGTATATGTATGTGTGTGCATGCGAGTGTACCTTGCATTTCATGTTTTTGTGTGATGGTATTAGGTTCTGTTCAGTTCAGGAGTGAATCGTGTGATGAAGTTTTTTTCCTGTGTAAGTAAATAAAATAATTGTCTGTTTGGAAGATTGGCATTATTTTGAAGCTGTTTCCACTGCATGTGTGTACGTGTTTTGAAACATAGAGGTGTCTGTTATCTGCAATTTTGATGTTGCTCTTATGTAAGGCCACTCTATTGCTAAAATTTTTGGTGGCGCCTATGTAGGATTTGTTGCATGTTGTGCATCTTAGTTCATATACTACATTTCTGGAGGTGCAATTTAGATCCTTTTTTTTATTTTGAATGTTTGTGCTGGGTTTTTGAATATGTATGTTTTACGTTCTATTATTATGTATCATACTCCACATCGCGGTTTGTTGCATTTTGTAACTACTTTTGTAGTATGTGGGACGAGTTTTGAGGAACTTAGTATGTGTTTTAAGCTTTTGGGTTGGCGTTTGCTTTTTATTATTTTTGTTGTTTTAAATATGTTGTTTAGTTTGTCGTTCTGATTGAGGAGGATAATGTTTTTTGTTATCTGTGTGAAAAGTTCTGGGTTGTTTGTGTTGTGTGTAGAGACGTATGCTAGAATTTGTTCTTTGTTGTGTTCTTTTGAGGTTCTTAGTTGGTCTATTGGAATTTTTTCAGCCAGTTCAATAGCTTTCTGTATCAGTGGTAGTGGGTATCCTCTTTTCCAGAGTGTTATTTGTAGTTCATTCAGTGTAGTTGAACGGAGGTATCTGTCTGTTACTATGGTGCAGACTCTACGTGCTAGGGAGTAGGGTATTGATTTTAGACAGTTTTTAGGATATATATATAAAGTGTTTGTATGTATATATGTATATCTATATATATGCAAATGTAATTCTTGGTTCGTTCAAAGCTGATACAACCATATTTCTATATTACAAATTTAGTTGAAATTTTCAGACAACCCATCTTTAGAGTCGAGGGATGTTTCTATCGTATTAAACTAAATTTACACCGCCAATTATTAAAATATTAAATAAAATAAATATATTTTTCGTAAGCCATTAGTGCGAATCTGTTGTGTTGATAGAACTGAACTTCCGGTTCGATTCATTTAACACACCACGGTTTTACGAAACGAATTACAAGATTTCATTGTCTGTTTACTCGATAAGTAAAAAAAACATAATTCATTTGTTTATCTTCCAAATTTTTTAATTTAACATTTTTTTCTTTATTATATCAGGCAAAAAAAGTTTGTCGCTTGCTTTTTGAGTCGAAGTCGTTTTTTTGTTTTTGTTATTTTTTTGTTTTTGTTTTTCGACATAAGAAAATATGAACTTTTTTATTATTAACACTATAAATTGTTTGGTAAAAATACAGGTTTGTTCGAAGAAATTTTACGGATTGGTGACGTGCTTAAATAATATTTGGTGCTAATGAAGAGAGTGGTCCACTGGTCCACGTTATGTCTTAAATCTTATTTCCACATTTAATTAAAGTTTTATCATATGTTTTTTTTATTCAATTGTAAGGTGAAAATACAGATTAGGTACAAAACATCCTCCCCATGTTAAGAATGGCTTTTTAAATAAAAACATTATTATTTCAGCACGGATCACTCTCTGCATGAGTACCGTACTTTCACCTAACAATTTATTAAACAAAACATGGTACTTATGCAGAGAAAGTACCATGCTAAAATAATAACGTTATTTAGAAAGTCATTCTTTATATGGGGAGGGCGTTTTGTAACTATTCTATATCAAGAAGTGTAAGCCATGTTTAGTTTCAGAAACGTTTTAGATGGTTCGTTGTTCTAAACAAGTCTTGAGAGGTGACTGGTTTGCAGTAGACAGAACAGTTTCCGATGGATCGTTGTTCTAAACAAGTCTTGAGAGGTGACTGGTTTGCAGTAGACAGAACAGTTTCTATTGGTTCGTTGTTCTAAACAAGTCTTGAGAGATGACTGGTTTGCAGTAGACAGAATAGTTTCTAATGGTTCGTTGTTACACACAAGTCCTGAGAGGTGACTGGTTTGCAGTAGACAGTTCCACAGAGCAAAATATACTTACCGTGTCGAGACGAAACAAAACATGTGAAATTGCTCAAGAACAGGTTTATTATTTATGAAGCAATTCTGGTTTCTGATTGGTTGGTAGCAAAACGTGAATTAATTCGATTCGTCAGTTCCTAGCAGTATCGTTTATAAATAGAATCGTCCGACGGTGTGGGATTATACCCCATTACACGTCCAAAATATTGCAACAGAGTTTTTTTAAAGTTCAGAAAAAAAAAATTTTTAAAATGTAAAAAAACTAATCCATTGCTGCAAACTTATGTCTAATAAGAGTATCACCTGCAGATGAAACAATAACTAAAAATGTAAAAAGATATCAAACTTGATAAGAGATTTTCTTATCTTATGCGTTATCATATTTGTGACTAATATTTATTAACTATAAAGAAAAGACACTACATATAATATAGTTAATCTACAAAAAGTTATGGTATAGTTTATATTAAGTAACACTCTTTTACTTGGAGTTCTCATATGAATAGGGCGTTTTCTACATGTGGGTCTTTTTCATATGTATCAGTAAAGTTAATTTAGGAGAATACGAATATTTACATATTCTGAAAGAATATTGACTTTCCCTGTTTTTATTTAACTTTTAGTTCTGAGAGATCAACGGGTTAGGGTTAGTGTTAGGGTTTAGCACTTGATTCTGGTACGATGTGAATTTATATACAAGGGTTCTTTTAAGAATAGACGCTGTTCCCTTGAGGGCTTCTAGTTGTATTTTGTTACAATTTTCAGCGATTGGGTTTAGGTATCTCTGATGATTCTTTTTTATGAATTCAGATGCTCCTGTATTTTGTAATATTTTCTTGTTCAGCTCTAGTAAGGTAAAATCATTTATGGTTGTAGCATCAACAATGGTCGCAGTTCTTTCGAACTTGTTCCATATTACCATATCTGGCATGATGGCCTTGTCTTTTTTTGTATTTGCCGCCAGTATGTTTTTGTAATAGAACATGGAAACCTTTTCAATTACATGTTATCAACAGTGGTTCATGTTTAAAAATATTGATTTTCTCTGGTATGATTTCTCATATGAGTCAATACACCTGATTGCACAGAACAATCATATCTACAAAGTTGTAAGGATTGTTATTTTTTTGCAGTGTGAGTTCTCATATGTTTAACTAACGATGATTTCCGATTACAAGAATATTCACAAATTTCACATGACTGTGGCTTTTCCCCAGTGTGAGTTCTCATATGTATTACTAATGATGATTTCCGATTACAAGAATATCCACACACTTCAAATGAATGCGGCTTTTCCCCAGTGTGAGTTCTCATATGCATTACTAAACTTGATTTCAAAGAACAAGAATATCCACAAACTTCACAGGAATGTGGCTTTTCCCCAGTGTGAGTTCTCATATGTCTCACTAAAGCTGATTTAAAAGAACAAGAATATCCACAAACGTTACATGAATGTGGCTTTTCCCCAGTGTGAGTTCTCATATGTCTCACTAACCCTGATTTTGCAGTAAAAGAGTATCCACAAATTTCACATGCATGTGGCTTTTCCCCAGTGTGAGTTCTAAAATGGTTTACTAAACTTGATTTAGTAGAACAAGAATATCCACAAACATCACATGAATGTGGCTTTCCCCCAGTGTGAGTTCTCATATGTATTACTAAACTTGATTTATTAGAACAAGAATATCCACAAACTTCACATGAATGTGGCTTTTCCCCAGTGTGAGTTCTCATGTGTATTACTAAACTTGCTTTCACAGAACAAGAATATTCACAAACTTCACATGAATATGGCTTTTCCCCAGTGTGAGTTCTCATATGAATCACTAATGATGATTTTTGAGAACATGCATATCCACAAAATTCACATGAATGTGGCTTTTCTCCAGTGTGAGTTCTCACATGTGTCACTAACGATGCTTTTTCAGAAAAAGAATATCCACAATCTTCACATGAATATGGCTTTTCCCCAGTGTGAGTTCTCGTATGCATCACTAACTTTGATTTTTTCAAACAAGCATATCCACAAACATCACATGAATGTGGCTTTTCCCCAGTGTGATTTTTCATATGTATTACTAATGAGGAATTATCAGAACAAGAATATCCACAAACTTCACATGAATATGGCTTTTCCCCAGTGTGAGTTCTCATATGTCTCACTAACTTTGATTTTTCAGGAAAAGAATATCCACAAACTTCACATGAATGTGGCTTTTTCCCAGTGTGAGTACTCATCTTACTAGCAATTGCCTTTTAAAAAAGAATATCAGCAACCTTTACAAGAATGTGGTTTCGAGAGAACTCTAATATTTTAACTCATTTTTCAAAATTTTCTTAAGAATTTCTATAGTTTTTACACTAACCAATCCGTCAATTTTTATTTCAATTTTTATTATTAATCTTTTTCTCAGTGTGAGTGCTCATATGTATCACTTACTTTGATTTTTAAGAACAACAATACCTACACACTTCACTAGGATGTGGCTTTTGCGCAGTGTGAGTTCTCATATGTATCAATATCAGTGATTTTTTAGAACACACTTCACATAAATGTGGCTTTTCCACAATGAGAGTTCTTATATCTCATTAACGATGATGTGTAAGAACAAGAATATCAACACACTTTACAAGAATATTGTTTTACACCAGTGTTAGTTCTCATATTTAACTATTGATTATTTTATAAAACAAAAATGTTCATACAATTTATACGAAAAAAAAAGGTTTTCCCTTTTTATTCCAATTTTACAAATCAGTTTGTTTAAGATGCGGATGTATCATCCCACAAGATACCAAACATTAAAATAATTGTATTTTCAAACATTTCACAAAAGGTGTTTTTATAATGAAATCACACAATTAATAAAAAATGTGACTTTTCCCAGTTTTATTTATCAGAAATCAAAACTTTTGATTTGATCTCTTATTTTTCTGATTTATATGAAAATTAAACAGATCTTTCATCAAAACTAATATTACCTTAAAGATGTGTTAAGTTTTCACAACTATTTCATAACATTCGTAATAGTGGTCAGTATAAGAAATTTTGCCACATATGTCGCTTTAGTCTTCCAAATAACGTTATTCTCTTCATAGAATAATGTTTACAGAAAATTATATTCCATTAAAATTCAATCATAGGGTTCAATCAGGAACATCTGCAAAAAAATAGAATTCAATATTTTTACTATTTCATTTGATGTATTAGTATTGTTTATTGTTGTTAATTTTGTTGGATTTAAGTCACAACCCCTAGATTAATTACATATAAAAATTAATAAGAGTCACGTTAAAATAACTATTTTTTAATTTTACACAGAACCAGTAAATATAGACGCTGCTTAATCTAGTTGAAAATATATATGGAATTTTTATAATTTAAATCAAACTGCGTTACTACCAAACCATTGTGTTTATGTGTTTGTTCAGTATCAAACATTTTAATTCTATACATTTTAATTTTTTATTATTATTACTTTTTAGTTTTTTCTTTTATATTTATCATTTTTTAAATTCTTTTCAATCCTATGATTGGAGGAAATATAACTGCTAAACTTCTAATTCATGTGAATACAAAGTTATTTGTAACTTTATACTTTTAACTTATACGGGTGTAAATGTATCAAGTTTATTTAAATATCGACACCAACAATTTATTAGTTTAATAATTATCAATTACATTAGCAAATAATTTGAGATCATTACAAAGACGTCATAAAAGGTGAGTTTTCTAAACTTTACTAAAATATAGTTTTAAATTAGAGTATCCTATACGTCTTCAAAGTTTACATTAGAATTTGCATTGCGTATTACTGCCACATATGAGCATAACTCAATAAGGTTCAGGAAGAGTCTCAAATCTAATTCATCCATTCCCTACACCCAACGTACACTCTTTGTCCTACTCTCACAATGTTTAATCCCTACACCTGTTTTCAAGTAATTTAATGGAATGTGCCCTGATGACATTGTTCCTTATTTGAGGTGAAAAACAAAAACTATCCATTTACCCATCATTCATCTGAATGTAAACATTATTTCAATAAAAAATGTTTAACTTATAAACGTTTTCATGTTTGTTCTGTAAATATTAGTAAGACAAAACAGTTCGATTATTATAAACAGAAAATAAACATTTAATCTATCTTTTATTTCATGTCTTATTTTATGTATATCCAACGGACAATGTATCCCGTAATCCAGTGCACTCCCGTTCGAAGATATAACGAAACATTTTTTGGCAATGCAACTAACACATTCACATTTATTTAAACAATTATTCATATATAAACATTAAAGCGTGTTTCATTGTGTTTTACATCTTAATTTCTTATTTTTCCCAAGATTTACTTTTTGAATTTTATTTTTTTCATGTTATGTATATTCAACGATCAATGTATCTCATAATCCACAGAATTTGTTTGAAAATGTAATTGGACATGTTTCAAGTATGACAGTACGACTTATATATATATATATATATATATATATATATATATATATATATATATATATATATATATTAAACTGTTATTTTAAACTCATTCACATGTACGATACACATTCTAAATGATAACACTTTTTACAATCCGATTCTAATTGATACATAAAGGAGTAATTTAGCCTCTTTATATGAAAGTCGCTACAGACAAGCGATGAAGATACTTGATATAAGAAGTATTAAAAAAAAATAAAGATGATAAATTCAGAAGCAGCAGATAACTATTTGCCTTAATCTGGAAAACATCATGATGATAGCCTGAAATATCATTTAGGTTTGGCAGACCAGCTATTCGGAATACGAACCAATTAGCTGACAATTTACCCACAGTTTACATCTCTTCAACAAGTAATGACAACCCACATGGTCAGGAATTATCCTCTTTTCAAGCTTTGCCTTTTTTACAGTGAAAATTTATTTGGTTATTAAATAGAAGTTATGCCACTGAGAACTGTATGTGTTTCACATATCTTAACGAAGTTCAGAAATATGTTGGAATTAAATTTGTGACACTCGACTTTAGGATTTTTCAAGAGTATAGTCAAAACATTTTTTGCAAGCTTAAGTTAAACTAATATATTTTGAGAGAGTAATTTGTTAGTTTCAATTTTACATACATATACTTACCAATTAGTAATTCTTATAAAACATACTAACAGGTATTTCACATTCTAGAAAAAATCCTCTATTTAACTCTTCAAATTTTTCAACATTTTTTAATCCTGTTTAAACATTTTATATATTCTCAGTTAATATTCGAAGCAAGCGAAGTTGTATTATATATATATATATATATATATATATATATATATATGAATTTTCGTTGAAACATTTGATATATTTTCAGTTAATATTTGAAGCAACAGAAGTAGTATTATATATATGGATTTTCATTTGATAAAAACCCGTTTTATCTATTACATTGAAGTTATGCCACTGAGAACAGTATGTGTTTCACATAACATATCTTTTTAAAAGAAGCAGCGCAATATATATATATATATATATATATATATAGTCTTATTCATAGTATTCTCAATTTTATTGGGATTATATAAGTGAAAATTCGTTAACCGTTCATATATCAAATACTTTTAAGTCAAAATAAGATGGCTTAAACAGTAAGATTCAAAATTAACATATTTCATAATTGAGCATTCATATATTGTTTTAACAAAATCAATTGTGATGGATGTCTCTCGTCTGGGTGAGGCCCCGTGTTTTGACAAGCTTCTGGGTTTGACCTTTACTCCTGATCTAAAATGGAGCACGTACATCAAGTCTGTTGCCAAGGTCGCTGGAAAGATGGTGGGATCCTTCTACCGCTCCAGAAGATATCTCACTACTGATGCAATTCTCTATCTATATAAAAGCCAAGTACGTCCAAGGATGGAATACTGTTGCCATATCTGGGCAGGAGCTGCCAAAAACAGCCTATCATGCCTTGACAGAGTACAAAATAGACTTCGTGGCTTAGTGGGGGATGCCCTTTTCTCTGCCCTGCAACCCCTCTCCCACAGAAGAGACGTTGCGAGCCTATCCTTGTTTTATCGTTATTTTTATGGCAGATGCTCGTCTGAACTCCAATCCCTGGTCCCCCCTCGCCAATCTTTCACGAAAAACACCCGTCTAGCTGAATCCACTGTGAAAAATTACCCCCACTCTATATCTGTGCCTAAATCAAAATGCGGATTTCATGAACAAAGCTTCTTTCTTAGAACTGCACGCCTGTGGAACTCTGTTCCGTCTGCCTGCTTCCCTCCGGACTACAACTTGGATGTCTTAAAGTCTAATGTTAACAAATTCCTAATGAACCGCCCCCTTAAGTAAACACTTTATCAAATCTCCTCACTATCGTAATGTACTTGCAATAACCCTTATCCCTGAGTGGCTTCCGGGCCTTGATAAGTGGTGATCACTGTGTAAAAAAAAAGACATCAAGGAATAGGTTTATGGCAACAAATAGTGTATTTCATCATTAGTTACAATTGTTTCAAGACTATTTCGACAAATTCAAACCCTATATCGTTTGGAAATTCTCACAAGAACAACCTTTCATCAGACATATTGAATAAAACACATTTTATAAATGAATAATATGGAATCCGTTTCCCTTATAAGGTGAGGATATGATGAAATATTTTACCTACATTTCATCCTTCCAAAGTCTTTAAAATTTTTGCATATTTACTTATTTTTGTATTTCTATTTCAAAAACAAAACAAATCAATCAAATTATCATTCAACGTTACCACTAATTACCTATGTTCACTTAATATGTTTTAATAATATTATTCACTAATTTATTAAATTGAATATCTTTATTATATTTTATTTATTTTTTCTAATCCAGACTAATCAACTAAATCTTCGGCTATATTATTTGAATTCTATTTTTTCTAAAATTTGGTTTGTTTATTTACAAAAATACCGGCTAACTTATTTGTGTAATTTCAAAAAGCGATTATTGTTTAAAATTTATTCCATGAGAAACAACTGGTTAACATTACTCTTTATTCAGTGAAATCTCATTCTTCATTTAAAATTTATTCTTAATTTTTTATTTATTTTCGTTTCTACCTATAAAGAGTTACGATTAACTAATAGTTTAGACGTTGAATGGGAGGTAACTATACATTCGAAATTTTAAAGCTTTTGTCGAATTATAAGTTGCCAAATTCGTAATATGTAGTTATGATGTTGAAAAGGAGGTAACTCTATACATTCGAGAGTTTTATGCTTTTGCAGATTCTAAGTTGGCAAATCCCTTATATGCATTTATGATTTATTTATAAATTAATCAAAACCATTTAAATCTAGGCTAACCTATTCACATTATAAGTTTGTAATGCATATCTTAAAAGTGATACTGATTTTATTGCCAAAGTTTTTACCTACATTTGCCGTCAAGACATAATTTTCTGAGGTTATATATGGCTTTAATTCAAATAATATCAATTCGGGATTTAAGTACTTAATTGCTTATCTAATAATAATAAATATCCTATTAATAAGTATTATATTAATAAATATATTAGTTAGCTCCATGTATGCTTTACTCCAATGTAAGTGGAGGTCTTCATTGCTTTTTGGATTTAACTAGGCACCGCCAAAAATGGCCGCAAAATCAAGTTGTTGTTGTTTTTTAAAACGAAATTACGTTTATTAAAATCCATTATTTCTGAGTAACTTTTTTTTTCCAGAAAGATAAAACCCTGAATTTTATCATATAGAAAACAGAATAATGTAAAACTTTTTCTACTATTTTTAATTCAATTTTAAATGTTAAATTTTCCCAAAAAGTTAACAATTGACATTTTTTGTCTTGCACAAAAAACGTACTTAAATATTTAAAAAAAAGGGTTTTTGAAATAATTAATTAATTTATTTATTGTCTAACTAAGATTTAGGATGATTTTCTAAGAGAATATGCAAAAATATTATAATATAAGTACCTGAATTTCAAATAATTCCACTTATTCATATAGGTAACCAGATATTCGCGTTGACGTAGAGTTCAGATCGACTCTGTTTACGTTTTCGTCTGATAAAAAGCAAACTATGGAAGACCAAACAGGCCAAAAAAAACTTATTTTTCAGTGACGAAAATTTCAATGTATTATTAAGCTGAGGCTGGCCAGTACCAGATGGGTGACCATTTGTATGCGTTTGGTTTTTAATGTGTATGTGTGTGGGGGCCAGACTCCCCAAAATGAGGGGGGGGGGCAATTTAAAGCAGAATAAAAAAAATTTATTTCAGCGCGTTTGGTCCACCATAGTCAAAGGCGGCAAACGTTTTCAAACGGGATCGAAAAAAAAGATGCTATTTTTAACACAAAGGGCACAATATTTATCGAATTTTTTTTTTTTGGTATCGATTATTCAAAGCATGCCCTGTTTAATAATGGTCATGCATTATTCGGCTCGCTAAAAAAAAATTGTTAATTTATTTATCAAAAATTTTAAAATAGCTTTTTTCGTATAAATATTAAAAAATTTTTTTTTTTGTTTTGCTTAACTTAAATTAATTATTTTACTTAACATATTCACCGAATTTCACACTTCAAAACTCAAAAAGCGGGATAATTAAACACAATCGAAGTTCTGATATTCAGACGTCAAAATAAGGTATGCAAACAATTCTTTTTTTTTTTTTTTGAATCTATAATTCTGTCCCTTACAACACAATATGTTGATTTCAGTCTCAGATGATTATTTTAAGCATATTTGTTCCCACTTCAAAACAAGGGGGGGGGGTTGTAAGCAAAAAAAAATATATATATAAATATCGTTTATGAAAAATAAGTACACTGTTATAAAGTTCATTCTTCTCCTAATAATCGCTGAAAATTTCGTATTGATCGGATAATTACCTGATATTTGGTAGATTTTTAAAAAGACGGTCCGTCAAAAAGTACTGACCTGCCCCCCCAGTTTTGGCGGTGCCTAGATTTAACCGTTCAAAACAAGAATATAATTTTATGAGCTAGAATTTTTAGTTTATTTTTTTATAGTTTTACTGATCTAAAAACAATATCTATTGATCTGCATTCTTGATTACTAATATTGTGTTTCTAGTGTTGAATTTATATTGCTAATCTTTGTTAAGCCATTTTATTGATCTAGAAACTGTATCGACTAATACACTATCCACATATCTAATATTGTGTTCCAGGTTTGGAAACCATATTGCTAATCTTTGTTAAGCCTTTTTATAGATTTAAATTTCTTATCTGATAATCCATTTTCTTTATTTTTAATAATGTGTTTCTAGTGTTGAATTTTAGATTCCAGATTTGCTTACTAAATTTGAATCATTTAAAAACGCACCGCGGGGCTTCAAGGTATACTTACTTTCCCTGTGGAACTCTGTTCCGTCTGCCTGCTTCTCACCGGACTACAACTTAGATGTGTTCAAGTCCAACGTTAACAAATTCCTAATGAACCGTCCCCTTAAGTAAACACTTCATCAAATCTCCACACTAACGTAATGTACTTGCAATAACCCTTATCCCTGAGTGGCTTCTAGGCCTTGATTAGTGGTGATCACTGTGTAAAAAAAAAATGTTTTTGTTTACGTTGAGGTACTAAAAAACGTTATCCTATTCACCATCGCAACCCTGGTGACACTCTCTATTAATCTGGTCCCTCGTTGTAACATGTTAAAATAATTAAATATCAAAACAGCTGCTTTTGTGCTCAGTTGTCTAACAATTTGACCAAGTCCGAATGAAATTATTTTGAACATCATAATTATTGTTATTTTCTCAGAATTCATAAGTTTTACTGAAATAAACAAATTTTGTTCAAAATTCTTAATATCCGATTGAAAATTATATTTTTAGAAGTTTTTTTTTTTTTTAAGTTTCTTTTGTGTTCAAAACAGAAATATTTTTTATGGGAGGATATTTTATTATTATTATTTTTTTAATCATGTATGTTATAAAGCATAGCCAAATCAATTTTTTTTATTGGATTTCGATAAAAAAGAAACTTTTTTTTTAATGTTTCAGATTATTTAAAAAGTTATTTGATGTAAATTTTTTTTCAAAGTGTATAAAAAATAACTTACCTTTTATTCCAGGAATTCAATGCGAAAAAAGTGGGATGAATTCGTTTTTTTCCTTTGTGTTCAAAACAGAACATTTGTTTTGTTTGTTAGGATTTCTTTAGTAAATTGATACAACTTTTGTTTTGTGTGTCCAATTCATTAAGAAATAAAATATATGAAAATATAAAAGAATCAAAATTAAAAGATGAAAAACACAATTTAAACGTGAAATTATTTAAAGAGAAAATCAACTGTTAAAGAACAATGAATTAAGGTCATCGCAAAACGGTGTAATCGTTATTTCGTTCCTCGAGTAAAAAACGTCAGTTCATTAGTTAAATATGTGCCATTGTTTTCCAATCATTCCTAAAGCATATTAAATAATGAAATAAATGATATCGATGCTAAAAGATAAAATAATTATAACATTAATACGATTAAAACAATCGACGTTTTTATAAAGCAGCGTCACATTTTAACCGGAAGTTACTATTGCTATTGAAGCCATAAACGTTTTACTTTTAATAAATAAATCAGTGAATTTCGATGACATTCAAGCCAGATGTAAATTACAGACATTCAAATGCAAATTCTGAGATGTCCAGGAAACAGAGGAACAATTATAGAGCAAATCATATCCGGAACGAAACATCAAGAACTTGGAAAACAACTTCTAGCAAAGGGTAAAGATTTGGCCGATTTGCCGTTTAGCCTCAAACTCTATGATGACAAAAAGGGATACGTTGGGTAGACACCGGTATATAGCGCTTAAACATTTGTTTATATTTACGTGATTATTGAAAATGTAATACTATGATTAAAATTTGATTTGAATTAATCACATTATTTTTTTTTTTTTTAAACAACGTGGTTTACATTCAGCTCTGTACGGTGTCGATGCAACGTGTCGCTTTTGGTGATAATAGGCTGTGAGGCTCTTTGTACATCTTGTAGAAGACTAGGATACATACTGTTTGTTAGCTTTTTGCCCCACATGGTACAAGTGGTGTGAGGCACACGTGTAAGCGCGTGTGCCGAAAAAGCACGCTGTCGGTCCGTAGGCTGCCCAGCTCGGGAGCTGGTCCGAAAAGAAAGATGCTGCTTATTGCTCTTGCTTTTATATTTGTTTCCGGTTGTCTTTTGCGCATGTGTGGATTTCCTTTGAAAGAGGAGTGACATTGCCCATATGTGCGCGTATGTGAGTACATGTGTGTACATGAATGTGAGTATATATATGCGAATGTGAATATATGTACGTGTGTGGACGTGTGTGTGTATGTATATGACAAGTAATATAACTTGAGATGTGAACGCATGTTTTTGTGTGAGACTAGAAAACTAAACAATAAAATCTAAAAACAAACTAAACAATAAAATCTGCCAAAGATTTGACATTGCAGGGAGCTTTAAATTGTGGCAGGACACATTAAGCTTCCATAGCCCGCATGAGACAACTAGCTGAACTCTACGAACGAAAAGAAAAAGAGATAGATGCAGTACAATACAAGCATTGTACACGATGCAAAGGTTATATTCCCTTTGGAAAACGTTAAGCATAGGGTACAATTTTTGGTAATCGTGAAGAAAGGGAGAGCCTGTTTCCTCCGTTTGACTAGTAACGCCACCTATAGTCAAACGGATGAATCAGGCTCTCTCTTTCTTCACGATTACCCAATTTTTGACACCTCTAACACAAAACTGCGAATAAAATATACAAAAGTCGTATTTTTTTCTTTTTAAAGTGGGTGTTTATTTTCTTTATGGAATATACTGCCAAAATACACTATTAAAGTCGTTTAAAAAATAATAGAAATATTATTTTTGTTTAAATTTTACGAGTTAAATATTTTTTAATTTTTTTAACCTTTAAAAATCTATCAAAATCTGGTGCAAGTACGTACATTATAAAGATGTTTTCAGATTTTTATAGTAAAAAAGATTACTAGTGGACCATTTATAGACTTGCACCCAAAATTTTTCGATTGGTTCCATTTTTACGATATTTTCAGGGTCAATGTGAAATTTCATGCTCTTTCAAATGAACTAAATATTTCAGACAAACTTTTTTTTAATTTAACCCTCCCCCCACACACACACACTTGGAAATGTCTAATAAAATTTAAATAATTAATTTACGTACCAAAGTTTTATATACGCCAATTGAGGATAAAAGATCAATAAAGAAAATATTCTAATTTAAAACAAAAAAAGAATTGTTTTTGGAAATTTACCTGTAGAGTCCAAAGTGTAAATCCTTTTAAAAAAACTAAAAAATACATGTTGATTTTTTTTAAAGTGAAAGCTTATGTTAAATATTGTAAAGTAAATATTGGACGCTGACGACAATTTTTTCTATTTCATTCAATGTTTTGCGAAAACTTATAAGTAAAATTTGTCTATTTTTAACTTATGGGGACACATATTTCTTCACGCACAAGGCTAAACGGCTAATGCGAACGTGTGGTTTTTACTTCCTTCTGTCCATCCGTAGTTCAAAACAAGAACAAACACAACATTTGGTGTTTCGATAACAATGCAAATATGCCTACGTAATGACGGGTTTTCAAATACTCGTAAAACCATCCTTTTATTTAAAAAATAAATGGAATTTAAAATATAAATATGGATAAATTCTTAACAATGGAGAATGGAAGTACACCTTGAATAGCATTTTATGAGAAAGTGAATTTTTTGAATTTATATATATTTTTATAATCGAAGTAAGTAAAATTTCGTTTATTTTCTTCAATTTTTTTTTAAAGAAAATCGATTTTAAAAAAACAAATATTGCATAATTTGCAATTAAACCTGCTATTTTTTATTTGGTCTTTGCACCTTTAATTGAAAAAAAAAGGGTTTGAATCATATTTTTCAAGTAGTAGCTTGGAAATATAGGATGTCGAATTATTCAATATTTTTCACGCATTTTTAATGTTGGTTTCTTACACACCTAGTAAGAATGTCGAAATAAATTATAAAGCTAAAAAATTTTTAAACCATAATACGATTAAAACAGTACAATTACCAGAAACACAGCAACCGTGTGTACTCTGTAATTGGCTTATAATACAACTTCCCAACCTCCAAGGCATACACTTTCTGAAAGCTAAAGTTGATAGAAGAGCCTTGTATACCTTCTAGAAAATGTTCCCACACCTGATAAGTGTAGAAAGACAACCACATCTCGGTGCAACCAAAGATGAACCAACTGGGCGATTCTACACTATTAAAACGAAATTTCGGAAATAATAATTCTGAATTTCACATGAAAACAATGGAATCAACGTATTCCTTTTTGATGATTATATCTAAAAGAAAATCGATGAGGTAGAAAATTACTTATTAAATAAAAAAAGAATTTGAAGAAAATTATCATAAGATACAGGATAATTCAAAAGGAATGTATTTTTCCGTTTCGATTGAAACAAGATGGACGTTATTTTTCACCTGCTAACACGATTAAAGTTGTTTATATTTTTTTTCATAATTTAGTAATATTAAGGTAATTTCGACTAAATTATTTGGAAGCTACCATTGGAATTTATTAAAATTTACATAAAATTAGTAGAAACTATTGTTTCTTATCTGAAAACTTTATTTATCGACTACAAAATCTCGTTTGAATAGTGTTGAAGTACCAGCAACTATTTTTTTAATCAATTTTCACCCTGAAATTTGAAGTAGGGGGGCTACTATTGGGGACATAAGTTGCAGGGATATTATGAAGGGAGAGGGGTAGCAAGATGTCTGTTCACATAACACTTGGACTTCTGCATGTCAGTACAGTTGAGAAAGCAGAATCCCGGAAGGGAGTTCCAAAGTCTAGCAGATCTGGGAAAGAAACTATTGAAGTGGAAGACTTTCTTTCACCTAGGGATCTTTACTGTAAAGGGGTGGGATTTAGCTGCTTGTTGGGTTTGTCGGGTGTATTCACGTCGAGAGGGTACAAGTGCTTGTAGTTCATCAGAGCATTCATCATTAAAATACATGTAGAACAGGCAGAGGCATGCAACATTTCGTTAATTTTATCAGGGAGGTTATTTATGAATATCAGGAATAATAAAGGTTCGAGGGAAGACCCCTGAGGTACTCCTGCATTTATATCATATTGATTAGAAGTACAACCGTCGATGACAACCTGGATTTTTCTCTTGCTTAGGAAGGATTTAATTGCATTATGTATTCTTCCAGTGATCCCATATGATCTAATTTTCCTTAGAAGACAATCGCGCTATACCCTGTCAAAATCCTTAGATAAATGGAGGGCTACCGCTCTATCCTCCCCTGTTTTGTCCAGTAAATCGTATACACGTTCAGATATATCAGTTAGGATATCTGCTGTGGAATGCGCTTGCTTAAATCCATATTTTTTGTCGGCCAGGAGTTTAACAGTTGTAAGGTGATGGACTAGAGCTTGATTAATTAAGGACATAAATATTTTGGCAAACTGCGAGAGAAGGCTAATGTTGCGATAAGTTAATGTGACAGTTCTTTCGCCAGAATTCTTGAAAATTGGTACCGCAGAAGCGGTTTTCCAGCAGTCAGGAAATCAGGATTCGTTAAGGCATTTGTTGTAAAGTTTGGAGCATTTTAATAGCACAGTCGGGATGAGGTCAAGTACACATGCTTTTGAGATGTCTAGGTTTTTTATGATACCATGTACCTAAGAAGGGGTTACTTTCAAATCATTAAGTGAAGCGTCTGTCTGCAAAAGAAAGTCAAGGAGGGAGTGGTGTGCCGGGTCTGATGTGGAGTTTGATGCAAACCGACTGGCAAGCAGGTTAGCCTTCTCAGTTGCCGTGTAAGCAACCTCATGATTGTTTGATAGTGAGAGAATGAGTTGACTGCTCATTATTTACTACACTGTTTCCAAAAATCAGTATCTCCTAATTTTTGTTCTTACATGGGTTTCTGGTGGTTTCAGTGTATTCTGACTTAGCTGTCACTTTTTCTCTCTTACAATTACTTCTAGCTTTTATATATCTCTCCATGAACTGGACTTATGTCGGTTGAATCTGCAGTACGCATGCTGCCTTTAAATAATGGCAGCTGCACAAATAGAAGTAAACCCTTGGGGAGAGTGGGGCTTGCTATAGAATTTCCGTGTGGGACATGTGCTTCAATTGCAGTGTTGAACGATTCAGTAGTCTTATTTGCGCACTGTTCAGTTGGAATAGAAAAGGTATTTTGCCATGATGAACGATTCAGTAGTCTCATTTGCGCACTGTTCAGTTGGTAGAAAACAGATACTTCGCCATGAGGAATCTCTGATACGATCCTTGATTGCTTCTCAGTCAGCCTTTTTGTAATAGCTCATTGTTTTGAGCAGTAAGTCTTCAGTTTTGGGTCGGGAATTTAGGTCGATTTCTACCATTATCACAGCGTGATCAGAATTCCCGTGTGGGCTCTGGGCATTCGTTGTACACTCATCGGGAACTATGGTCAGAAATAGGTGTAGAAGTTAGGCATGTTGATCTTGATGGTCTGGGAAACGTGTCGGAAATGTCACCGTCTGTGATAGGAATTTAGATATAGAGAAGCTATGTGTTGTGACATTTATATTACTTGGTTACATCATAACGACTGTAATGAATTCTTTTATCATATTGCAATACGAACAGTACTTTGTAAACACAGTGGAAGAGAATCATTATTTATAGGGATACATCTTACTTGGTGGGGATTTATACAGTTATATTTATTTCAGTTGCAATGAGGACAACTAAGACCACGTTTACGAAATGTATGAATCTATTTATTCTTCATCCGGATGATTGATGAATCAGGAATTAATGCCTTTTATGATTACATTGTGTTATCTGTCCCTCTTCGCCTCCAAGAGGTATTTAGCTAACTCTCAGTCTAAGAATAAATCAACGCAATTTATCATATTGTTTATTTGTTTTAATAATAATAATTCAATACAATTATATTATTATATATATTATTTATTTCAATAAGAATAGAACAATACATTTATATTCTTTATTTATTTTAACAAGAATAAATCAATTCAATCAAGTATATTGTTTATTTATAATAAGAATAAACCAATTAGATTATATTCTTTATTTACTTTAATAAGAATAATTCAGTGCGATCAATTATATTCTTTATTTAATTTTGACAAGCTTCTGGGTTTGACCTTTACTCCTGATCTGAAATGGAACACGTACATCAAGTCTGTTGCCAAGGTCACTGGAAAGATGGTGGGATCCTTCTACCGCTCCAGAAGATATCTCACTACTGATGCAATTCTCTATCTATATAAAAGCCAAGTACGGCCAAGGATGGAATACTGTTGCCATATCTGGGCAGGAGCTGCCAAAAACAGCCTATCATGCCTTGACAGAGTAAAAAATAGACTTCGTGGTTTAGTGGGGGATGCCCTTTTCTCTACCCTGCAACCACTCTCCCACAGAAGAGACTTTGCAAGCCTATCCTTGTTTTATCGTTATTTTCATGGCAGGTGCTCGTCTGAACTCCAATCCATGGTCCCCCCTCGCCAATCTTTCATGAAAAACACCCGTCTAGCTGAATCCACTGTCAAAAATTTCCCCCACTCTATATCTGTGCCTAAATCAAAACGCGGATTTCATGAACAAAGCTTCCTTCTTAGAACTGCACGCCTGTTGAACTCTGTTCCGTCTGCCTGCTTCCCTCCGGACTACAACTTGGATGTCTTCAAGTCTAATGTTAACAAATTCCTAATGAACCGCCCCCTTAAGTAAACACTTCATCAAATCTCCTCACTAACGTAATGTACTTGCAATAACCCTTATCCCTGAGTGGCTTCCGGGCCTTGATAAGTGGTGATCTCTGTGTAAAAAAAAAAATAAAAATAAGAACAAATACAATTATATACTTTACTTATTTTAATAAGAATAAATCAATACACATACTTGTATTCTTTTTTATTTAAATAAGAATAAATCAATGCAATTCATTACATTCGTTATTTTTTTAAAGAACAAATTCATACTATTATTTTCTTTATTTGTTTTAATAAGCATAAATCAATACAATTATATTCTTTATTTATTTTAATGAGAATAAATTAATAACATTAATTATATTCTTTATTTTTTAATAATAAATAAATACAATTATATTGTTATTTATTTTCATAAGAATCAATCAATGCAATTAATTATATTTACGTATTTTATAAGAATAAGAATGGTATCTAAAGCACACACAAAAAGCATTAACTCGCCACCATAGCCACCCCCACCTACTTATTTGGCTTGAATTCTTATTGGTATATGTACACTACAAACCTGCTAGCTTCCTGCTTTTCGGGATGACCTCAGAAGACAGGGTCGGTGTCTTCAGAGCTAAGTTAAACAATTCTTATCCATAACTGTTAATAATGCCTACGGTTGTGCACTATATATATATATATATATATATATATATATATATATATATATATATATATATATATATATAATTTGCTTGCTTATTTTTATTTTATATTTTATTTTACTTGAATTTATTTTTTCTTATTGCATTTTTTACTTAAAACTAGAAACAACTTAACTCTACTTATCCTGTTCTGCTAATTTTCTTGTATTTAAATCTTTTTTGTCAATTATGCCTGGTACTACCCAAAACCAGTCCTTAAATAACATTCTCCAATCTGAAAATCATAAGCCGTCTTCACGATTCCCATCAATGGTACCTAATTATAAGGTGATGCCATAAGTTTCTCGAGGTATCTAAAGCAAAGAAAAAAAGCATTAACTCGCCACCATAGCCACCCCACCTACTTATTTGGCTTAAATTCTTATTGGTATATGTACACTAACATTGGCTAATAGATTGTATATATATATATAGAGATATATATATATATATATATATATATATATATATATATATATATATATATATATATATATATATATATATATGTGTGTGTGTGTGTGTGTGTAATACTCATGTTCACCCCTTACAAAGCATATCGACACTTGGACGTAAGGGCTACTATTTGGGGCCATGTCTAGGAAAGATTAAACATATTTGTTTATATTGCATTTACACTTTTGCATATCAGTACAGGAAGGAAAGCAGGCAGCAGGAAGAGAATTCCAAAGTCTAGCTGTTCGAGGGAAGAAACTATTAGAATAGAAAGCTTTCTGGCATTTAGTTACATCAACCGTGAAGGGGTTTGCTCTTATTGCTAAGCGGGTTTGTCGGGGATTAGGTTAGTCAAAGGGGTACAAGTGAAAGGAGTTCATCAGAACACATTTCATTAAATATTTGTAAAACAGGCACAGTGATGCAACATTGCAGCGATGGGATAAGGGCTGGAGTTTATTTGATAAAGTGGGACGGATTAGATTGAAAACTCTTTTTTGGAACATATCTAAGCGAGAGAGACTAGTGGTAGCTGCACCAGCCCAGATGTGGAACAATACTCCATGCATGGGCGAATGGTGGCCTTGTAGATGTCTCAGGTACAAGATACTCTGAGGTGTGAGTAGGCTTTGTAGAGGTACAGGATACTCCCAGGTGTGAGTAGGCTTCTAGCTCGAACTGACAGGTCAAGAGATCAAAAACATTAGACATAGGAGTTTGAGTTTGGTCAAGAAAGTGAACAGACGTACTCAAAAGCTGGGAAGCGAGGCTGAAAGAACAAGCAAGTAGCCACGTAGGCAGACTCTTGGGGAAGACTACTGATACACTGAAATAAATTTATATTTTGTAAAATATAAAGTCGTCGTTGTTTCTGTGATTTCAAGAAACTAGAAAAAACAGGTGTCCCAATCGGTTATGATGTTGAGCGTTCCATGTTTCATCACAGATCACAGCAGTGCAGAAGAATTTCTGGATAAAGAAAAGGTATGAAGCATCTATATTCTTCTTATTATAAAATATAATACTTTTTATGTAAATACGAACTGTAATATATCTCCGTGTGATAACCCCTCTAGACAATCGTCTATACGTCGATCCCCTGTCTATACAACACTTGAGGAACATCGATCCAAAAAATGTAAGATAAAACAGCAACATTAAAAATAGCACAATTTATTAATACTTAATTAAAATAATATATTCTAGTATTTTAAACTCATAAATACCCATCAACAAAGATAAAACAGCAACATTAAAAATAGCACAATTTATTAATACTTAATTAATATAATATAATCTAGTATTTCAACCTCATAAATACCCATCAACAATAAACTGAGTTTATTTTCATCGCAACTGACATCTCTAATGTCTTTTTCTTAAATCTCTCTAACTTCCTTTCAACTAAACATTCATCTTTACGTGTTCTTTTATTAAAAAAAGAAGGAACTATCTGCTATCTTCTATAACGTTTGTGACATTCATTTCTCTGCAGAAAATATTTTTATCAGTTGATGTTCATTATGCTTTATTAATTTTGCGAGGTGGTGAACTAGTGCTTGATTAATAAAGGTCTCAAAGATTTTAGAAAAGAGTGTGAGGAGACTAATGGGGCGATAAAGAAGAGGATCTGTTTTTCAATTAAATTCTTGTACACTGGCACCACAGTATGGGGATGAGCTCAGCTGAAGTTCACTGGGCATTCGTCATGTGATGAGAAATAGGTCTTGACGTGAAGCCTGCTTAGGTTCACGATCTGGTAGGCATTTGGGAACATTACTGTTTGTGTGAGGGACTGGGCCATAGAGAATCTATAAGTAGAGCGCTCAGCTGCATCTGTGTAACCTGAGAAAGCAAGCCAATGTTTATGGTGAACATTAAAGTCTCCAAACACATGTATTTAGGCGTTACTATCTAAGGAGAGTGCTGCATCTATACTATAAGAGACATGATCGATTAGAGTACAATGCTGACTTGGGGGAGAATGGTAGAGAAAATATGAGCAACTAACACGATGATAAAATGTTAGTTGAAAGCATATAAGCGCCTGGTCATCTGATTCAAAATTGTTTCTCTCTAGTTAAAGGAAGGGTGTCCGGCAAAGTGGTAGGTATTCTGTCATGATAAAAGAGTTAGAGGGATTGAAGAGTGTAAGTTTATTTCACTTTTTGCTAAGATATCCAAGGAGTTTACTAAAAGGTAAGACTCTACATCATCTAGAGTAACTCTAAGCTCACGGTTGTTTGTGAAAGCGAGCCTCAAGGGTGAATGCGAATTGGTTTCGTTTGAATGGTTGTCTATTTTTATCGTGATATTTGTTTGGTTGCCATTTAATTACGTTTTTGTTTAATGTTAGGTTAGACGAAGAGTGTTGAGCAAAGTGGGCCGGTTTTGATGCGAAGTATACACACACTGGTGCATTAGCCGAATCCTGTCTAGAAAGTTGTGGCCTCTTGACAACCAACCAGAGATAGCAGCAGCGTCCCTTCCCACTATATATTATATTATACAACTATATATTATATTATACAACTGATATTGTGAAACTGATGACAGGGAAACTGCTCTAAGCGCTACCAAAGAGTTATGGCTCCTGTCCTGACAGTCGAAAACAACAGTCGAACAAATTGTTAAGCAGGCACACCCAACCCTCAAATAAAACCGGACCAAACAAGTCAAGTAATCACAAGTGCCGTGTAAACAACCCCGATTTACTCAGTTTCTCAGAGAAAGAGAGAAAAATTAAAACATGGAATATAAAAAAGTGGAACGGCGTTTAATGTCCTAGAAAGAGTGTGAAAGCTGGCGATAGGCAGAGCCTATCTACTGCTTAATCAAGTAAAGTTTGCAAACCGAGAATTTGTTTGAGTCACAAGCTCTAGGAGGTTTTCATCAATGACTGAGGAGCCCCCTCCCCAATTATATTATCAGTTTTCTTTCTCTTTACCTGTATCAGAAGAACGAAAATTAGATGTACCATGATAAACATACAAAAGATCTGCCAGACTGTACATAGGACAACGTGTATGTGTTTTAATAACGAAGCAGGTGAGTGGTCTCGTGAGCTTGTCACACGAATGAGCAGAGAATCAATGATGTACATGAACAGACCCTTCTGGAAAACCTCTTTGTTGAAATCGACAACACCTTAAGGTAGACCCCTATGAAATAACATCACAGAGGTACACTTGTTGTGTGACCGTGTGTGCATATCTATCGAGACAGTATATCAATGTGTGTGTATATTGTCGATTCATTATTTATGCATGTCTGATTAAACACGAGTGAGTTCATCTGTTTTCCTATTTTGCTGGTAATCTTTTCTATTTGTCTATCAATCTTTCTTGTATTGTGTTGTCGAGGGACATATATATCGAGACATCATATCAGTGCGTGTGTATATATCACCGATTGTGTATATCGGAGGGAGTGTATATCTTTATATAAATATTTATATTACTTAGTTACATCATGACGACTGTGATGAATACCGTTTATCATATTACAATACGAACAGTTCTTTTTAACACAGAAGGGAGAATCATTATTTATGATGATGGTGGGGACACATATTACTTGGTGGAGAGTTATACAATGTTCATTTACAGATATGAAGACAAAACATATTTTATTTTCAGTTGCAATGACGGCAACGAATATCCTGTTGATATATCGCATGAATCTGTTTATTCTTCATCCGGATGATTCGTGAATCAGGAATTCAAACCTTTTATGATTATATGGTCTTATCTTAACCTCTTTGCCTCCAAGAGGTCTTCAGCTAACTTTCAGTCTGACTCTCCGACTGTCGCTTGCCTCGACTCTCTAATCTAACTCGAACCCTTCCCCAATATATTAGGAATCCACTTTCTTTCTGACGTCAGAGGTGGGGCCCACAATGTGATTTTCTCACGCGTTTAAATTACACGAGCGTCTAACACGTTTTGCAACAAAAAAATTCCCAAATGAATTATTCAAAATCTAACCTCGTTGTTAATCATTATTTCCAACTTGTATTGTCCATTCTTTTAACTGACATATTTAATATATCCAGTTATTCCTAATTTAATATATCCAGTTATTTCCAAGAACAATGAACAATCAAATGCATTCCGAGAATGGAATATTTTTCATCTTTTTAACGCTTGCTTACTAGGTTCGATTCTATCCTTTTCCAAATATCATTTTGAAAATCATCTATTTAATTACTGGGGTCTGCCCCTTTTTATGTAACACATTCAACTGAAATTCCTCAGGAACATATTATAAACTGTTTCAACAATATAGAGACAACCAGCACACAATAGTAACAATCACCTTTGAAACAAACACTCCTGGAGTACCAGATACAGATCTCTAAAACAACCCGACACCAGTCCAAACCACCAGGTTTTGAGTCTCATCAAGCCCCCAAAAGATTTAGAGTTGGGAGAGTTACTAAATTAACTTTTTATTTTGTCTCATCCTTTCATAAAAATTGCTTGTTCTTTCTTTTCATCTAAACATTGAATCATTTAAAAGTAGAAAAATGTGAAAGTATGTAACCGTAATCTCCCCTTAGAGACCTCTTTAATCAACAAAGTTTAATATACACAACCCCTTCCGTTTAAAGTGGATATACTAAAAGTAAAAATGGAGGTTATATGACGACTACTTGGCTATATAAAGCGTCTTGTTTTTTTATTCTTAATGAAAGAATATTTCAGTAACTGTGAAGGTTTCGAAAGTTTCTATCTAATATTCTTATAGTTACACTTTAATGAACCATAATTTATCTTCCAAAATGTGTTTTCAACCTGATGAACATTTCTTACTCTGCTTCATAGACATCATACACACTGGCATTGAAATGGTTGATTGTAATGGAGGCAGATTATAAAAATTCATTAAGTGAATTTTAATTACAACCGTAAGATTTTACAAATCAAAACATATGGCAATCGTTAATACAATAAAATTAAACAAATAAAAATAAAAATAATTTTTAGTACTACAATATGGTCGTCTTCAAGCGCAATGTAAACAAATTCTTGACGAATCGTCCTCTTAAGTAATTCAATTCACCAATCTTCTATTACTAACGAATATTATGATACTGTCCCATTGACTACTGTACACTCATTGAACCTTATCCTTGAGTAGCCTCTGGAGCTTGAAAAGTGGTGACTCCTTCGTAAAAACATAGCTAATGACAATACTCAAGAACAGGCAATTTATATCAAACAGATTATAAGACTTTTGATTATGATAATAGTTTAGAATTATACTAAAAGATTTTGTTACTGGGAAACTTGAGCGTTTAAATCTGTTTAATGTTTGACGTTAAAATTTCACTAAGAATAAACTACATGCAAATCATTAGATTCAGATTCACTTGAGTGTAAAAACTGATATTATGGTGTGTACAACACTTTTCTAAGAGATTTTAACGGTTAATTTTTTAATTCCTGTAATAATATCTACACTAATTAGTTTCTAGTGACAATAATCAAATTCCTATCAATTATAGTACAAAAATATTCATAGTCATAAAATGGTCAAATCTTAATCTGATACTAATAAAAAATCACAGCATGATCACTATTGAATTAAGAAAACTGAATTCCATTAAACGCTTGAAACGTTTCATGATGTTAATGCTGGTGAACAAATGGATATTCCAATAGTTGTAGGCGTGTTATTGTACCAACACTAATGAGGCCCAATCAAAACATTTATATATGAATGGTATGTGTTGGTATTTGTTTCAATTTGATAATTTTATGTTCTCTTTTTCTGAGTTAATTTAAGGTTCAGGAAAACAATTAAAAAATGTAAAAAAAACTAATCCATTGCTGAACACTTATGTCTAATAAGGGTGTAACCAACCGATCAAACAATAACTAAAATTTTTTAAAAAACTATAAATTTCATAAGAGATTTTCTATCCTATGCATTCTCATATTTGTAACTAATATTTAATAACAATAAAGCAAAGACACACAATATATAATATAGCTTATCTACAAAAAGTTTTGGCACAAGGGGGCCAATTAATAATGAAACATTCATAAGAACAGGGAGCAGCAATTATATTTTTCATTAACAGTTTCATCTACCACAACAATTATATTACTTTCTCGCAAGCTTATTTTTTAAACAATTCATTACTTCCTCATATTGTATTATAGTCTAAACTCTAGCTCTAATATAAACATATGTATTAAGAATACTTGCAGCAATCATGAGTCGTTTCCGGTTTATTTTAAGTAATACTGTTTTACTTGAAGTTCTCATAAAAATAAATCCGAATTCTTATAAAATATTTGGCAAAACTATGGCATTTTCTAATTGTGTTTCTTTTTCATATGTATCAGTAAACTTGATTTATGAGAATAAGAATATTTACATATTGTGAAAGAATATTGCTTTTCCCTTTTTATTGTACTTTTAGTTCTGAGAGATCAAGAGCTTCCTCCTGAAGCTAAACCCTTAATTCTGTTATGATGTAAATTTATATCCAAGAGCTCTTTAAAGAATAGATGATGTTCCCTTGATGGCTGCTATATGTATTTTGTTACAGCTTGGTCTTTCAGTGATTGCTTCTAAGTATTTTTGAGCATTCTTTTTTATTAATCCAGATGCTCCAATATTTTGTACATTTTTCTTGTTAAGCTCTATTAAAGTCAAAATAATTTATGGCTGTAACATCAATAATGGTCACGGTTCTTTTGGACGTGTTCAATATTAAAATATTTTGCATGATAGCCTTGTCTTTTATGTATCTGCCGGTGGTATGTCTTTGTAATAAAACATGAAAACTTTTCCATTTCGTGTAGTCAGAAGTGGTTCATGTTTCCAAATATTGCTTTTCTCTGCTGTGAGTTCTCATATTAGTCAATAAATTTGATTTCACAGAAAACTTATATCCTCAACGTTGCCATGATTATTATTTTTTCTGCGGCGTGAGTTCTCATATGTCTCACTAACGATGATTTCTGATTACAAGAATATCCACAAACTTAACATGACTGTGGCTTTTCGCTTTTTTATTTTACTTCATTAAGTTTTAAGTGATCAAGGGCTCCCTCCCTGAGCTAACATTTGATTCTGTTATGATTTAAATTCATATCTGAGGGTTCTTTTAATAATAGATACTGTTCCGTTTATAGCTGCTATCTTTCTTTCGTTACAACTTGGTCTTCCAGGCATTGCTTCTAAGTATTTATGAAGATTCATTTTTATTAAGCCAGTTGCGCCCAGTGTGAGTTCTCATATGTCTAACTACTGATGATTTCATAGAACAAGAATATCCACAAACTTCACATGAATATGGCTTTTCCCCAGTGTGAGTTCTCATATGTCTCACTAAGTTTGGTTTTTGAGTAAAAGAGTATCCACAAACTTCACATGAATGTGGCTTTTCCCCAGTATGAGTTCTAATATGTTTCACTAAGAATGATTTAACATAACAAGAATATCCACAAACTTCACATGAATATGGCTTTTCTACAGTGTGAGTTCTCATATGTTTCACGAAATCTGATTTCACGGAACAAAAATATCCACAAACTTTACATGAGCGTGGCTTTTCCCCAGTATGATTTCTCATATGTCTCACTAAATTTGATTTATCAAAACACGAATATTTACAAACTTCACATGAATATGGCGTTTCCCCGGTGTGAGTTCTTGTATGTCTCAATAACGATGATTTATCAGAACAAGAATATCCACAAACTTCACAGGAATGTGGTTTTTCGCCAGTGTGAGTTCTTATATGTCTCACTAAATTTGATATTTTAGAACAAGAATATCCACATACTTCACATGAATGTGGCTTTTCCCCAGTATGAGTTCTCATATGTTTCACCAACAATGATTTCACAGAACAAGAATATCCACAAACTTCACATGAATATGGCTTTTCTACAGTGTGAGTTCTCATATGTTTCACTAAATTTGATTTTACAGAACAAGAATATCCACAAACTGTACATGAATGTGGCTTTTCCCCAGTGTGAGTTCTCATATGTCTCTCTAAATTTGATTTATCAAAACAAGAATATCTACAAACTTCACATGAATATGGCTTTTCCCCAGTGTGAGTTCCTATATGCCTCACTAACTTTGATTTTTCAGAAAAAGAATATCCACAAACTTCACATGAATGGAGTTTTTCGCCAGTATGAGTTCTTATATGTCTCACTAAATTTGATTTTTTAGAACAAGAATATCCACAAACTTCACAAGAATATGGCTTTTCCTCAGTGTGAGTACTCATTTCTAACTAGCAATTGCGTTTTAAAACAAGAATATCAACAAACTTTAGTAGAATGTGGTTTTGCACTCCAATACATTTAACTAATTTTTCAAAATGTTCTTAAGAATTTCTATGCATTTCACACTAAAGATTGCCGTCAATTTTTATTTCAATTTTACTCATTAGTCTTTTCCCCAATGTGAGTTCTCATATGTATCACTTGAAGAAGGTGAACCTTTCCTCGTAAAAGCTAATGTGGGTTAGCGATAGTGAGATCTTATTTGGGCAGCAAATACTATGTGATTTTGAATATTTGGTCACGGTTTACTTCAATGTAAAAAGTATCCTTATGCCAGGTTGTTCTGACAAACCTCTGTACTTAGACACTCGAGGACAGTGTCTAGTAGGCATTCAAGTTCTTCCCCAGTGTGAGTTCTATGTATCACTTACTTTGATTTTTCAGATCAAGAATATCCACACACTTCACAACAATGTTGCTTTTCCACAGTGTGTATCATATGTATCAATACCAGTGATTTTCGACAACAGATATATCCACACACTTCAAATAAATGTGTCTTTTTCACAGTGTGATTTCTCATATCTTATGAACGATGATGTGTTAGAACAAGAATATCAACACACTTTACAAGATTCTTGTTTTACACCACTGTGAGTTCTCATATTCAACTAACGATAATTTTATAGAACAAAAACGTTTATACATTTTACTCGAAACATAGCTTTTCTCTTTTCAGTCCAAATTTAGAAATCAGTTTGTTTAAGTTGCGGATTGATCATCCTACAACATGTCAAACGTTAAAATAATCGTATTTCTTTTAATGCTGAGCTCTCTTTTAGTGCATTTGTTTTCTTCAGTGTTTGTTCATATATATCTAAGTAAAGTATATTTTGAAAAAGAGGATCTTCACAGATTTCACAAAATGTGTGTTTATAATAAAATCACACTATTAATTAAAATGTGACTTTTCCAAGTTTGATTTCTCATAAATCAAAACATTTGATTCAATCTCTTATTTTTTTATTTATTTGAGAATTAAACAGATATTTCATCCAAACTAATATTACCTTCAAGATGTGTTAAGTTTTCACAACTATTTCATAATATTTGTAGATAGTAGTGGCCAGGATAAGAAATTTTCCCACAGATGTCACTTTAGTCTTCTAAATAATGTAATTCTCTTCATCGAATAATGTTAAAAGAAAATCATATTCCATTAAAATTCAATCACAGGGTTCAATCAGGAACATCTGCAAAGAAATGAAATTCAATATTTTTACTATTTCATATGATGTATTAGTATTGTTTATTGTTGTTAATTTTGTTAGATTGAAGTCACAACCCCTAGATTTATTTCATCGAAAAATTCATAAGCGTCACGTTTAAAATAACTATTTTCTAACTGTACATAGAACGAGTAAATGTGGGTGTTGCTTAATCTGGTTTTAATTCTATACATTTTACTTTTTATGATTCTTACATTTTGTTTTTTTTCTTATATATTTGTCAATTTTTAATTCTTTTAAATCATATGATTTGAGAAAATATAACTGTTAAACTTCTAAATTATGTGAATACAAACATTATTTTTAACTAAATACTTTTAACTTATAAGGGGGTAAATATTTCAAGTTTATTTAAATATCGACACAAACCATTTTTTAGTTTAATAATTATCAAGTACATTTGGAAATAATTTGTGATCATTACAAAGACTTCATGAAGAGATTAGTTTTCTAAACCTATACTAAAAATTAATTTTAACTGAAAATATCTTATACATCTTTAAAGCTTACATTAGAATATGAACTGAGTATTATTGCCACAAATGAGCTGGTGCAACTACCATAACTTACTCCATCTTAGATAAGGTTCAAGAAGAGTCTCAAATGTAATACATCCATCCCTCATACCCAACCTCCAATCTTTGTCCCACTTTAACAATGTTTAATCCCTATAACTGGTTTTCAAGTAATTTAATGGAATGTGCTCTGATGAATGTATAGGAACTGTACGCCCTGGACGTACATACTTCTCCTTTATCTGACAAGCAGAAAAATCTCACCCTTCCTTGTTAATATTTCTATATACAAGAAAGTATTTTACTGTTAGACTTTGGAATTCCCTCCATTTTCTGCTTCTATTTAGCAGAAAGCCTTTTACTCTTATAGTTGTCTCCCTCTGTTTGCTACACTTTGCTGTAGTTTAAATGTAATATGTACGTACATAGATCAACTTGTTTCCTCGTAATAGTTCCAAATATTAGTCCTTTACATCCAGCTTGTAATATGCCTTGTTTGTGATGAAAACGTGTAAATAAACGTCTTGAATGTTTTATTTTGTATATGTGTTCAGCCCTAATTAATGTAACGTAAAATATTGAATTTGTTTCGCAACTACGGCAGTTGATTAACACACACGTTGAACTTCTTATCACACTGATGCAGTTGATACACACTGTTCTTGATCTTCTGAACATACTCCTTTTATTGTCCAAGCGTTCATCATCAGCCAATTGGCGGCCAGAAAAACAGTCACATGAGGCCTGACGTCATCACTCAATAATCTTACAAAAAACACAGCCGCCATTTTTAATTTCTGCTCTCCCTGTGATCCTCCCAGCAGGTAAGACAACATGCGCAGACACGTGGTCGCTTTCTTCCTCATTCTGTTCGACTTTACAACCCCCCCTGGTCTCAAGATCACACATGCGGCATTGCGGCCGTGGTCATTTGTTATGGGCACTCCTATGGAGGGAGATTAGCAGGACTTCTTCATCTTCATCAGAGCTACTTGGGTCGATGTCAACAGTCCTACTATCTGGCTGTGCTCCATCTTCATCCGAGCTCTCAGAAGGGGTAACAGACCTATTGCCATTAACGTTGCCAGCAGTCCTTCCATTGGGGCTCTCAGAAGTGGAACTGGAACTATCGCCATCTGTGCTTAGGTTCTCAGCCATGTCATCACGGCAATGGGGCATAGGTCGGATCCACATTTCATCATTGGATGATTCATCACTTTTGCTGTTCGCCATTTGGTTTGTATCAAGAGCGGGCCGGACATCCCTCACATGCCGTGGAGTACCATCAACCAGCACAGCCTGCTCACTAATTATGCTGGTGATCGATCCTCTTCTGAAACAGGTCGTACATCATTTATTGGGAGACCTTACCCAGACGGTGTCCCCTAACTTGTACCATCCTTGCGTCCTCTTCTGATTAGGCAGGCAGGCGTCAATGCCCTTAACATGCACTCGATAGCAATGTATCGCATTAGCAGGTACACTTTCAGCAGTCACGTCATCCTTTGGTGTTGTATTGTACCTATATACCGCCTCTGCAATCGTACATTGCTTCCTTGCTTCTATCCTCTTCACACTTTGGTGGCACTGCTCCGCTATACCGTTGCCACTTGGTACATATGCACACCTGTGTCTAAGCCAGATCCCCCACTCGTCTAGAAAACGCCTGAATTCTCCGCTGCAAAAGGCTGTGTCGTCACCAGTGAGAATCTCTTCAGGTGGCCCCCGCTTGTAAAATATGGACTCTAATTGACGGATGACACTAGCCGAGTCCTGTCTTGTTAATAGTCGCCAGATTACAAACCTCGTTGGTCCGCAATCGATCAATGTGAGGAAGTGCTGATCACCATAATGGGTTATGTCCATGCCCAGTCGGCTCCAATTCTCATCGACTTCCAGCCGACCTTTCTGCCATTTGGTGGGAGCAGGGTCGATTGACTGGCATATTTGGCATTCCTTGACCACTGCTTCTACTTGGCTTTTGGACGGGTTGGTTAAGTGTACGAAACAATATGTCCGTCTCACTCCGGGGTGTCCACTGTCATGGTGTACCTTCTTGATTTTATCCGTCTCCTTAACAGAGGCAGCACATAAAGACCCTGGTTCGGCTTCTTTCTTCATTGCGTCGAACCATCTTTGGGGCACACGGGTAAGTCTATCAGCAAGATTGCAGGTTGAAGTGACAAGCACCGCATTCACCGATAGGTCGTACTCTTCCACCAACTTCCTTATTGTCTCCAACCTTCATCTGATTAGCATTTCGGTAACCGCCTTGGTGCGCACTCGCGTTTTGCCTGTTAGTGTGTCAACTATCCAGTGCTATACGCACAGCGAATCAGTGCGTATGCATAATTCTTTGACTTTCCACTGGAGTGCCAAGTTTATTCCTTTATTACCGCATACAACTACATTGGTCGCAACTAGCAGGCGTCCTCAATCACAGACCCATTCATCTCCAGTAGCGCCCCAATTGCGAGGGAGCTCGCATCCACCCACACATTTAGCCTGTCTCTCTGGACGCACCAATCTCCTTTAGCGGGGTCCTCCTGCTTGACTCTTGTGATGGTCTCCTTCACCATGCGCAGCAACAGATTGTCCACCATTTTGTTATTCCAGCCTTTGTTAACCGCATTCGCCCTCCTCTTCATGATTACTGTCGTGGCCCGAGTCCATCCACATACTGGTAAGTGTCCCACCACTTTTCTACACAGGGAAAATATAGCCCGCCTTGTGAGGACATGAGGCACTTCAGGAACTGCAGTCCCAGGCCCCCAGTTCAAGGTCCCTCGCTCCTGTTGAACGCTCAACCCCAAAACACGAGCGCCATCCTCCAAGCATTCTGGATCCTTACACATCAGTCCAAGTTCGGCTAGCTTGGCCCTCACACGTGATGACGGCACAATGTCGTCATTCACGTATATGTCGTCAAGGTATGCTGATGTCCCTTCTTTTATGGTCTTATCCTGTGACAATACAGCATTGATGATCGTCTTCATTATTTGGGGCACAATGTTCAGCCCAAAGCCCAGTCTTGTGAGGCAATACCTCCTACCGGCAAACACTTTCATCTGAAACGGCCACATTGTCTCGCTAACCCGGACCTGCAGATATGCTCTTCTCAGATCCAACAGGGACACATTAGAACCCAGCTGGCGCCACTCTCGTAGTTTGCTAGCACACACGTCAGCATCAGCTGTGAACGCATCAACATATGAGTTCAGTTCTCAGTAGTCCATTACCAGCCTGACTTTGGCTTTATTGTGCTGAGCAACCGCCATTAATGGGATCAGACCCTTAGGAGGTCCAAGTTTCTTGTAAGGGTAGGGAATCAGCCAGCCATCCTCGATCCATTTGCGAAGTTCTTCTTCATATGCGGGCCTCATGTGGTCGGGCACATGGTATTCAGTTATTCCATTCTGCAGTTTGGCTAGTTCCCGGATTTCCGACCACTTCAATGAGGCAGTCCAAGCCCACTTTTGCTTGTCAAATTCGATGCTGAAGTCTGGTTGGTTGATCCTTAGTGCAGCACACACTGGGGCTTTCTCCGGAAAATGTACTGCCCCCGTAGCCGTTATATAGACACTACCAAGGGCTCTGATGGCATCATATCCTAGGAGCAGGTCAAAACTCAGGGGGTTTTCGAGCACTACCCGCGCCTCTAGGTTAGTGGAGCTTCCATTTTTCGTCTGAATGTTTACATTGCCCACCCCGCAACATGTGTGCGTCTCTCCACTGATGGTAGTCACTCTGACGTTCTTCTTTCTCCAAGTGTGGCAGAGATCTGCACATACGATAGTGCGGGAGCACCCGGAGTCGAGAAGTGCTGAGCACAGTGTTTCGTTGATATGTATCGGGATGATCGGCAGCGTCTCATTTAATTTCTGCATGGGGAAGAGATCGACGCTGACACCTTGTTCCCGGTTCCATTTTCCGGACAGTTTTGAGCTATATGGTCAGTTTCCTTACACCGGTAGCAGCGAACAGCCATTAGTTGTTGCCGGCAATTCCCTGCAATGTGGCCCTGTCCATTGCATCTGTAGCATATGATTCCACCACGTGGACCGGGCCCCTGATATTGTTTCTTATCATTCGGTGTGGACTGAGCAGCAGCAATTACTGGTTCCCTCATCTTGGAGTAATTCTTCATTACAGTCCTGGCCCGATCTACTAGGTCATTAAGGGGCAACGAATCTGCACTTGAGCTAGCTCATAGTAGTTGCTTTGCTCCTGTTAGGAGTCCAGCTAGGAATTTGCATACTAAGGCCTGCTCAGGCAGTCCACCAAACAACACTGTCAACTTCGTCAGTTTTGTCAAGTACACATCGACCGTTTCGCCTGGACGTAAGGTCCTTGCCTCAAGTTGCTCCCAAGCAGTGGTGGGGTCAATCGTAAACGCCTTGAACAGTACCGCCTTGATTTTCTCGTAGTCCTGTTTGCCTTCATGGCTGAGCTGTTGATACACCGCAAAGGCGCCGCCGGACAAATGCAGAGGAACAACATGTTCGAAGTTTTTTACGCCAGACAAAAGTCAATGTAATTCCACCTTTTCCACCCAGTCAAGTACCGAGGTCGATCCATCAAACTCTGGTATTAATTTAAGGTCAATTTTTGCCCCCATTTTGCTGAAATAGCTTGGATTCGTTTCACAACTATGGCAGTTGATTAACACACACGTCGAACTTCTAATCACACTGATGCAGTTGATACACACTGTTCTTCATCTTCTGAATATACTCCTTTTATTGTCCAAGGGTTCGTCATCAGACAATCGGCGGCCAGAAAAACGGTCACGTGAGGCCTGACGTCATTGCTCAATAATCTTACAAAAACCACAGCCGCCATTTTTAATTTCCGCCCTCCCTGTGATCCTCCCAGCAGGTAAGACTATACGCACAGACACATGGCTGCTTTCTTCCTTCATTCTGTTCGACTTTACAAATATTTTTAATCACAGTTTTTAAACTTAACGTGTTCAATGTTTTGTATTAAAATATTATGAAGACAAAGATTTTAATCACTATAACCACATAATACCTATTTAATCTATCTATATTATTATATAATATCCCTGTATTTTGGGTCCCAAATAGAAGCATTTTATGCCCAACTGACATTTTGACTTATTTGAGGTGAAAAAACAGTAAAAATATCCATTAACCCATACTCCATCTGAATGTAAACATTATTTTCAATCACATATGTTTAACTTATAAACGTTTTCATGTCTGTTCTGTAAATGTTAGAAAGACAATTTCGATTACTATAAACAGAAAATTAACATTTAGTCTATCTTTTATTTCATGTTTTATGGTATGTATATCCAACGATCAATGTATCCCATAATCCACTGAACTCCTGTTCGAAGATATAACGAAACGTTTTTTGGCAATGCAACTGACACATTCATATTTATTTAAACAATTATTCATATATAAACATTAAAGCGTATTTCATTGGGTTTTACATCTTAATTTCTTATTTTTCTCAAAATTAACTTTTTGAATTTGATTTTTTTCATGTTATGCATATTCAACGATAAATGTATCTCATGATCTGCAGAATTTGTTTGAAAATGTAATTGGACATGTTACAAGTATGACAGTACGACTTATATATATTCAAACAGTTATTTTAAACTTACATGTAAGATACGCATTCTAAATGATAAAACTTTTCACAATCCGATTCATATTGATTAATTAAGGAATCATTTAGCCTCTTTATATGAAAGTCACTACAGACAAGGTATGAAGCCACTTAATATAAGAAGTATTTTAAAACTAAAGATGATAAATGTAAAAAACAGCAGATAATTATTTACCTTAATCTGGAAAACATCATGATGATAGCCTTGAATATCATTTAGGTTTGGCAGACCAGCTACTCGGAATACGGACTAATTAGCTGACAGTTTACCCACAGTTTACATCTCTTCAACAAGCAATGACAACCCACATGGTCAGGAATTATCCTCTTTTCAAGCTTTGCCTTTTTTACTTGGCTATTAAATAGAAGTTATGCCACTGAGAACTGTATGTGTTTCACATATCTTAACGAAGTTCAGAAATATGTTGGAATTAAATTTGTGATACTCGACTTTAGGATTTTTCAGGAGTATAGTCAAAACATTTTTTGCAAGCTTAAGTTAAACTGATATATTTTAAAGAGAGTAATTCGTTAGTTTCAATTTTACATACATATACGTACCAATTAGTAATTCTTCTAAAACATATTAACAGGTATTTCACATTCTAGAAAAAATCCTTTATTTAACTCTTAAAAATTTTCAACATTTTTAAATACTGTTTAAACATTTGATATATTCTCAGTTAATATTTGAAGCAACCGAAGTTATATTATATTATATTATATTATATATATATATATATATATATATATATATATATATATATATATATATGAATTTTTATTTGATAAAAACCGTTTTTTTAAGTTATGCCACTGAGAACAGTATGTGTTTCACATAACATATCTTTAAAAAAGAGGCAGCACAATATATATATATATATATATATATATATATATATATATATATATATATAGTCTTATTTATAGTATTCAAAATTTAATTGGGATTATATAATATAAAATTCGGTAATCGTTCATATACCAAATATTTTTCAGTCAAAATAAGCTGGCATGAACAGTAAGATTCAAAATTACATTATTTCATAATTGAGCATTCATATATTATTTTAACAATATTTAATACAAATTTAATTAAAAAGCATTAAAAACTATGCAACAACATAAAAAGGGTTAATTAAACTGCAGAAGCACGTGTTAAACTAAACAAGTTCTATACTTGAATACCTCAAGAAAAAACCCAAAGCATAAAAATGTTTTTGTAAACTATTTGTTAAAACTAATTTAATTAAAAAGCATTAAAAACTATGCAACAACACACGCACACAAAAAAAAACAACTATTTTTTAAAACTTTCTTGTTATTTCAAAATGTCTACTAAAGATTCCTCCACGATATGAAAAGTCACTTCACTATAAGTAAACACTACTGAAGGCGGTAAAATGATGCAAAATAGTCCCAGGGTCAAGGGGTTCATATCATGAAAACGATAAACACTGGTGACACTTTCTGTTAATCTGGTCCCTCGTTGTAACATGTTAAAACAATTAGATATTAAAAAAGGTTGAGTTTTTTTTGTGCTCAGTTGTCTAACAATTTGACCAACTTCGAATGAAATTATTTTGTACATCATAATTATTGTTATTTTGTCAGAATTCATAAGTTTTACTGAAATAAACACATTTTGTTAAAAAATCTAAATGTCCGATGGAAAAATATATTTTTAGAAGTTTTTTTTTTTTTTAAGTTTCTTTTGTGTTCAAAACAGAAATATTTTTTTATGGGAGAATGTTTTATTATTATTTTTTTTTTAATCATGTATGTTATAAAGCATAGCGAAATCAATATTTTTTTTTAGATTTCAATAAAAATAGAAACTTATTTTAATGTTTCAGATTATTTAAAAAGTTATTGGATGCAAATTTATTTTAAAGTGTATAAAAAATAACTTACCTTTTGCGAAAAAAGTGGGATGAATTCGTTTTTTTCCTTTGTGTTCAAAACAGAAAATTTGTTTTGTTTGTTAGGATTTCTTTAGTAAATTGATACAACTTTTGTTGTGTGTGTCCAATTCATTAACACAAAAAAATATATGAAAATATAAAAGAATCAAAATTAAAAGATGAAAAACACGATTTAAACGTGAAATTATTTCAAGAGAAAATCAACTGTTAAAGAACAATGAATTAAGGTCATCGTAAAACGGTGTAATAATTATTTCGTTCCTCGAGTAAAAAATGTCCGTTCATTAGTTGAAAATGTGCAATTGTGTTCCAATCATTCCTAAAGCATATTAAATAATGAAATAAATTATATCGATGCTTAAAGATAAAATAATTATAACATTAATACGATTAAAACAATCGATGTTTTTATAAAGCAGCGTCACAGTTTAACCGGAAGTTACTATTGCTATTGAAGCCATAAACGTTTTAATAAATAAATCAGTGAATCTCGATGACATTCAAGCCAGATGTAAATTACAGACATTTAAGTGCAAATTCTGAGATGTCCAGAAAACAGAGGAACAATTATAGAGCAAATCATATCCGGAACGAAACATCAAGAACTTGGAAAACAACTTTTAGCAAAGGGTAAAGATTTAGCAGATTTGCCGTTTAGCCTCAAACTCTATTATGACAAAAAGGGACACGTTGGGTAGGCACCGGTATATAGCGCTTAAACGTTTGTTTATATTTACGTGATTATTGAAAATGTAATACTATGATTAAAATTTGATTTGAATTGATCACATTTTTGGGTTTGTATTACTGTACACATAGATTCGAAAAAGTGGTCAAAAAACAAATAGATAACAAATAAATATTATCAAATGCAAGATAAGAAAATTAAAATGGCGCCTGAGTCTCTCTTTTACACGGTAAGTTCAGGAAAAGGTGTTATAAATAATAAACGAGACAAAATACTATTAGAAATTCGCTTAATATATGTTACCGTGACATAAGTTGACATATATTCGGTGTTTTTTTTAAATAGTATTTTGTCTCGTTTATTATTTATAACACCTTTTCCCAAAGTTACCATGTTAAAGAGAATGTCGGGCGCCATTTTGAATTTTCCAATACATCGGTAAACACTGCATGTTTTTCGAGCTGAATAAACATGTTACATTGAATAAAAACAAAAAAATGTATCCAGTTTGGTAGAAAAGTAACTTATCTTGCCTTTGATAATATTTATTTGTTATATATTTGTTTTTGGACCACTTTTTCGAATCTATGTGTACAGTAATATAAACCCACATTTTGTAACAAAGAAAAAAAGAAATAATGAAAGATTAATTTTTAAACTTCATCATGCATTATCCTCTTTTTTATTTGTTAAATAACATATTTGTAGTGTTCAATATTTTAAATTATAAAATAATAATTTTAAATTATAAAATAAATAAAACATTTAGTCATTTTTAAACTATCTTTCATTATTATTTCTTTTATTTATTTATTTATTTACTTTTTTTTAACAACATGGTTTTCATCAAACTCTATACACACCGGTGTCGATGCACTATGCAGCGTGCGACCAGCGTGTCAGTTTTGGTAATAATAGGCTTTGAGGCTATTCGTATAATTAAACGACAAATCTGCCAAAGATTTGACACTGCAGTGCAGGGAGCTATAAATTATGGCAGGACACATGAGGTTTCCATAGTCCACATGAGACAACTAGCTGAACTCTACGAACGAAAAGAAAAAGAGATGCAGTACAATACAAGCATTGTAAACGATGCAAAGGTTATAATCCATTTGGAAAACGTTAAGCATAGGGTACAATATGTTCAGCTTGTGGAGAGAAAAATCATTGGGCCAAAGTCTATACAAACAAAAATTAGAAAGCAGCAGAGAATGTGGCAACACTCACAACATGGAAGAAGGCAAATAGTAAACCAGGATGACGAGAAATACTAAGGAAGCAGTAGGTGTATCAGAATTTGGGGAGAAGGGATTTTTGACACCCCTAAGACAAAAAATGCATTTTTTACGTAATGAAATTAATCGAATTTTACGAGTTAAATATTTTTCAATTTTTAAACTTTAAAAATCTATCGAAATTTTTCTATTGGCTCAATTTTTACGATATTTTCATGGTCAATGTGATATTTCATGCTCTTTCCAATACACCTAATATAATATTTTAGACAAACGTTATTTCTTTTAAATTACCCCCCCCCATTTTGAAATGTCTAATAAAAATTAAATAATTAATTTACGTGCCAAAGTTTTATATATCACCAACTGAAGATAAAAGATAAATAAAGAAAATATTCTAATTTAAAACAAAAAAAATATATATAAAGAAAACCGATTAAGAATACAAATCTTGCATAATTTGCAATTAAACGTGTTATTTGTTTTAATTTGGTCTTAGCTCCTTTAATTGAAAAAAATAGGGTTTGAATTACATTTTTCAAATAGTTATAAGCTTGGAAAGATAGGAGGTCGAATTATTCAATTTTTTTCATGCATTCTTAACATCGGTTTCTGACACACCTAGTGCAAGAGTGTCTTAATAAATAATAAAACTAAATAATCATAAAAATAATACCATTAAACAATTGACGTTGTTATAAAGCAGCGTCACACTTGAACCGGAAGTAACTTACTATTGCAATTGAAACCATAAACGTTCTTTTTTTTCTTTCCTTTTTTTTTTTAACATTCAAGATGAAAAATGTAATAAAGTGAAATCAACGTTGGTAATGCGGAATATTCACTCATTATGATCATCGTGAAATACCGGAAATTCTGGAAGTAGACGGTTGCAGCCAATTAATAGATCCCAATAATGAATTGGTTAACCTACCAAACAATAGCCACCACCACAAAGTAACCCAGATATCATTTAGCAAAAAAAAAAAAAAAAAATCGGCGAATGATTACAACCATAATTGTATTTCCATATTGCTCCTTTATATCTGCATCAATATAAATAAAAGAGAATTTAAGAGAATTTCGATGATTTTCTTACCAGATGTAAATTACAGATATTTAGGTGCAAATTCCGAGATATCCAGGAAAGAGAGGAACGATTATAGGGGAAGTCATATCTGGAACGAATCAATTAAAACAATTGACGAAACACCGCAACAGTGTGCACTCTATAACTGGCTTATAATACAACAAAATTACGAGTTATTTATTTATTTATTTTTTTTTCAGTTTTGTGTTAGGGGTGTAAAAAATTCTGATAAATCTAATCGTGTGCAAATGGCTTCCAAGGGGACAATGAAGGGATCTTTAATAAGTTTGAACTGATGTCATTCGATTCTATCCAAAAACAAAGTGACAGTCGGCCAGAGATTTTTACAAACCTTATAATTAATTTCCCAACCTCCCAGGCATACACTTTCTGAAAGCTAAAGTTGATACAAGAGCCTACGTACCTTCCAGAAAATGTTCCCACACCTGATAAGTGTAGCAGGACAACCGCTCCTCGGTGCAACAAGGATAAACCAACTGGGCGCTTCTACACTATTTGGACGAAATTGCGGAAATCGTAATTTTAATTTTCAAATGAAAACAATGGCAACAACGTATTCCTTTTAGATGATTATATAAAAAATTACGAAAATCGATAAGGTAGAAAATTATTTAATAAAGATAATATAAATAGAATTTGAAGACAACTATCATAAGACATAAGAAAGTTCCAAAGGGGGGGAGTGATTTTCCGTTTCAATTGAAACAAGATTGCAGCAATGTTATACCTGCTAACACGATTAAAGTACTTCTTTTCACAATTTAGTAATATGCATAATTTGAAAGCTATCATTGAAATTTATTAGAATTGACACAAATTCAGTAGAAACCATCGTTTTTCTTAATCTAAAAACTCCATTTATCGACTACAAATTCTCGTGTGAATAGTGTTAAAGCGCCATCAACTATTTTAACAGCATATAATTGTTCTAATATAAAACCGCACGGATCCATAAAAATATCTTGTTCACACAAAGGAAAATGGAAGACAAACAAGTTCTTTGTTGTAACAACGGAAGGACCTACTATCATAGAACTAACTTCGACCAATGACTTTCAAGTGGTAAGTCTACGTTGTGCAATCCAGGAACCCCAATTTATATGAAGTGCAAGATCTGGTAAATATATATCAAGACCGTTTTGACAGTATTGGTAAGTTTGAAGTTGAATGCCATATTGTCTTGAAACCTTGTTATACATGCACAGAGAAAATGTCCCAGACTGACTTGGAAAATATGGTAAAACATGGTGTCATACGAAGAGTAACCGAGCCTGCAGAATGGGCCAACAGCTTGGTTTATCTGCGTAAAGACAATGGAAACTTAACTTGTTTTTAGATCCGAAAGATTTAAACAAGGCCATCATGAGATGCGATTACAAAACCCATACAATGGAAGAACTTGCACATAAACTTCCTCGTGTCAGATATTTTTCTAAATTGGATGTTAAAAATGGCTATTAGTATATCAAACTCGATTCAGCCTCACAACTGTTAACTAACTTCAACTTCCCTTTTACCCCGGCATTCTAAGGCTGATCGATGATGTCATTGTTTTTGAGGAACCCAAGAAGAGCACGAAATGAAACTTCACAATTTAATGAGGATTGCTCAGAAGAAAAGAATTTGTTTCAATCGTGAAAAGCGTTTAATCAATGAGAAACATATTCTATTTTTGTGCAATCTACGAGCAAAATGATATGACCCTAATCCAAGCAAGGTAACAGAAACAAAAAAATGTTACCTAGTTCATTGAATACCACCGACATGCAGAAGATGTTGGGAATAATCACGTACATAGCACCATTCATATGCCACCTTTTAGATCACACAACACCATTGAGAAATTTCCTTAAAAAGAAGTGGAGTACTAGTTGACAGAAAATCACCAGAGAAACTTTCAGCAAATCAAGGATCTAATTTGCAAAAATATGTTGTTGTTGTACTTTGACTCTGCGAAGCAAACCAGGTTTATCCAAGTCGATGCATCAAGTAGATAACTTGGCACCATCCTCCATCAAGAAGGAAAACTCAAAGAATTTGCATCTAAATCTTTAACAGAGACTAAACAACGCTATGCCAACATAGAGCGGAAACTCCTTGCAGTTGCTTTTGGCTGTGAACGATTCAGGACGTACATCTATGGAAGTGTGTTCCAAGTTGAAAGCGATAGTAACCCTCTGGAAATGATCAACTTAAAAAATTGGGATGCAGCTCTATTTCCCATCCAACGCATGCTGTTAAGGGTTAATGAGTGCACAGAAGTCAATGGGGCAATATCGAAGTAATCGTTAGTAGTGCAAATTTGGTAAATTGTATTACTTAAGGGGACGGCTCATCAAGAAATTTTTTACATTGGACTTGAAGATGACTAAATTTTAGTCAGCTGGCAAACAGGGGAAACAGAAGAGCGTTCCACAGGCATGCAGTTCTAAGAAATTGCTTTTTTCATAGAATCTTTGGTTAAGTTTACACACAGATAGTGGGGAATATTGATAGTGGTTTTAGCTAGACGAGTGTTTTTCATGAAAGTTTGGTGAGGGGGAACATACGATTGGAGCTTGGACGAGCACCTGCCATGAAAATAACGATAAACCAGAGACAGGCTCACAACGTCTCTTCTGTGGGAAAGAGGTTGCAAGGAAGAGAAAAGGGCATCCTCCGCTAGGCTACAAAGTATATTTTGAACTATCTCGAAGTAAGATAAGGTCATTTTAGCAGCTCCTGGCCAGATGTGGCAACAGTACTCCATCCTTGGACGTGCCGGGCTCTTATATAGGTTGAGATCTGCATTAGCAGTGAAATATATACTGGAGCGGTGGGATTAAGCCATTTTTCCAGCGACTAACGCAACGAATTTGACGTACGTGTTCCATTTTAGATCAGGAGTAAACATCACACGTCCTTACCCAGGTCTCAGCAGTACAGTGATTTTGCGGATGCTGCATCCAGAAGGTAAAATCTGCATTCAGATAAATTGGTTCAAATGGTCCTGACTTGTACGTGGTATTACTAAGCCTGTATTGTATAGGGTTATAATCAGGATTCGGTTCACTCTCTCGACAACAGCACGTTTCTGCCCTCTTCTTTTCCAATCGACCACACCTGGCCTCTCGCCACCAATGTCACACCGCACAATCCGAACGTCAACAATATGAAATTATTTTCAAGAGATGCTCGCGACTCTTTTCTCTCTGCTCCCCCAGGGAATTTTTCCCAGCTTTTATATCATCCTATCTAGAAAAAAAGGAAGAAACAAGAAAAAAATTAGCTTCTCCCATCATGATCTGCCTTCCCAAGATGCCCTTAGCGTATACAAATGCGCTGGCCATCATTTCCTTCTTCTTTTCTAACCATATACCCTACACGCCCCCCTGATCTTTGAAATCAATAAGACACTTCATAATCCTTCATCCAAGCAGGCCTCCTCCTCTCACGTTGAGACCTCTGGGGTACAACTTCTTGGGGATTGACGTTTTCAGGCTCACTACAGACATTCTCGTCCAGTTGTAAAGAACCACAATGTGAGGCTAAGTCGAATTGGGGTGCATCGTTAGCTTCTTGGAGGATATCGATTCCTCCTCTTCACTGCCATCACTGCGCACCGGCAGGGTTACACGACGCAGGTCTAGGATATGCCGGGGAACTCCATTCACCACCACGCGCATTCCCGTTACGGCCCCCTCCCCCAGCGAGTGGTACATTTTGCATTGAGGGGTTTTAGCCACACCTTCTCGCCCACTTTAAGGTAGCTTCATCACCCTCAATTCCTACCGTTTTGTTACACGGATGCCGCCACTTATATGCAAAGATGGCTCTATGAGGCACAGTTGTCTCATCTTGTCTGTTTTTCCGCAGCAGCCTTGATGGTGCGAGGATTCCTCTCCACTATCCCATTGCCATTCGGCCGAGACGCTGCCCTAAAAAATTGCCCAACTCCCCACCTATCACACGCCTCTTTAAAGGCTTCTGATCGGAAAGCGGGGGCATTGTCCATTAACAGTTCCTCAACCGGCCCTCTTTCAAAAAATTTCTTCGATGACCCCTCCGATCGCCCATGCAGGTTCTGCCCTGATCTCTCTCCATATGGCAAACTTCCCCGGCCCACAGTCGACCATCGACAGATACAGGTTATGGCGATAATGGGTCACATCAATGGCCAATCGCTTCCAGTCCTCTGCAATGTGTAACTCTCCTGGTTCATGTCTGGATGGTCCAGGGTCTATGTGTTAGCACTCATGACAGTGCTCCACTACCTCCCTGACCTCCTTCTTGGCGGTTTCCGGGTAAATTTCTCTTGCCAGGAATAACGTCCGTTCTCGACCAAAGTGGTGCATTTCATGTAACTTTTTAATTTCCTCCCCTGAACAGCATACTGAGGAAACCTCCTTTCTCTCTTGCAGCCAGACCTTCTTTACCCCTGTCATCGAATCCGCCTTGTTCTTTTCTGATGGGATCAGCACTACAAATACCTTCAACTGGAATTCCGCTATAGAATCTGCAAGTGCTCCAAGCCTGCGCTTGATCAGCATTTCTGCAGCACCTCTGGTCCTAACTCTCTTATCGCCAGTCACTTCTGACCTGATCCATGAAACTACCGTTGCCGAATCGGATTTGATTTCAATTGTTTTCAATCCACACTTCAGAGCCATATTGATTCCTTTCATAACGGCCTCCAGTTCGGCTACGTTGATATGAGAATAGTCGTTTGTCTTCCTTAACCACGCCGCACCTTCCACATTTACGCCTCCAATCTCTAATACGACGCCCAATGCCAAACTGCTGCCATCACACCAAATCACCGCGTCTCTGCCGCTGACATACCATTCCCCCTTTACTGGGTCTTCTTTCATCACTCTCGCGATGATTTCTTGTAGCATGTTCGTGACCTCCTTCATCACACGACCCTCCTAGCCATCAGTGCCCTTTTGTCATTTAATAATGCTGCACACTATCCTGAGCAAGCCGGCGATTGGATAGTGTCCCACCAGTCTCCCGCAGACCGAGAAGAGTTCTCGTTTTGTCAGGTCGGTTCCGATTTCGGGTATTGTATTCCCTCGTCTAAAGACCAGGCTTCCTTTGCCATCTCGGCATAGTTTCAACCCCAAAGCCGCTCCTCCATCTAGGGACTCCGCCGGTTTTGCAGTCAACCCATACCTTGCGACATGGCTTCTCACTTTCTCTGCTGTCACCTCTGCTTCCTCCACGAGAATGTCGTCAATGTACGAACTAGTGGCCTTGTCCACTGTACAGTCTTTACTCAGCACCGTCTTCAGCACGGCAGTTATAATTTGGGGGGCTGAGCTCAGCCCAAAGCTTAACCTCGTCAGGCAATACAACTTCCCCTTGTACCGGACCAATTGGTGTTGCCAGAGTTTTTCATCTACATGGATCTGGAGATAAACCGACTTCAGGTCGACAATCCTCCTCCATTTCCTCATCACCTCTTCGCATACATCAATCCCCTTTCCAGTGTGGCAGGCTACATATCTGTTTAATTCTCTGAAATCCAATACCGGTCTAACTTTATTCTTTGTGGGTTGAACAACTGCCAGTAATGGTAGCACTCCTTTTTCTTCCCCTCTCCACGGTTTCAGAATTCCCACCTCTATCCATTTCTCCACTTCTTCCTCGAATCCTTTTATTTCTCCTTGCAGGTTTTTTCTCGTAGCAACTTACTTTGTTTCGTAGTTCCTGAGGCCCGGAGATCCAATTGCATTCCACCGTCCACCTCTCACCATCGAACCTCGCCAGGAAATCCTCGTCCTCGATGCAGCAAGCCTCTTGTTTTTGTGTTCTGATATTTCTATCACCTTCCACTCCTGCAATTCCTACTGCGACGAGGCTTCCAAAAGTTACTTGGCCCCTCTCAACGTAGCGCCTCCCCCAATTGGTTGATCGCACTTACACCTAAAACAACATCAACATCACCAACCAGACGATCCGACACTAGGGCTCGTAGTCCAATAGGCACACCTTGCACCAGTACTTCCGCTGTTGTCTCTCCAGGCATTTCACCTCCCTGTCATCAACGGTATTTATACTCCTGGCTCCGCTCCATGATCTAGCGACATTCTTCGTTACCAACGTCGTGGTGCAGCCTAAGTCAACAAGGACCATGGCTCTCTTCCCATTGACTTCTACCGGTAACTGAGGCAACGTTTCGTTGTGCGCCATTTCCTCATAGAAGGGGGAACCACTGGCGCAATGGGTACCCTTCACTCGTTTCCCTGGTCCCGTGCAGCAATGCAATAGCGGCTAATGTGCCCCACTCCTCCACATCGGTAGCAGCTGACCCCCGGTCGCAGCTCTTTGCAGTCCTTGAGCAGGTGAGGACCCTGACACTGTAAGCACTTGATGGCAGGCCTCCCCTCCTGTCGCCTCGCTGCCTGTCTCTCGTCATTCAAGTGGGGCCTCATGCACTTATTTCCACTCACATGATTGGGCTTTGACATTCTTGACTAGGATTCTGGCGTGGACCAAGAGATCGTCCACTTCCATCGTATTGATCTCAGTGAGTCTCTGCATGTTCGCAGAGATTTCTTATGGGAAGACATTCACTAGGTATAGCTTTACCGTCATCTCAAGACTCTTCTCCACGTAACCAGCCAATCCTGCTAGTCTTCTGATTTCCGCAGCAAAGACGTCAACAGACTCGCCGGTCCACCTCAAATTTGCAAGCTTGCCGAGTGCTTTAAATGAACTCTCGGCGAAAGCCAATTTCAGTCTTTTCTCCACTGAGGCAAGGTCTCCCTTTTCTTCATCGCGCATCTGCTGGTAAATAGTGATGGTTTCCCCCTTTAAGCAGAGCGGCAGCAGGGTGACAAGGTCTTCGATTTTTTGCAATCTTGCCACCATCTTCAATTTTTCCAGCCATTTAATTAGGTCACCCTCCCCAGTGAAGGGTCTCAACATCTGAGTTGAGAGTCTCCAGTACGCCATGTTAACCTGCGTACTGGCCGAAATAGCTTCTAGGTTATAATCAGGATTCGGTTCTGGGGTTCGGGAAGGAGTGAGCCACTCTCTCGACAACAGCACATTTCTTCCCCCCTTCTTTTCCAATCGACCACACATGACCTCTCGCCACCAATGTCACACCGCACAATCCGTATAATATTAACATTAGATTAACAATAGAACAAAGTTAGAAGTACATAAAATAATTTTATTATCTGTTAACATTTTATAAAATTAATACATACAGTAAGAATAGGCATTTTATTTAAAACAGATTATACGACTGTTGATTAGATTAATAGTGTACAATTAGACTAAAATATTTTGTTACTGGGAAACGTGAGTGTTTTGCGTTTAATGTTTGACGTTAAAATTTTACTATAAATAAATAAACATGCAAACTAAAAAATTCTAATAAATTGCTAATAAGACTCCATGAACTGCACGCACTTGGAATCTCTTCTTTTACATCGTGTAATAATATATAAGCCAATTTTAATCTGATATTGATAAAAGAAAGTGTGTCGTAATCATTTGGAAATTTTTAATATTACCATACCACAAGCGCAATGCAATAAAATTTCTCATACAAAGAAAATATAACTTTAAAAATCTTATTATTGGTTTCTATGCGCATATAATCGACTAAAATTCCTTTTGTAAGAAGAATAAACGATCATTTTTCAATGACTATTTACATTGGATGAACAATAGAACAAATTTACAAGTACAGGAAATAACTTTATTATCTGTCAACATCTTATAACATTTATACAAACACGTTTTAAGAATAGGTAATTTGTTTAAAACAGATTATATCACTTTTGATTAGATTAATAGTTTAGAATTAGACAAAAATATTTTGTTATTTAGAAACGAGCGTTTAAATATGCATTTAATGTTTGATGTTAACATTTTACTAAGAATAAACTACATGCAAATCAATAGATTCAAATTCCATTAAGTGTATAAACTCTGATATGGTGTGTACATAACTATTTTCATACATTTCCATGGTTATTTTTTAAATTTTTGAAATAATATCTAAACTAATAATCAAATTTCTATCAATTATAGTACAAACATTTGCATTGTTATAAAATAGTCACACCTGAGTGAGTTCGGGAAAAAATTTAAAAAAAATGTAAATCACCCATAACTGAACACTTATGTCTAATAAGTGTTAACAGCAGCATGATCATAGTCATAAAATGGTCAAATCTTAATCTGATACAAATACATAATCACAGCATGATCACTATTGAATTAAGAAAACTGAATTTCACTAAACGTTTCAAACGTTAATGCTGGAAAACAAAGGGATATTCCAATAGTAATAGGCTAGGTATTGTACAAATACTGACGAAGCCCATTAAAAACTTTAATATATGAATTGTATGTGTTGGGGGAACATTAAGTTCATTAATTTTATGTTCACATTGTCTGACTATCTATCCTATGCGTTATCATATTTGTAACTAATTTTTATTAAATGCAAAGCAAAAACACGCTACATATAATATATTTAATCTACAAAAATGTTTATGTCAAATCTCCAGTCTCTACACTGAAAATTGACAGAGTAGTTTGGCAAAGTAATGTAGAGACAGACACACGCAGACAATATCACTTTCATAGATATATAGATATGGTAACGTTACTAAACTGAAAATAGAGGCAAACTGAACTCTTAAATTAAGAAAGCTGAATTTCACTAAACGTGTCAAACGTTTCACGAGGGTAACGCTGGTAAACAAAGGGATATTCTAATAGTTGTAGGCGAGATATTGTATAATTCCTGATGAGGCCAACTAGAAACTTAAATATGTGACTGGTATTTGTCGGGGTGAAAATTCAGTTTAATAATTTTATATTCACTTTGTCGGAGTTAATTTAGGGTTAAGGAAAAAATATATTAAAAAATTATCAATTGCTGAACACCTATGTCTAATAAGAGTGACACCAGCAGATCAAAGAGTAACTAAAAATTAAAATAAAACGACCACAATTTTCTATTTTATGCGTTATCATGTTTGTAACTTTCATGAGGTTATGAGGCACACTAAAAACTGTAATATATGAATGGTATTTGTTGGGAGAGAACATTCAGTTTAATAATTTTATGGTCCCTTTGTCTGAGTTTATTTAAGGTTAAGGAAAAAATTGAAAAATGTAAAAACTAATCAATTGTTGAACACTTATGTCTAATAAGAGTGTCACCAGCAGATCAAACAATAACTAAAATATAAAAAAGACCACAAATTTCATATACGATTTTCTATCTTATGTGTTAGCATGTTTGTAACAAATATTTATTAACTGTAAAGCAGAGACACACTACATATAACATAGTTTATCTACGAGCGTTTAAATCTGCGTTTAATGTTTCACGTTAAAATTTTACTAACAATAAACTACATGCAAATCCATAGATTGAAATTCCATTCAGAGTAAAAACTCTAATATTATAGTGTGTGCAACACTTTTCTAATATATTTCAACGGTTATTTTTTAATTCGTGTAATGATATTTCAACTAATAAGTTGCTAGTGACAATAATCAAATTCCTATCAATTATAGTACAAACATTTTCATAGCTATAAAATAGGAAACAAATGAAAAAATGATGAACATTTATGTCTTATAAGTGTTAGCAGCAGATCAAACAATAACTAAAAATATATAAAAAAAAAGATCACTAATTTCATAAGAGATTTTCTATCCTGTGCGTTATCATGTTTGTAACTAATATGTATTAAATATAAAGCAAAGACACACTACATATAATATAGTTTATCGAGAAAAATTTTGGTACAGTTCGGACGTAAAACTATTCTTGATTCATAATATTGTTTGTGTCAATACTAGTTATGTAGACACGAGGCTAATTAATAATGCAACATTCATAAGAAAACTATGATATTTTTCATTAGCACAGTTTCCTCTACCGCAACCATTATATTACTGTCTCGCAAGCGCAGTTTTTTAAACAATTCCATACTTCCTCATATTGTATTATAGTCTCAACTTTAGCTCTATTATAAACATATTCATTAAAAATAGTTTCATCAATCATTAGTCATTTCCGGTTTATTTTAAGTGATATTGTTTTATTTGAAGATCTCATATAAATAAATCCGAATTCTTAGAAAATATTTGGAAAGAATATGGAATTTTCTAATTGTGTTTCTTTTTCGTATGCATCAAAAAACTTTATTTATGAGAATAAAAATATCTACATATTGTGAAAAATATTGCTTTTTCCATTTTTATTTTACTTTTAGTTCTGGCAGATCAAGGGAGCTAAATCCTCCTGAAGCTAACACTTGATGCCGTTAAGATGTTGTTCACTTCATGGCTGCTATTTGTATTTTTTTACTGCTTGGTCTTCCAGGGATTGCTTCTAAGTATTTCTTAAGATTCTTTTTTATTAAGCCAGATGCTCGAATATTTTGTTATATTTTCTCGTTCAGCTCTATTAAGGGCAAAATAATTTGGGACTATAAAATCAATAATTCTCGCAGTTTTTTTGATCTTGTTCCATATTACAATATCTGGCATGATGACATGGTCTTTTCTGCATCTGCCGCTGGAATGTCTTTGTAATAGATATGGTTCATATGAACAAAGTTGATTATGATTGTTACTTTATGATTCATCAGAACAATAACCAAAAACTTCACATGAATAGGGGTTTTCATTAGTGTAGGTTCGCATATATATAACTAACGATGGTTTTCGCCACTAGAATATCCACAAACTTCACATGAATGTGGCTTTTCCCGCAGTGTGAGTTCTCATATGTTTCATTAAAGATGGTTTTTTAGAACAAGAATATCCACAAACTTCACATGAATATGGCTTTTCCCCAGTATGAGTTCTCATATGTTGCACTAAAGATGATTTCACAGAACAAGAATATCCACAACGTCACATGAATGTGGCTTTTCTCCAGTGTGAGTTTTCATATGTATCACTAAAGAGTATTTCACAGAGAAAGAATATCCACAAACTTCACATGAATGTGGCTTTTCCCCAGTATGAGTTCTCATATGTATCACTAACTTGGATTTATCAAAAAAAGAATAGCCACAAATTTCACATGAATGTGGGTTTTTCCCAGTGTGAGTCCTCATATGTCTCACTAACGATGATTTAGCAGAACAAGAATATCCACAAACTTCACAAGAATGTGGCTTTTCCCCAGTGTGAGTTCTTATATGTATCACGAACTTTGATTTTTTAGTAAAAGAGTATCCACAAACTTCACATGAATATGGCTTTTCCCCAGTGTGAGTACTCATTTCTCACTAGCAATTGCGTTTTAAAACAAGAATATAAACAACCTTTACAAGAATACTGTTTGCACCAGTGAGAACTTTAATATGTTCAACGAATTTTCCAAATTTTTTTTAACTCAACAACAGTGATTTTTTAACAAGAATATCCACACACATCACAAGAATGATTATTTTATAAAACAAAAATGTCTATACAATTTACACGAAATATTGCTTTTATCTTTTACTCCAAATTTACCAATCCGTTTGTTTAAGCTGTGGATGTATCATCCTACAAGATACCAAACATTAAAAAAACATATTTTTTAATGCTGAGCTTTCTTTAAGTGCATTTGTTTTCGTCAGTGTGTGTTCATATATATCTAAGTAAACTATATTTTGAAGAAAAAGAATATTTACACATTTCACAAAATGTGTTTTATAATAAAATCAAACAATTCATAAAAATGTGACTTTCCCAGTTTGATTTGTCATTAGTGAAAACCTTTGATTCGATATCTTATTATTGTTTATTTATCTGAAAATAAAATAGGTCTGTCATCAGAACTAATATTCTCTTCAAGATGTGTAAAGTTTTCACAAGTCTTTCATAACATTCGTAAACAGTAGTGACCATTATAAAAAGTTTTCCCACATATGTCGCTTTAGGCTTCCAAATAATGTAATTCTCTTTATCGAAAAATTATGAAAGAAAATCATATTCCATTAAAATTCAATCACAGGGTTCAATCAGGAACATCTGCAAAAAATGAAATTCAATATTTTTAGTATTGGCTTTGATTTTTTAGTATTATTTATCGTTAATTTTATTGATTTAAGTCACACCCCCTGGATCAATTTCATCAAAAATTCATGAAGTCACGTTAAAAAAACTATTTTCTAACTTTACACAGAACCCGTCGATACAGGTGTTGCTTAGAATATAATCTAGCTGAAAATATATATATGGAGTTTGTTTATGATTTAAATCAAAATGCGCTATTATCAAACAATTCTTTCAATATATGTTTGTTTAGTGACCAAAACTGTAATTTAGTTGAAATCCTAAAATTAAATTTTATACATTTTACTTTTTTATTTCTACAAGCAAGGCCGCACAGCGTTGCTCAGGAGTGTATAAGACAATTAGGAAGATTTTCAACATACCTTATTAGTTTAGGAGTGAATCCAATACATATAAATATATAAATATATACACATAATTAAAATTCATAATGATCGGTTAATAAGTTTAGGAAGGAATCCAGTACATTAAAATATATAAACATATACACATATTTAAAATTCATAATGATCGGTTAATAAGTTTAGGAAGGAATCCAGTACATTAAAATATATAAACATATACACATAATTAAAATTCATAATGATCGGTTAATAAGTTTAGGAAGGAATCCAGTACATTAAAATATATAAAAATATACACATAATTAAAATTCATAATGATCGGTTAATAAGTTAAGGAAGGAATCCAGTACATTAAAATATATAAATATATACAGATAATTAAAATTCATAATGATCGGTTAATAAGTTTAGGAAGGAAATAGTACATTAAAATATATAAACATATACACATAATTAAAATTCATAATGATCGGTTAATAAGTTTAGGAAGGAATCCAGTACATTAAAATATATAAACATATACACATAATTAAAATTCATAATGATCGGTTAATAAGTTTAGGAAGGAATCCAGTACATTAAAATATATAAACATATGCATATAATTAAAATTCATAATGATCGGTTAATAAGTTTAGGAGTGAATCCAGTACATTAAAATATATAAATATATACACATAATTAAAATTCATAATGATCGGTTAATAAGTTTAGGAAGGAATCCAGTACATTAAAATATATAAACATATACACATAATTAAAATTCATAATGATCGGTTAATAAGTTTAGGAAGGAATCCAGTACATTAAAATATATAAACATATACACATAATTAAAATTCATAATGATCGGTTAATAAGTTTAGGAAGGAATCCAGTACATTAAGATATATAAACATATGCGCATAATTAAAATTCATAATGATCGGTTAATAAGTTTAGGAAGGAATCCAGTACATTAAAATATATAAACATATGCGCATAATAAAAATTCATAATGATCGGTTAATAAGTTTAGGAGTGAATCCAGTACATTAAAATATATAAACATATACACATTATTAAAATTCATAATGATCGCTTAATAAGTTTAGGAAGGAATCCAGTACATTAAAATATATAAACATATACACATAATTAAAATTCATAATGATCGGTTAATAAGTTTAGGAAGGAATCCAGTACATTAAAATATATAAACATATACACATAATTAAAATTCATAATGATCGGTTAATAAGTTTAGGAAGGAATCCAGTACATTAAAATATATAAACATATACACATAATTAAAATTCATAATGATCGGTTAATAAGTTTAGGAGTGAATCCAGTACATTAAAATATATAAACATATACACATAATTAAAATTCATAATGATCGGTTAATAAGTTTAGGAATGAATCCAGTACATTAAAATATATAAATATATACACATAATTAAAATTCATAATGATCGGTTAATAAGTTAAGGAAGGAATCCAGTACATTAAAATATATAAACATATACACATAATTAAAATTCATAATGATCGGTTAATAAGTTTAGGAATGAAACCAGTACATTAAAATATATAAACATATACACATAATTAAAATTCATAATGATCGGTTAATAAGTTTAGGAGTGAATCCAGTACATTAAAATATATAAACATATACACATAATTAAAATTCATAATGATCGGTTAATAAGTTTAGGAAGGAATCCAGTACATTAAAATATATAAACATATACACATAATTAAAATTCATAATGATCGGTTAATAAGTTTAGGAAGGAATCCAGTACATTAAAATATATAAACATATACACATAATTAAAATTCATAATGATCGGTTAATAAGTTTAGGAAGGAATCCAGTACATTAAAATATATAAACATATGCGCATAATTAAAATTCATAATGATCGGTTAATAAGTTTAGGAGTTAATCCAGTACATTAGAATATATAAACATATGCGCATAATTAAAATTCATAATGATCGGTTAATTAGTTTAGGAGTGAATCCAGTACATTAAAATATATAAACATATGCGCATAATTAAAATTCATAATGATCGGTTAATAAGTTTAGGAGTGAATCCAGTACATTAAAATATATAAACATATGCGCATTATTAAAATTCATAATGATCGGTTAATAAGTTTAGGAGTGAATCCAGTACATTAAAATATATAAACATATACACATAATTAAAATTCATAATGATCGGTTAATAAGTTTAGGAAGGAATCCAGTACATTAAAATATATAAACATATGCGCATAATTAAAATTCATAATGATCGGTTAATAAGTTTAGGAGTGAATCCAGTACATTAAAATATATAAACATACACACATAATTAAAATTCATAATGATCGGTTAATAAGTTTAGGAAGGAATCCAGTACATTAAAATATATAAACATATACACATAATTAAAATTCATAATGATCGGTTAATAAGTTTAGGAATGAATCCAGTACATTAAAATATATAAATATATACACATAATTAAAATTCATAATGATCGGTTAATAAGTTTAGGAGTGAATCCAGTACATTAAAATATATAAACATATACACATAATTAAAATTCATAATGATCGGTTAATAAGTTTAGGAATGAATCCAGTACATTAAAATATATAAATATATACACATAATTAAAATTCATAATGATCGGTTAATAAGTTTAGGAAGGAATCCAGTACATTAAAATATATAAACATATACACATAATTAAAATTCATAATGATCGGTTAATAAGTTTAGGAATGAATCCAGTACATTAAAATATATAAACATATACACATAATTAAAATTCATAATGATCGGTTAATAAGTTTAGGAGTGAATCCAGTACATTAAAATATATAAACATATACACATAATTAAAATTCATAATGATCGGTTAATAAGTTTAGGAAGGAATCCAGTACATTAAAATATATAAACATATACACATAATTAAAATTCATAATGATCGGTTAATAAGTTTAGGAGTGAATCCAGTACATTAAAATATATAAACATATACACATAATTAAAATTTATAATGATCGGTTAATAAGTTTAGGAAGGAATCCAGTACATTAAAATATATAAACATATGCGCATAATTAAAATTCATAATGATCGGTTAATAAGTTTAGGAGTGAATCCAGTACATTAAAATATATAAACATATGCGCATAATTAAAATTCATAATGATCGGTTAATTAGTTTAGGAGTTAATCCAGTACATTAAAATATATAAACATATGCGCATAATTAAAATTCATAATGATCGGTTAATAAGTTTAGGAGTGAATCCAGTACATTAAAATATATAAACATATGCGCATAATTAAAATTCATAATGATCGGTTAATAAGTTTAGGAGTGAATCCAGTACATTAAAATATATAAACATATACACATAATTAAAATTCATAATGATCGGTTAATAAGTTTAGGAAGGAATCCAGTACATTAAAATATATAAACATATGCGCATAATTAAAATTCATAATGATCGGTTAATAAGTTTAGGAGTGAATCCAGTACATTAAAATATATAAACATACACACATAATTAAAATTCATAATGATCGGTTAATAAGTTTAGGAAGGAATCCAGTACATTAAAATATATAAACATATACACATACTTAAAATTCATAATGATCGGTTAATAAGTTTAGGAAGGAATCCAGTACATTAAAATATATAAACATATACACATAATTAAAATTCATAATGATCGGTTAATAAGTTTAGGAAGGAATCCAGTACATTAAAATATATAAACATATACACATAATTAAAATTCATAATGATCGGTTAATAAGTTTAGGAAGGAATCCAGTACATTAAAATATATAAACATATGCGCATAATTAAAATTCATAATGATCGGTTAATTAGTTTAGGAAGGAATCCAGTACATTAAAATATATAAACATATGCGCATAATTAAAATTCATAATGATCGGTTAATTAGTTTAGGAATGGATCCAACACATACAAAACTATAATCATATAAATATATTTAAAATTCATAATGATCCATTAATTAATTTAGGAGTGAATTCAAGACATAAAACTATATAAACCTGTACACATAATTAATATTTATAATGATCGGTTAATTAATTCAATACAAATGTCATTACTTGATCTATTTACGTTTGTTTTGGAATGTAACAAATGAGCCATATCTCATATATATTTTGAATATGACAGTTTTGACTTACATAAGTCAAAAACATTCTTCTATATGTTTTTAATAAAAGTGTTCTTCTGTATTTATTACACACAATTTAAAAATCAAGAATATTGGAATATGTATAAAAAAATTTTTTTTTAAGGAAATGATGCTAATCACAACCGCAACACTTCTTCAAGTAATCGGTCACGTTATCCGTTGCACCAAACTGCTTTAAGAACGCTGTGAAATATCTTACTAAATATATTTCTCTTTTACTCGATCTACACATACATAGAACGACGCCATTATGCTACGCTCGTCAAGGTGTTATTAATTTCAAGTTTGAACACTTGTTTGAAGCCCTGAGCAAGTATTTTAATCAAGTAAACTCCTCTACTAAAATTCTGCACGAAAAATGCAATCTTTTAAGCTATTGCACGTCGTCCAATGATCATTCGTCTAGGGGGAGATACAATTTGAAAAACAGAGAGAGACACACCCACATACACACACAAACACAAACATGGTGAGATTTATATATTAGATTAAATTGAATCAAACTGTAGTGTTTATGCATTTGGGATATCGTGTTATTTGTAAATATTTTTTTACAGGTTTCTTCTATTTTTTTTTGTTTTAATTCAAATAATTATATTACGGAAAAATATCAGTATTTTTTAAACAACAATAATATTGATTTTATGCCCAATTTTATTTACAACTTTAAGGTAAATTAAATAAGTAACAAGAGTTATATATATATATAACTTATTTGATCTTTTTAGCTTTAAAAATGTTGGAATTTTTATCAACCCACATTTATTTTGTATGCTTTTCGTAACATGAAATATAAGGGATATGTAGAAGACCTAAAACAATTCCTCTAATATATTTACCGAAAACTACTTTTATTATGTAAGTTTATTTAATAAATATCGAAAATTTCAGGGACATATGTTTATTATTTGATTTTTTATTGATTTTTGAAACATGGGTATGTCTACGGCTTCAAAAACGCAACGACAGCTGTTTTAAAGCTGTTTTCGATAATTTAAACACTATTTTTGTATCACATTTTCCTTACTTTTGTATGCTGTAAAAACTTGTAAGAAATATTAGCAGTTTATGTAAAGCTTCTTTTAAATGGTAAAAAAGATAGGATGATAATATTAAATTGAATTACAGTTACACAGTGTTGCATATTTGGGTGTTTAAAACTGCGGCACGTGTTGGAGGTACCTATGATACACTTATTAAAAATTAACACAACTGATTAAGCTATTTTCGCAGTACAGACCCGTTTCTTCGATCTTAATACATTTAATATTTAACACATTAATCATTAAAAATAACATGTACATTTAGTTTGAACATAGATATCGTTCTTGAAAACAAATATTGCAGGGCTCTGTTTTATCATTAAATTTCATAAATATTGTCCAACAAAACTGAGCTGTTGGTTTAATTCTACAGTAGATAAACTTCTGTTAACATTACCCGACTTATCGATATCCGCCAAACGAGTCACTTTCACTGATTGTTTGTTTAAAGAGGTACAAAAAAGTTCAAAACGTAGCACTTGTTTCCAGGACACTCGTTTCAAGGACATTTTCACATTATCACAAACATCGAACGATTTATTATTTATCTTTTCTTTTTCGTCTGTTCAATCAACACACACGTCAAAATATGACAACAATATAAAATAAGATTTATTATTTCTTTCTATGCTTAAATAAAACAATTTTATGAACTTTTAAGTTTGTCTTCGCCTTAACGCTTATTTTGACATATTTTAATGTTTTTGTTTACGTTGTAACATGTTAAAACAATTAACTATTAAAAATCTATTTTTCTGTGCTCAGGTGTCTTACAATTTAACCAACTTTGAATTAAATTATTTTTTATATGATAATTATTGTTTTCTCAGAATTCATAAGTTTTACTGAAATAAACACATTTTGTACAAAAATATAAATGTAAGATTGAAAAATATATTTTAGAAGATTTTTTTTTAATGGGAGAATCAAACTTTTGGTACTCATATACTTCTTGATCCGTGCTGAAATAATAACGTTAAAAAGCCATTCTTAACATGGGGAGGGTGTTTTGTACATATTCTGTACTTCAATCTTACAATTGAATAAAAAAAGAACATATAAACCTTTAATTAAACTTGGAAATACGATTGAAAAAATAGCGCGGATCAGTAAGTGCATTATTAGCACCAAAGTTTTTTTTTATTCACGTATGTTATAAAGCATGTTGAAATCAATATTTTTTTTATTGGATTGCAATAAAAAAATTCTTTTAAAGTTTCAGATATTTTAAAAGTTATTGGATGTAAGTTATTTTAAAGTATATGAAAAGAAACTACAATCTCTTGGCCTTCGGGACAAGATCAAAGTGTAGTATCTGTTCTTCAGATGCTGCAAGCTATGACTAGCTATGACTAGAAAAGACCAGATGTGGGGGCAACCCCACATGCCTGACCTTTAACCAGCTCCCATTTCCCACCTCTCGGGAGCTGGTCCCCTTTTTCCCTTCCCCCTCCCTTCACTCCTCACATTAAAAATTGGCCTTGTGCCTAATTTGCTCGGTGGGGGAGCAAATAAATACCATCTGTTCTTCATATGCTGCACTTCTATTTCTTGTTCTCATTCGGTGGAGGAGAAATCCTTCACGACTGAGACAATTTTTATTTTTGTACCTTTTCTCCACGTTAAAAACGACCCTGGTGTCTAACTCTGTCCCGTGGGGAGGCATAGTAAATAGGTACATTTCATTCCAGGAATTCAATACAAAAAATGGGATGAAAATTTGTTTTGTTTGTTAGGATTTCTTTAGTAAATTGATACAACTTATTTTAATGTTTCAGATTATTTAAAAAGTTATTGGATGTATTTTATTTTAAAGTATATGAAAAGAAAAAAAATAATAACTTACCTTTCATTCCAGTAACACACACACACACACACACACACACACACACACACACACACACACACACAAATGAGATGAATTCGTTTTTTTCTTTTGTGTTCAAACCAGAAAATTTGTGTTGTTTGTTAGGATTTCTTTAGTAAATTGATACAACTTTTGTTTTGTGTGTCCAATTCATTAAGAAATAAAATATATGAAAATATAAAAGAATCAAAATTAAAAGATGAAAAACACGATTTAAACGTGAAATTATTTAAAGAAAAAAAAATTAACTCTTAAAGAACAATGAATTTATGCCATTTAAAACGGTGTAATCATTATTTCGTTCCTCGTATGAAAATGTCCGTTCATTAGTTAATAATGTGCAATTGTTTTCGAATCATGTTTAGAGCATATTAAACAATTAAATAAGTTATATCGATGCTTAAAAGTAAAACTAAACTTATTATAACAATAATACGATTAAAACAATTGACGCTGTTATAAAACAGCGTCACACTTGAACCGGAAGTAGCTTACTATTGCTATTGAATTCATGAACGTTTTCTTTTTTCCTTTTTTACATTCAAGGTGAAAAAAAGTAATAAAATGAACCCAAAATTGGTAATGCAGCATATTTACTCACTGAAGTTTCGGAAGTAAACGGTAATAGTCAGTTTCGCGTCTCATGATGAAAATATTCCAAGTCGCTGTCGGTTTTTTTTCAGTGCAAAATTTAAATATGATAAATAAACACGCAACTTTCTTATTAAACTATGTTTACGAATTCACATTAATGAAACGGCTGGAATTGCAATATTTGGCCCTCTTGCACTTTTGGGCAAATGGAAATTAGGAAGATAGAAAAGGGACAGCAGTCGTCTGACACCGGTTTGAAGAATGCCATTGATTGGATAGAGAAATTATGACGTCATTTTATAAATAAACAATTTCTTAATTTTTTACGCGTAATTTTAATTAATTAGAAACGATAAAAAGATACGATATTGAAATTGACAGTATTAGAAAACATTTTTTAAAAATAAATGATAGTTTTAGAAATAGATTAATACATGCATGATAAAAAGTACTTTTTTTATTTAGTATAAAACAGTTTTTTAACCAACCAAAGATAATTATAACTGATATTGTTCTCTGATACATATTATTATACGCGGAAATATTTAATTTAATATAAAATATAATTTAAAATAAAAGTAAAATAGTTCACAATAAGTCAGCGATCGAATTGCTTCTACATTAATTATTTTTATTATTAAATACTTTTTATAATATTTTCAATTTTTAAATTCTATCTGAACTTTAAAAATTCTTTTAACTGGAGAGCCAATTAAAGTTTTTTTTTTTTAATTTAAAATAAAAGTAAAATAGTTCACTATAAATAAGCGATCGAATTGTTACTTAAATGACTTTTAAAAATACTTTTACATTAATTATTTGTATACTATTATTAAATACTTATTAAATTCTTTTACAACAATTTCAATTCTTAAATTCTATCTTAACTTAAATTTTTTTAAATCCTAAAAATACTATTAATTATTAAATACTTAGTTATTAAATTCTTTTCCAATTCTTTTTCAACAATTTAAATTTTTATCAATATTTCATAGTAATGACGTCATAATTTCTTTATCCAATCAAATTGCATTCTTTCAACCGGTGTCAAACAATTGCTGTTCTTTTTCTGTCTTCCTAATTTCCAGTTGCCTAAAGTGCAAGAGGGCCCAATTTTTTTAACTAACGATTCTTTTCTTGTCTCCGTTGTCGATGAGAAGTTGATAGAATGCGGCTCCACATAAGTTGTTGATTTCTTATTGTGATTTCTGATCATATAGTGATATATGTCACTGTAACGTCCCCTTAGATAACGCTCCTATCAATAGCGTTTTATATATATATGGTCCCTTCTGTTTTGAGCGGGTTTACTAAAAATAAAAATGGAGGTCATATCACGACTCCTTGACTATATCAAGCGTCTTGTTTGCTTCCGTCTTAACAGTGGCTCCCTTTGTTTGTACCCTTCGGCTAAAACTAAGCAGATGTGTTATATATATATATATATATATATATATATATATATATATATATATATATATATATATATATAAACAAATGATTAATAAAGCATGTTAAAAGACATCATGAAAAAGAGTTAAAAACATATTTAATTTTAAAAAAGGAAGCACAAGATAAGTGAATATATATATATATATATATATATATATATATATATATATATATATAGAGAGAGAGAGAGAGAGAGAGAGAGAGAGAGAGACGTATATGTAATATTCTGAGTACGGGAAATTCAGTAAATTTTGATATACCAATGATTTTTAAGCCAAAAATGGTTGACTTAAAGAGTAAGCTACAAATTAATCAAATTTTATAATCGAGCATTAATATACTGTGTTAACAAAATCAAGACTTCAAAACAAGGTGTTGATGTCAACAAAAGGTGTATTTCAATTTACGTTACAATGGTTTCCCTGTCCAGTTCGACAATTTCAAGCATTATATCGCTTGAAAATGTTCCAAAACCAGCATTTCTTCAAACATTATGAATAAACACATTTTTGGCAATGGAGCATGTTTTCAAGCGAAAGAAAGAAGGGGGAATTCCTAACGGGAAAAGCAGGCGAGAAACATTACCTTTGCTGTGGTTACGGAAAGCCCCATTTAAATATTAATATATCGCCTCATTTTCGTATCATTATTTAAGAACAGAGTCATGACAAGTTTCTACAGAGAACCCTAAGACATTTGTAAAAATTATTTATATATCCCATTCGTTGGGTTCCGAAGTTAGATTTTGCTATTTCTTTATTTCCCAATAATTATTTTTTTATAAAAACATTTTTTTTTAAATTTGTGTTTCTATATTTATATTATGGCCGTAACAAACTTGCAAAAACGTTACGGCTAATTTTAGTTTCGTATTAGTGGCAAGTAATTTTATAAATTATATTTATATTTGTACTTGGATTAAAGACCCTTTTAGGTTTAAAGTTTAATTGAATAGGAGGATAAATAAAATGGGCGTATTAAAAATATAGTAACGGAATTTTGTGTTCGTCACCAAAATCCGTTTTTCATGGTAACAAAAAGGAAAGAAAAAAAAAACATTTAGAACGAATTTCTCGGAAAAGAGTAACTAATGGAAATGAGCAAAGAAATACAGACCCGAATATTTTTAAAATGATCCAAGTTTATTAAAACAAAAAGTTATCGATTGCCTTTATTTCCCAAGGATGGGGTTAAAAAGACCCTTAAGAAACATTTAAAAATACATATAAAAATACAAAAAAAAGACGTCAATCCTTACTTGCAAGAAAGGCTGAAAGAAAAGAACATATAAAAACGGAAAACAGTTCTTATTTTGAATTCAGTTCTTTTAACGAAATGGTCAGTCTTTCTTTGACAAAATGTTCTTTTTTTTCTTTTCCGAAAGGAATCACAAACAAAAAGTTTCTTTGACCTAAAATGGGAGAAAGAAGTATTTTCCCTTTGTGAAGGTTCAGGTGCCTTTTAATTCAAGGGGGAGAAACAGAAGACCATAAAGCCGCTTTAGTAGGCTTTATATGTAACAAATACGGCGTAAATTCTTGTATTATAGAAGATTTCCTTTCTGAAGGAAACTTCGGTGAAAAATCTTTCAAAGAGGGTATTTTCTTTCTAGGGGCGATATTCTGCTCGTGCATTCGGCGAAATTAATTTTTGTTCTTTGCAGAAAAAGATCTTCTCCACGCGGCTGTTTCCTTCATTAATCCTTTGAAAATAATAATTTACCAGTTGTAAGACTTGTTTGTCTTTTAATAACAGGTATTAATCTTCCAGTTGTAAGACCTAGTTGTCTTATAATGACTGAGAATAAAATAACGTTAACAGTTTAGTACTTCCCAATGGAGTTCTAAAAAAACGTCTTTCTCCAAAGGAGAAAAATTAGGAAAATTAATTTTGACGTCAAGACCCTTTGACGGAGAACGAAAATAGCCTCCTTCTTCTTGGCCGGCTAGGTTCGAACTAAACGACAAAAACCCTCCCCCCTCCTCCTCCTCCTCCTCGTCCTCCTCCTCCCTCCAGAGTGTAGGAGTGGAGCCGACTACTAGAAAGGGAACTATAACGATGCTGCTGCTGATGATGATTATGATGATGATACAACGATATGTAAACATTTTTCAAGGAGAATAACAATGAATCTTAAAACATTAAATAATAATTAATAGATTAGAATACTTCACCCGAAATGTTGTACAAAGATTTATATATTGTTGAAATTTTTCATAGAGAAATAATTTTTATTTATTTTTTATTCATACACATTCACCATCTTGGCATTTGGTGAAAGGAACGCATTCGTTGACCGGCAGGCCACTATCATCATCATCAGCAGCAGCATCGTTATAGTTCGCTTTCTAGCAGTCGGCTAGGATAATTATGAAGGGAGATAATCCAATTATGTTGTTAAGTACTACTAGTTAATTCTGTTTGAAACTGGGTCGATTTTTATTTCATATAACGGTTAAGGGAAGGTAATTAAAGCCGTTTCATGTTTTTGGTTCATTGATTACAAGAAGGCATCTATTATTTAATAATTAATTTAATCAGACAGATCCAGAATGTACTACGATGACTTTTTTAACAAATTAAGTATATAAATTTTGTTTTTACTTTTAAAGAATGTTTTTTGACTCATGGGTTTAACCTGCATCTGTTATTAATCACTTATGCTGCTCATGTCATATAATTCATGCGTTGTATTCTTGGGTGTCTAATTAAATAAAATATTATATATCCTCTAATTATTATTCTGACAGCAAAAACCACCCATGGCTACAAGTGTGTTTCACTCCGATGGGAAGATATCCACTCCTGCATTTATGGGCAAGAAAACATTTAGAAGAGGGAGTGAAGTAGCTAAACAAGTAAGTCAGCATGGATTCTACCAACTTAGGGTGTCAGATGACAAAATCCATTGAATTAATATTTAAATAAATTTACAGTCCCCAAATTGCTAATTTAATTTTTAATAATAACTAGTTTAATTGCTAAGTTGTTTTATTGATTTGAGGAGGGGATCACTTATTTCACCGTCAATACTGCTACGACTGAATACGAGAATGCTCACCGTTATGGAGAAAAATTCCATTCTTAGATGAGCTATGTACTTTATCTATAGTTCTTACCCGGTTAAGAAGAATGGAAGCTCTATTCGCATGTTAGATTTGGATCCTTCATTTAGATTGTTACAATTCTAGCTATTTAATTCTACATTAAAATTTAATCCTAGCATCCCCTGCAATGTTTAAGAAAGCACTTAAACATAGTGACGTAGCTAAGTCACTCTGTGAGTTACAGCGCGACAATCGAGTTAGCCTGGGAATTTCAATTCCCACACTAGAAATCATTTTGTGAAAATTCAAAGAATGATTACAGCCACGATTGTATTTCAATATTGTTCCTTTATATCTGCGTCAATATAAATAAAGGGAATCAGAGAAGTTCGATAGTTTTCTAGCCAGATGTAAATTACAGACATTCAGGTGCAAATTCCGAGATTTCAAAGAAACAGAGAAACAAATTATAGGGCAAGTAATATCTGAAACAAAACATCCAGAATTTTAAAAACAACTTCTAGCAAAGGTAAATATTTGATACTGCAGGGAGCTATAAACTGCGGCAGGAAACATGAAGCTTCTATAGACCACATGAGACGAGCAGCTGAAGTCTAAAAACGAAAAAGAGATAGGTACAGTGAAATCCAAGAATTATTAACAATGAAAAGCTACAATACAAGTAGAAAATTCCCAGGATAGGGTATGATATGTTCAGCTTGTGGATAGAAAATTCCTTGGGGTAAAGTCTGCACTCACAAAGACGAGAAAGCAGTATAGCATATGACAACACTATTAATAAGGAAGGGGGCAAATAGTAATCCAGGACGCCGAGATATACAAAATACAAAGGAAGCAGTATAAGCACCAGAAACAGCAACCGTGCTCACTCTGTAAATGATTTCCAGAGGGACAATGAAGGAGTATTTAATAAGTTTGAACTAATATCTTTCGACTCTATCTAACAACAAAGTGGTCGTCGGCCATAAAGTTTTACAAACCTTATAATAATACTTCCCAACCTTTCTGAAAGCTAAAGTTCATACAAGAGCCGAAGACAATACACCTTCCGGAAAATGGTTCCATATCTGATAAGTGTAGCAGGACAACCGCTCCTCGGTGGAACAAAAGATGAATCAACTGGGCGCTTCTACACTATTAGGACGAAACTTTGGAAATCGTGTGACCTTCTCCTGCAGCAGGACCACGTCTGATCTTTTCCCATGTCGCATTTAATCAGTCTTCAATCATGGCCGGGTGTTTCCAAGTGCTCCTTGAGTTAACAGTAGATATGTCGTTTGCTCTGCAGGTTGGTCGTATGCTGAAAAAACAGTAACTCAACAATAATGGCGATAAGACAATTCCTATTTCGATTAGTCTCCTTAGAACGTGGGGATTCTCCCATGAGTTGCACCTGCGAAACTGCAAGCTGTTTTCTCATGACCCTCTAACCTCAGCTCGGGGTAAATATACTCAAAATCCAAACATCTTTCTCTAAACAGTGAGCCAACATTCATTTGCACCGACTCCCAAAATATGTTTTCGTCACATCTCTCAAAATGATATTCTTTGTCGAGTTATAAATAAAATCGTATATCTTTTTTTTTTCTCAGCAAGGTTTTCCGCTGTACACTGGGCACACGAATATTCAACAAAAAGTCATATCTGGCTGTTTTTTTTCAGTGAATTAGAGTGTATGCTTCTTATTTCGCTTCTTATTTGGGGAGCTCAACCGCTTCCTGGACGGTAATATCACAATCGTAATACTGATTTTCACATGAAAACAATCGTATCTACGTATTACTCATATTTTTAAGATGATTATATCCAAAAAATAACGAAAATCGATGAGGAAGAAAATTATTTATTAAAGAACATAAAAATACAATTTGAACAAACAGAAGACACAGAAAAGTTCAAAAGAGGTAATTTTCCCTTTGGATTAAAACAAGATCGCCTCAATTTTTCACCGGGTAACACAATTAAAGTTGTTGTTTTCAAATTTCAGTAATATTCAGGTAACTTCGATTGCACATTTTCGAAGCTAATATGTAATTTATTAGAATTGATATATCATCAGTAGAAACTATTGTTTTATTTATCTAAAAACTCCATTTATCAACTACAAAATCTAAAAAGGGCCTACTATCATAGGATTACCCTCGACCAGAGACTATAAACTTCAACTCCTCTTTTGGAAGATTATGTTTCCAACGGATGCCTTTTTACCTGGAGATGTCTCAGAGTATGTTTATCTAAAAGAGAGACATGATCCTCAAGAAGCGCCCCGGAACTCAAAGGCTGATCGATGAGTTCATTGCTATTGAAGGAACCCAAGGAGAGCATGAAAAGCAACTTCACAATTTAATGAGGATTGCATAGTAGGAAGGAATTTGTTTCAACCGCGAAAAGTGTTAAATCAATGAGAAACAGATTCCGTTTTTTGGTGCACTCTACAATCTAAAAGGTATGAACCCTAATCCCATCAAGGTCACTGAAATAAAAATGTTACATAGACCATTGAACACTACCGACATGCAGCTGTTGGAAATCATAGGTACATGCCACCTTTCATTCCACATGTCAGATCTCAGAACACCATTGAGAGATCTCCTTAGAAAGAAGTGAAGTACTAGTTGACAGAAAAAGCACACCGTCATCCAAGTTTATGCACCAAGTAGAGAACTTGGTGACGCCTTTCATCAAGAAGGAAACCCCATAGCATTTTAATCAAAATCTTTAACAGAGACTGTACAACGCTATGCCAACATAGGGCGGGAGCAATTGTTTTTTGTCTGTGAACGATTCAGGAATACACCTATGAGAGTACGTTTCAGATGGAAAGCGATTATAAGCCTCTGGAAATGATCAACTTAAATAAGTTGCTTGCAGCCCCACCTCTACTCCAATGCATGCTGTTAAATTTGCAAGTATATGATATGTCGATTGTACATTGCCGTGGAAAAGATATGACATCAGTGGATGGATTCTCATGGTTATCAAATAAAAAAAGCTAAAGAGCCATTGACTTGGACCTGAGGGTGGATTTTGTTGGATTTTTAACCCCAAAACTATCTCATGAAAATCAATCAAAAAATGGGGAGAAAACACTTTATGAATTAAGGGGCATTACACTAAGCGGTTAGCCTGACACACTCAGAGAATTGGAATTAAAATAAAAGATCTTATTGGCCCTATCGAGAAGAACTGTCCATTTAAAATGGAATACTATTGAAATCAAACAGAATAATAATACCCAAATCAATTAAACAAACAGTATTACAAAAATACACTATAAATACCGATAAATGTAAACCCCGAGCAAAAAGTTGTGTTGTTTGGCACACCATAAATACATAGACAACACAGGACAGCAATGTACCATATGATAGAAGCACAAAAGAGTGCAGATTATTGAACTCCCAATGCTCCATGAGATTCTAGTTAGGCCATAACAGATAGTGGCCACTGACTTATTTAATATTGATATTCTAAAATGTATGCTTATTGTGAACTATTGTTCCAAGTTCCTATTTATGAGATTGTTAAAAGCCCCTCATGTCAAATGTCTAGTCTGCAGAACCCTTACGTCCAATCTCTAGTCTGTTGACTGAAATTTGACAGCGTTGTTTGGTAGTGAAATGTAAACACACAGACACACAAAGACAATTTCACTTTTATAAATATATAGTTTTGTTAACGTTAGGCAACTGACAATAGAGTAAACATAAATGAAAGCTAAACTCTTGAATTAAACTGAATTCCACTAAACCCTTTAAACGTTTCATGAGATCACCGCCTGGCGATAAGACAATTCCTATAGTAACACATTTCATTTTCATAGTTGTAGGCGAGTTATTGTACTAATACTGATGAGACCCACTAAAAACTTAAATATATGAATGGTATTTGTCGGAGGGGGACCATTCAATTTAATAATTTTGTGTTCACTTTGTCTGAGTTAATTTAGGGTTCAGGAAGATAATTTCTAGCAGATCAAACAATAACTAAAAATAAAAAAGACCACAAATTCATACGAGAGTTTCTATCGTATGCGTTATCATGTTTGTACGTAATATTTATAAAATGTAAAGCAAAAACACACTACCTATAATATAGTTCATCTAAAAAGGTTTTGGTACAGTCCAGTCGCAAAAATATGTCTGATTCATAATATTGTTTGTGTCAATACTATTAATGTAGACAGGTGGCCAATTAATAATGAAACATTCATAAGAAAAGGGCGCAACAATAAGATATTTCATTAGCACAATTTCATGTATCACAACAATTATATTACTTTCTTGCAAGTTTTTTTTAAACAATTCATTACTTTCTCATATTGTATTATAGTCTTTAGTTCTTTTTTAACACAGTGATCACCACTTATCAAGGCCCGGAAGCCACTCAGGGATAAGGGTCACTGCAAGTACTTTACGTTAGTGTGGAGATTTGATGAAGTGTTTACTTAAGGGAGCGGTACATTAGGAATTTGTTAACGTTGGACTTGAAGACATCCAAGTTGTAGGCAGGTTGGAGGCAGACAGACGGAACAGAGGTCTTCCATAGGCGTGCGGTTCTAAGAAAGAAGCTTTGTTCATGGAATTCACGTTTTGATTTAGGCACAGATAAAGAGTGGGGACATTTTTCACAGTGAATTCAGCTAGACGGGTGTTTTTCGTGAAAGATTGGCGAGAGGGGACCAGAGATTGGAGAGCAGACGAGCACCTGCCATGGAAATAATGATAAAACAAGGATAGGCTCGCAACGTCTCTTCTGTGGGAGAGATGTTGACGGGTAGAGAAAAGGGCATCCCCCACTAAGCCACGGAGTCTATTTTGTAATCTGTCAAGGCAGGATAGCCTGTTTTTAGCAGCTCCTGCCCAGATATGGCAACAGTATGCCATCCTTATGAAAATATTTATTAAATTCGAATTCTTTAGATATTTTCCAATTGAGTTTCTATTTCATATTCACCAGTAAATAAGAATACTTACATATTGTCAAAAATATTGATTTTACCTTTTTATTTTACTTTTAGTTCTGACAGATCAAGGGGCTGCTTTCTGAAGCTAACACTTGATGTTATGATGTAAAATTATGCGAGGACTATTTTAAGAATAGACGCTGTTCCATTGATGACTGCTATTTGTATTTTCTTACAGCTTGGTCTTCCAGGGATTGCTTCTAAGTATTTCTGAAGATACTTTTTTATTAATCCAGGTGTTCGAATATTTTGTTATCTTTTCTCGTTCAGCTCTATTAGGGTCAAACCCATTTGTGATTGTAATATCAATAATGATCGCAGTTCTTTCGGGCTTGTTCCATATTAAAATATCTGGCATGATGGCCTCGTCTTTTATGTATCTGCTGTTGGTATGTCTGTGTAATAGAACATGGTCACTTTCCAATTTACTGTTATCAGAAGTGGTTCATGTTTCCAAATATTGCTTTTCTTTGGTGAGAGTTCTCATATGAGTCAATAAATTTGATTTTACAGAAAAACAATATCCAAAAACTTCACATGAATAGAGGTTTTCTGTCTTTGTTTTATTTTACTTCAGTCGAAGTTCTCAGGAATCAAGGGGCTCACGACCTGGGGCTAACACTTGCAGTCATATGAGATACATAGATATTGGAATGTTCCATTAAAGTTCTTTATCTCTCGAGCACTGAGTTAGTAAAGAAATTGAGAACATAATTTATCTAGTCTGGTGAAGTGCTGGATTCGTGCTCTTACTTGAGGTAATATCACTTGCAGAAGGTCCAAAATTCCTCGATAAAGCTGGGGGCAGCTGTACAGAGGAGATCTTATTTGGCAGCGAATACTATGTGGTTTTGAATATTTGGTCAGGGTTTACTTCTATGGAAAATGTATCCTCATGCCAGGTTGTTCTGGCAAACCCCTTTACAGAGAGACCTTAGACACTCGAGGATAGTGTCTAGTAGGTATTCAAGGCATTAACGATGATTTTTGAGAACAAGAATATCCACAAACTTCACATGAATGTGGTTTTCCTCAGTATGCGTTCTCATATGTCTCACTGAACTTAATTTATCAGAAAAAGTATATCCATAAAATTCACATGAATGTGGCTTTTCACAATTGTGCGTTCTCATATGTTTCACTAACTTTGATTTTACAGAACAAAAATATCGATGACTTTTCAGAACAAGAGTATTCACAAACTTCACATGAATGTGGCTTTTCTCCAGTGTGAGCTCTTATATTTCACTAACGATGATTTTAAGAACATGAATATCCACAACCTTCACATGAATGTGGTTTTCCCCAGTGTGAGTACTTATATGTACCACTAACATTTACTTATCAGAACAAGTATATCCACAAACTTCACATGAATGTGGCTTTTCACCATTGTGCGTCCTCACATGTTTCACTAACTTTGATTTTACAGAACAAAAATATCCACAAACTTCACATGAATGTGGCTTTTATCAAGTGTGAGTTCTCTTATGTTTCATTAACGATGATTTCACAGAACAAGTATATCCACAAACTTCGCATGAATGTGGCTATTCCCCAGTATGCGTTCTCATATGTCTCACTAACGATACTTTCACCGAACAAGAATATCCACAAACTTCACACGAATGTGGCTTTTCCCCAGTGTGAGTTCTTATATGTCTCACTAAATTTGATTGATCCGAACAAGAATATCCACAAACTTCACATGAATGTGGCTTTTCCCCGGTGTGTGTTCTCATATGTCTCACTAACGTAAATTTTTTAGTAAAAGAGTATCCACAAACTTCACATGAATGTGGCTTTTCCCCAGTGTGAGTTCTCTTATGTTACATTAACGATGATTTTTGAGAACAAGAATATCCACAAAGTTCGCATGAATGTGGCTTTTCCCCAGTATGCGTTCTCATATGTCCCACTAAATTTGATTTCATAGAACAAGAATATCCACAAACGTCACATGAATGTGGCTTTTCCCCAGTGTGAGTTCTCATATGTATCACTAACGATGATTTCACAGAACAAGAATATCCACAAACTTCACATGAATGTCGCTTTTCTCCAGTGTGAGTTCTCTTATGTTTCACTAACGATGACTTAAAAGAACATGAATATCCACATACTTCACATGAATGTGACTTTTCCCCAGTGTGAGTTCTCACATGTCTCACTAACTTTAGTTTATAAGAACAAGAATATCCACAAACTTCACATGAATGTGGCTTTTCCCCAGTGTGAGTTCTCATATGTATCACTAACGATGATTTCACAGAACAAGAATATCCACAAATTTCACATGAATATGGCTTTTCCCCAGTGTGAGTTCTCACATGTCTCACTAACTTTGATTTATGAGAACAAGTATATCCGCAAACTTCACATGAATGTGGCTTTTCCCCAGTGTGTGTTCTCATATGTCTCACTAACGTTAATTTTTTAGTAAAAGTGTATCCACAAACTTCACATGAATGTGGCTTTTCCCCAGTGTGTGTTCTCATATGTCTCACTAACGTTAATTTTTTAGTAAAAGTGTATCCACAAACTTCACATAAATGTGGCTTTTCCCCTGTGTGAGTACTCATTTCTGACTGGCAATTGTGTGTTAAAACAAGCATATAAACAACCTAATATGTTTAGCTTATTTTTCAAAATTTTCTTAAGTATTTTTATATACTTTACACAAAACATTACCGTCAATTTTATTTCAATTTTTATTATTAGTCTTTTTCCCAGTGCGTTCTAATAGGTATCACTTACTTTGACTTTTCAGATCAAGAATATCAACACACTTCGCAAGAATGTGGCTTTTCCACAGTGTGAGTTCTCATATCTCATTAACGATGATGTGTAAGAACAAGAATATCAACACACTTTACAAGAGTATTGTTTTACACCAGTGTGAGTTCTCATATTAAACTAATGAGTATTTTATAAAACAAAAATGTTCATACAATTCATACGAAAAAAAAAGTTTTTCCCTTTTATTCCAATTTTACAAATCAGTTTGTTTAAGATGCGGATGTATCATCCCACAAGATACCAAACATTTCACGTTTTTATAAGAAAATCAAACAATTCATAAAAATGTAACTTTTTATAGTTTGATTTGTCATTAGTCAAAACTTTCTATTCGATATCTTATTATTTTATTTATTTAAAATTAACAGATATTTCATCATTTCAAGATGTGTCACATTTTCAAAACTATTTTATAACATTCGTAAATAGTAGTGACCATTATAAGAAACGTTCCCACTGATGTCGCTTTACTCTTCAAATAACGTAATTTTTTCCATCAAATAATGTTTAAAGAAAATCATATTCATCAAAAATCAATAATAGGGTCCAATCAGGAACATCTGCAAAAAATGAAATTCAATATTTTTAGTATTTGCTTTGATGTATTAGTATTATTTATTGTTAATGTTATTGATTTAAGTAACACCCTACATTAACTTCATCCAAAATATCATAACAGTCACGTTAAAAATAAGTACTTTCTAACTTTAAACAGAACCAGTAAATACAGGTATTGCTTAGAATATAATGTAGTTGAAAATATATATGTACTTTTTATGATTTAAATCAAAATGTGCTTTTATCAAACAGTTCTTTTAATATGTGTTTGTTTAATGTCTAAAAGTGTAATTTAGTAGAAATCCTAAAATGAAATTCTATACATTTAACTTTTTTAATTACTACTAGCAAGGCCGCACAGCGTTGCTCAGGATCGTATAAGACAATGGAAAAAATTTTCAACATACCTAATTAGTTTAGAAGTGAATCCAATATGTAGAAATATAAAAACATATACACACAATTAAAATTCATAATGATCGGTTAATTAATTTAGGAGTGATTCCAATACATAGAAATATATAAGTGTTGTGGGGGTATCACCCATCAAATGGACTGTTGTATCCATTATATAAACCATAGACCTTTTGATCCCAGGTGTGGATTAAACACCAGAGCGACCCTCGCCTGCTCGATGATGTTTGCTACTCTTTTCAGTTGTAACCTTTTTACGTTGTTGTTCCAGTAATTTTAAACTCTATTCCGTGGTTCTTTTGTCTTTGTTGCTTATGGCAACATTGGATTCAGAGAACGTACTTACGTTTAAAAATAGTGTTCTAAAAAATGAAACACTGACGACTTTGGATTCAAGGAGCATACTAAAATCGAAACCAGTAACGACATAGAAAAAATATTCGCATTGAAATAGTATTCTAAAAATACTAACGACGTCTGAGTCAAATGTAATCAAGCCTAAAGAAGTGTCTAAAGACTTGCAACTGAAAGGTTCACGGTAACTAAAAAAAACAAAACGCAGATCATTACGAAAAAAAGAGTTCAAAAGAAAAAAGTTTGTTACGAATTTCAAAGATAATGCTGTACTTTTGCAAAAAAAGGTTCGTCGCGACTTAGAAAGATAAATGTTTATACTTTTGGAAAAAGAATTCGTCACTTGTTGTTTTCACTGCTAAAATCGGTCGTTATTTTTTTTCTCTGGAGAAAAATATAAACTTGATTTTTTTCTTTAGACAATGAACTTTTTATATATTTATGTTTTTTCTGTTCGTTTTATTGTCCGGGGGAAGAAACAAGAAAGAATAAAACGGTTTTGTTAAATTAAGCGAACGTTTTGAAATTGCTAATGCTGACAAAGCAAAATGGACGAATTGAAAGTAGTGTTCGAACATTTGACCAAGTTGCATATCGATGCCGCAAAGCATCAGTCACAAGTCGAAAAACACTGGACTGAACATCAAATAGAAACGGAAGAACAGCAAAAGGAAGTTCAAAAACAGTTAGCCAAACGTCAATTACGAAAAGAGGAATTGCTTACAGAAATGGTTAAGAATAATGTGAATGCAGAAAGCAAGTCAGCGTTTTCTCAGAATACAATATGGACCACGATAGACAATTTTAAATACGAGGAAGAGGAAAACTCATTCACAGTGTATTTTCGGCGTTATGAAGATTTTTTTTTAATATTGACTGCAGCAACTGGTCTGATCAAAAGAAAACCAGACTTCTTCTACGAAAATTGGAAACGGCTGAGCATGATAAATTCGTGGATTACATCTTGCCTCGGAAAACAGCAGATTTATCAGTCAATGAAACGGTAAATTTGTTAACAGAACTTTTCTCATTGGAAACGTCTCTTTCCCATAAGCGTTGCAGATGTTTGAATGTGGTAAAAGATGATAATGACGATTTTTCACCTACGCAGCTGTAGTGAACACACACTGAGATGATTTTAAGTTGTCTGAACCAACAGCAGACAATTTTAAATGTCTTGTATTTGCGCAAGGGTTTACCTCCGGAAAAGATGCAGAAATCAGGTGCAGAGTGGTTACGAAATTAGAAAATGAACTGAACTTAACGCTTCAAAAATTGACTGAGGATTGTCAAAAAGTACAAATTATAAAAAAAGATGCAAGAAATATCGAAGTAGGCATTGCGAATATAAAAAAGTAACTAAGAAAAACCGTCGAAATGGCAAACATTCACTAACCAACGAAACTCAGAAAAAACTAAAAGCACCGAGCGCTTGTTTCAGATGCGGATAGATACATTGGGTAAAAGGATTATTAATTTTTACAAAAAGATGCCATTTGTGCAATAAGACTAAAAGCACCGAGCGCTTGTTTCAGATGCGGATAGATACATTGGGTAAAAGGATTATTAATTTTTACAAAAAGATGCCATTTGTGCAATAAGATCGGTCATAAAATTCGTACTGTAGGAAAACTCAGAATAAAAGCCGTGTACATCAAACCAGAACTAAGGACGTCAGTTAACATTTTCGTCAAGGCTATTAAATTCTAATTAGACAGTGAATCGGATCTTTCAATAATAAATCTCAAAACGTGGAAAATATTACGAAAGCCGACTATGTTAAACACTAACAGACGGCGACGGCCGTTAATGGTATAAAAATTCATTTTGAAGGTGAATTAATTACAAACGTCACTTTACAGGGGAAAACAAAAAAAGTAACTGGCCTGTGAAGAAGTTATAGTGAGGCCTTTCGACCTGCAAAATTTGCTTTGTCTGGATCAAACACACAGACACAGAACAAGCTGTGTGCAGTAGCACACACACATAGAGCAGAGCACGTGCAAACATAACATAACTTTGACACGCGTATACTTCCGGTGATCTATGACATAACCTTCCGTTTACGTCCTTTTTCTCTCGACACTAAGCCATGCACACGATAAACCACGCGCTTCATAAGCATGCACTTTGAGAGCAACAGCAATAACATAGGGTAGGCTTGTATATTTTTCACATAAATATTGTTACTTGTAAGATGCATACACATAGAACACACAATATGAACAATTCAAGACTGTCATATTTAAGCTATATCTAACTCAGTAAAATATGAACTATAACCTCTACTTATGCACACTTCCACAGACGTCAACGCGTACAAGCCACAAACACATGTCCTTGCATGACTACCCAATTATTACACCGATGTAGAAACTTTACATTGTTTTGTCCTAACTAAATAATGTAATTTTATATATATACTGGTATAATGGCTTTCTTTATTGTTAAGTCGTTAACATGCATTATATAGCCTCGCAACAATGTACAAAAATAGCCACAGATTTAAGTTGAAACCTGGCACACACCAGTGTTTAAAAAGAAACATAATGTTTCGTTCATTTCTCTGAACAGAATAAATCAGCAACTAGAAAGATTAGAAAGCATTTGTATACTGATTAAAATTGAATATAGTGAGTGGGCTGCTCCGGCAGTTTATGTAAAGAAAAGATCCAGGGACTTCGCAATCAGACTCAACAGGTCCTTAAAATATTTTCTCTATCCATTACACAGTCCAGAAGAAGTGTTCACGAAATTAAATGGCAGCAAGTTTTTTTTATAGATCAACCTAAGCAACACTTACCTACAGATTCAGTTGAATACAAGATTATGGATTTAAGATCAAAGCAGATAAATGCGAGTTCTTTTTACTAATAATTAAATACCTGGGTCAAATAATCGATAAAGATGGCAGACGTCCAGACTCAGATAGGGCGACCGCTATTAAAGAAATGCCGGCACCAGTAAACATAACTCAATTGCAGAGTTTTTTTAAGTTTGGCACATTATTGCCAGGGGTTCATCCCAAATATGCACAAATTGTGCGCACCACTTAATGAATTGCTGAAAAAGGATAAGGCTTGGGAGTGGAGAGAAGATTGCCAGACATCATTCCAGGAAATAAAAAGAATCCTGACTTTACAACTATTCCTATCGCATTTCAACCCGTAGTTGTACATAATAGTAGCTAGCGACCCTAGTCAATATGGCATCGGGACGTGCATGCTACATCGAATGCTGGATGGCTTGAAACAGCCTATTGCTTTTGCAACATGGACTCTCTTGCCAGCAGAAAAGAATTATTCTCAGTTCGAGAAAGGGGCCCTAGGAATTATATTTGCAGTTTCAAAATTCCACTGGTTTTTGTACAGAAGACATTGTTTTCTACAAACCGACCATAAGTCGTTGATATCCATTTTTTGATAAAAAAAGACTTCCAACATTCATTGCAAACTGACTATTTAGATAGGGAATTATTCTGCTGAGCTATAATTTTACAATTCAATTTCTCCTCTCAAAACAACTAGCCCATGCAGACAGTCTATCGAGCCTGATTTCTGCCAAAATGTAACCTTTTGAAAATTCAGTAATCGCAGCACTAGATATTAATAGTGATGTAAAAACCATAATAAACAATATTATCCGCGAACTGCTGATCACACTTCAGAAAATTAAGTCAGAATCTCTCAATGATAATTTTATTCAAACTACGAAGCAGAAATTAGCACTGGATGACACTAGTTCAGACATTTTTTCTGGTTGCGATGAAATACTGTTATACAGTGAAAGGGTTATCATCCCCCAAATCCCTCAAAAAAGAATTCTCAATGATTTTCACATGGGCCATCCAGGAATAAACAGAATGAAACGCCTAATGAGAAGTTTTGTTTATTGGCCAGCTATGGACCAAGATATTATCGGCATGGTGAACAGATGCAAAGGCTGTGCTTTAGCTGGAAAAGCACCACCAATAACATATAAACCTTGGCCTGAGGCTGAACAACCATGGTCAAGGATCCACATCCATTATGCCGGACCTGTGGAGGATTTTTACTACCTGATAGTAGTTGACTCTTACTCTAAATGGCTAGAGGTATTAAGATGCAAAAAACCGACCACGGCAACGACAAATTTTTTATTGGAATTGTTTGCTCGGTTAGGCGTTGTAGACTGTTTGGTTAGCGACAAAACTACACAGTTCACCTCAATAGAGTGCAGAGAATTCTGCAAGACGTATCAAGTCAAGCATATTACGACACCTAAGACCAGAAGCAACAGCCAGGCCAAATGCTTCGTCGATATGCTTAAAAGAGCATTAAAAAAGGCGTCCGGTACACCGACAGAAAAGTCCCTTCAGCAATTTCTGCAGGTTTACAGAATCACGAGAAATCCGAACAAACAAGATTCGTGATCCCCAGCAGAAATCATGTTTGGATGGAAAATAAAATCCGTATTTGATAAACTACTACCCAAACACATAGTACACAACAGAACCTCTACAATTCCTACAAAACTATTTAACAGCGGAGATAACGTGTATTTTAGACAGTTTAGAAATAACATCTTTTTGGGAACAGGGCACGATCTTACGAAGAATCGGCCATGTTACATACATCATTCAGCGCCCAAAGTTCCAACATAAGAGGCACTTTAACCAAATCAAGAAACGCTTCTACGAGGATCAAGAAGAACCACCGCAGGACGTCAGTGAGGTGATTAAAACTGTGTATTACTGTTTTGACATAGACCCTCCAAAAGGGATGTCAGAACCAAGATGCTCCAGCAGAAAGAGGAAGCGCACAGCTCCCTTGGTGGTCTGCTCAAAAAGGAGGAAATACTGATTTTAACAACTGCGGAAATCAGCTCGGGAGGGAGGTGTTGGGGGATCACCCTCCAAATGCACTGTTCTATCCATTATATAAACCATAGACTTTTGACCCAGGTGTGGGTTAAACACCATAGCGAATGCAATACATACAAATATATAAACATATACAGATAATTAAGATTAATAATGATAGGTTAATTAGTTTAAGGGTCTATCCAATACATAGACATATATAAATATATACACACAATTAATATTCATAATGATCGGTTAATTAGTTTAGGAATATATTATATAATTTTCAGTTTGGATTACTTTTATGTACGCCATGGGCAAGATTTCTTTCGTTTTTCATATGGGTACTATACTGTAAAAATGAAGAAACTCGATACGTTTATGTAATTTTCTGTTGTGTTACATTTTCTGTACACCAGGGTAAAGAATTTGTTTGTTTTGGTACCTGGGTGCTATAGTGAAGAAGCATCTTATTTCTCATATGTAAGTCATACTACTTGAATATTAAACGTGATTTTCGGTTTTAATAACTTTAATGAATGTTACAGATAAGATTTGTTTGCTTTTTCATGAGTACTATACTACACAAGTACCTTATACTTTGATAGAATTTCTTATACACATAATACATTATAAACTGATTATTGTATGTGATTTTTGGAATATGATAATACAAATATACAAACATATATAATACATTAAATTTATAATGATCAGTTAATTAGTATAGAAGTGAATCCAATACATACAAATATATAATAATATACGTGTACTAATCATTCATAATGATCGGTTAACTAGTTTAGGAGGGATTCCAATAAATAAAAATATATAAAGATATGCACATAATAAAAATTCATAATGATCGAGTAATTAGTTTAGGAGTGATTCCAATACATACAAATATATAAACATATGCACATAAATAAAATTTCTAATGATCGGTTAATTAGTTTAGGAGTGAATCCAATACATCAAAATACATAAATATATGCACATAATAAAATTCATAAGGATCAGTTAATTAGTGTAGAAGTGGATCCAATACATAAAAATATATTAACATATGCACATAATGAAAATTCATAATGATCAGTTAATTAGTTCAGTAGTGAACCCATAACAGAAAAATTTATAATCATATACACATAATAAAAATCGATAATAATGTGTTAATTAGTTTAGGAGTGATTCCAATACATACAAATATATACACATATACACATAATTAAAATTCAAAATGATCGGTTAATTAGTGTAGGAGTGGATCCAATACATAAAAATATATAAAGATATACAAATAATTAAAAATCGTAATGATCGGTTAATTAGTTTAGGAGTGATTCCAATACATAAAAATATATAAACATGTACACATGATAAAAATTCATAAGGATCGGTTTATTAGTTTAATAGTACCTATTTACTATGCCTCCCCACAGGACAGAGTTAGACACCAGAATCGTTTTTTAACGTGGAGAAGAGGTACAAAAATAAAAATTGTCTCAGTCGTGAAGGATTTCTTCTCCACCGAAAGAGAACAAGAAATAGAAGTGCAGCATCTGAAGAACAGATACTAAACTTTGATCTTGTCCCGAATTAGTTTAGGAGTAGACCCAATACATAAAATTATATAATCATATACACATAATTAAAATTCATAATGATCTGTCAATTAGTTTAGGGGTGAATCCAAGACATAGAAATATATAAACATATGCACATAATTAATATTCTTAATGATCGGTTAATTAGTTTAGGAGTAGATCCAATACAAATTCCATTACTTGATCTATTTACGTGACGTTTTTGAATGTAACAAATAAGCCGATATATATCATATATATTTTGAATATGGCATTTTCGTTACGTAAATCAAAAACATTCTTTTGTATTTTTTAAATAAAAGTCTTCTTGTGTATTTATTACATACTATTTCGAAATCAAGAATATTGGAATGAAAAAAAAAGGAACTGATAGAGATCGAAACCGCAACACTTGTGCTAGTAATCGGTCACGCTACCTGTTGCACCAACGGGACAACAGCTTCAATAGCATGGTGAAATATCTTAATAGATATATTTCTCTTTTATTCGATATGTAAGTTTATTTAATAAATATCGAAAATTTCAGGAACAGATGACTATTGTTTGATTTTGTTTTAATAGATTTTTAAAACATGGGTATGTCTACGGCTTCAAAAACATAACGACAGTTGTTTTTAAAGCCTCGATAATGTAAACACTATTTTCGTCTCGGATTTTCCTTATTTTTATGTTGTGTAAAAAATTTGTAAGAAATATTAGCTTCTTTTGAATGGTAAAAAAGATCGGATGATAATATTAAATTAAATTACAGTTACACAGTGTTGCATACAGGAGGGGTTTAAAAGGGATATTTTTGCAGTACAGACCCGTTTCTTCGACCTTAATACATTTAATATTTAACACATTAATCATTAAAAATAACATGTACATTTAGTTTGAAAATAGATATCGTTCTTGAAAACAAATATTGCAGGCCTCTGTTTTATCATTAAATTTTATCAATATTGTCCAACAAAACTGAGCTGTTGGTTTAATTCTACAGTAAATAAACTTCTGTTCATATTACTCGACTCATCGATGTCCACCAAACGAGTCACTTTCACTGATTGTTTGTTTAAAGAGGTACATAGAGTTCAAAACGTAGCACTTGTTTCCAGGACACTCGTTTCAAGAACATTTTCACACAACATTCTCACAAACATCGATTTATTATTTATCTTTTCTTTTTCGTGTGTTCAATCAACACACACGTTAAAATGACAACAATATAAAATAAGATTTATTATTTCTTTCTATGCTTAAATAAAACAATTTTATGAACTTTTATATTCGTCTTCGCCTCAACGCTGATTCTGACAACTTTTAATGTTTTTGTTTACGTTGAGGTACTAGAAAAACGTTATCCTATCACCATCGCAACATTGGTGACACTCTCCGTTAATCTGGTCCCTCGTTGTAACATGTTAAAACAATTAAATATTAAAAAAAAGCTGTTTTTGTGCTCAGTTGTCTAACACTTTAACCAACTTTGAATTAAATTATTTTGTATATGATAATTATTATTATTTTTTTCAGAATTCATAAGTTTTACTGAAATAAATACATTTTGTACAAAAATTTAAATGTTAGATTGAAAAAAATATTTTAGATTTTTTTTTTTTAATGAGAAACTCATACTTTTTTTTTTATTCACGTATGTTATAAAGCATGGTGAAATGAATATTTTTCATTGGATTGCAATAAAAATAAACTTATTTTAATGTTTCAGATTATTTTAAAAGTTATTGGATGTAATTTTTTTTTAAATCTATGAAAAGAAAAAAAAAATAACTTACCTTTTATTCCAGTAATTCAATACGAAAAAATGGGATGAATTCGTTTTGTTCTATTGTCTTCAAAACAGAACATTTGTTTTGTTTGTTTGGATTTCTTTAGCAAATTGATACAACTTTTGTTTTGTGTGTCCAATTCATTAAGAAATAAAATATATGAAAATATAAAAGAATCAAAATTAAAAGATGAAAAACACAATTTAAACGTGAAATTATTTAAAGAGAAAATCAACTGTTAAAGAACAATGAATTTAGGTCATCTTAACACGGTGTAATCATTATTTCGTTCTTCGTGTAAAAATGCCCGTTCATTAGTAAAAAATGTGCCATTGTTTTCCCATCATTATTAAAGCATATTAAATAATGAAATAAATTGTATGCTTAAAATTAAAACAATTATACCATTAATAAAGCAGCGTCACACTTTAAGCCGTGAGCTTTTTTTTTCTTTTTACATTCAAGATAAAAAAAAAAAAAAATTAAACAAATAATTAAATGAAGTCAAAATTGGTAATGCGGCATATTCACTCATTGTAATCATCGCAAAATACCGGAAGTTCCGGAAAACAGATGCTTACAACCAATTTCGCGTCCCACGATGAAAAAATTCAAAGTCATTGTCTGTTTCTTTTCAGCGTTAAATTTCAATGTAATAAATAAGAATAAATAAACAACTTTCTTATGTAAAGTATATTTATGAACTCACATTAATGAGACGGTTGGAATTGCAGTTTTTTTAACTAGCAATTCTGTTCTTTTCTCCGTTGTGGATGTTTATTTATCATAAAAATTGTGTGTACATTTGGGGCATACAACAAGTGTCAGGCAGGTTCTATATGACAAAAAATGCTACAATTTCATGATTAGGCATGAAGCCCGAGGACAATTTGGCTCAATTTCATCGTTGTACTTGTGACGCCTGCCATTAAGGACAAGCGCATTCCTAACCAATCGCCAGGTCAGAGAAAACTCGGAATTGTTGAGGTAACCCCGGCCTGGCGCCCAATTCCACAGAGTTCACCTCCCCATCCGACAGCCGCAGCCGCTCCCCTAGTGGGTCCGACGGGGTCCCCTCGACTAACTCCCTGTAAAGTGCCCTTCTATGCCAGGCGAGGTTCCTGGACACCGGCAACACTCTGAGTGCCTCTCGGTATTCGTCGTAGAACCGTGGCTGCTTTCTCGGCTTGCGTCTACTTTCGACTGAGTGATCGGGGATGAGGTCAGGAAAAGCTCTACCAACAACAGGGCCCCACACATGTCTATCTCTAAGATGTCCCTCCCCCCGCCACCGCCCAGGCCAACCTGTCTTCTAGACGCTTCTCTTGGCCTTATTTAAATAACGAGGTGTTCAACTTCTAGTACCCAGCCAGTTTGTGCTTCCTATCTAAGTTAATCCGAACCACAAGTAGTTTGTGGTTGCAGTGACCTTACCAGTGAAACGTGAGACAGTAGTTTAATCGAGGGTGCCTTTTCTGACTAGCAACCGATCCAAGTAGGTACTAGGGCTGGAGAGCCTATTAGAGAGCCATGTAAACATCTCCCGCCCCGGATTATCCACCCGAAACCTGTCAACCAGATTGCACGAACCCATCAGATCAGAGAGGCTGGTGTCACACCCATCCGTCCCGCTAGTCCTGGCCACCTTATCTACCCTGGGATCAAGGATGGCAATCCAATCACCCACTAGGACTATCGGTTCTGAACCCGAGAAATACCTCCAACCACTGAAAAAAGGAAACCCGCTCTCATGTGGTATTAGGCACATAAACCGCGAAGACTCAAAATGATCTATTTTCAACGGCAACATCGGCCACGACCAGTCTGCCATCAGCATCTGTGTGTACAACACTAACCGCTGCAGAAAGAGTGTGTCTAACTAGCAAGGCAACCTCCTTACTAAGGCGCTAACCGAATGCTTAAAAGATGCCCCTCCAGCACCTGATGATCGTCTACTGAAATAAAATGAGTTTCCTGCAGCACTGCCACATCTATATTCATGGACATGACATCCCTCAGTACCCTAGCGGCTTTGCTTTGGCACCTCATGCCCCTCACGTTCAAACTCGCGAGGCTCAAATACGTAACCATTATGCCTATTGAGTGCCACCCACCAGCTTGAAGTCTTTTGCAGTCAGGATGCCGCAGGATTGGGTGAGATTACCCGAAAGCAACTCGGACGTGACTCGTCCATCTCGCGCAATTCCCCCAACATCCAGCAGGAAAGTTAACTTTATGGCCCTATAAAACGAAGGGTGGACGTATAGTGGGACCCTCCCCTCACATCTATTCGCCAACTGATTGAGGGAGTCGTGCCTCTCCTCCACAAACTTTGTGTCTTTGATTGTTGTTTTCGCAGCCTCTATCATGTTCCACATGGCCTTGGTGTGTCCCACTCTCATGTGACGCACAAAGGTCATGAGTAGAGGAGCGTTTAGAAATGAGTAGGATCCGCAGTCGATAGGCCGCCCACTGTCTCCAGCTTCTGGGGTGGCTTCAGGAGTCTCCTCTGCCTGGGGGTTATTTTATCGGCTGCATGGTGCAGATCTACCTTACAGATCCAGTCTCCGGGGAGGAAGGGGAGCTTCCTGGTCTTTAACCCTTACAGGAGAGGCCAACGCCGCTCTGCAGCTAGTTGGTGTTGCTGGCCTCTCTCTCTTGACAAAGAACGGGCGCCAGCTGGGTGTATATCGAATAGGGGGTGGGGATTTCGGTTTAGCAGAGGGGGTCTGGGATTCGACCGGGGGCTTAATCGTAGAGGCAGTCTTCTCTAGTTGCATGGGGGATAGGGAACGGGACCCAGCATCCCTGGCCTTCTTAGCCTTCTTCTGCTCTTGTTTTCAGCATTCCACAACGACTGCTGGGCTGTTGCTGACTACTTGCTCCTTTTTCAAAATCTGATGAGGAGACCGGATTCTTCCTTTTCCAGGACGACGATTGCAGATACTTTTTCTTGTTTGGAGACTGTGGCTCTGTGCTCTTGGTGGAGAAGCCACGTGACGACGCTGAGGGAGCCCGCTTATGTTGTTCTTGCGGGGGGCAGCTGCTCTTTTGGTTTAGAGGGGCTCTTTTCTGATTTTCTTGATATGACTTTGCTCCAGCCCTGGCTTTCTTCCGTGTCCTCTCCGGCTGGCTTTTCAGTGGCCGCTGGTGCCACTGCATCAGTTGTTCCGGTTGTTTCAGTGGAAGAAGAGGCGCCTGTAGGAAATCTTTTGGGGGCATTCCTTCATCATATGCCCCTGCTTCAAGCAATGCCAACACCTTGGATGCCGACCTTCAACAATGACGCTCATTGTCCAGGTATCGCATCTGAGTAAAGCGGGGATTTTATCAAAGCTGGCGCAGTCCACTCTCATTTTGAGTTTGTAGTCCCCCAATAATAGATTACGGGGACCATGCACTGGCACCATGGCTTCCACGTCCCCATACTGATTCATCACAGTCCCGAGCTGCTTTGAGTCAATGTAACAGGGGACGCCAAGAATGGAGACGTTGGTGTGTCTCGTAATCAGATACTCCAGCTTGAGTTGCAAATGACTCCACCCCAAGTCGATCCTGGAAAATCTCACTGCGTCTTCCTCCGTGAGCAAAAGAAGATCCCACGTCTCGTATGCTTTTCTACAGATGTACGTTGCTGGGATACTAAGCTCCCCCAGTATCTGAGCCATAACTTCCCTCAAGACCCCAGTCAACGATTTCTTCTTTATGTCAATGGTGACTAGAGATACTATCCTTCTCTCTAGTCTGGTTACTGTAGTCGGCAGCGGCTTGATGATGTTGCCTACCGTCAGATCCTTATACGTTGTGTAGTATAACTAGCAGTAGTACTCAGGTGCCAACTGAGACTGGGGCCCCCAGGTTCTTTCTTGTGTTTCCGGTTGCACCGGCATGTTTGGGGGTCTCCTACTAGACGGTTGTGCCATTCGTTTTCCGGGGGGAATTGTGTTATCCAGGGATTCCTTGGTGCCCAGAAGCACCGGCCAATCAGAAGGCTTCTCGGCTGGTGACGTCAGATAGGTGCCAACTGAACCATTCTTGTGTTCATGGTGAGCGGCCCCGCCTTCCTTTTCTTGGAGCGCGATCGTCTAACTCCCACCTGGGCTGATTTCCTGCTCCAATATCGTCAGCGCAACTGTCATATTTGCTGCTGCTGCTGCTGCCGCTACTCAGCTCCATATCCCTCTTCAGGGTCTGTGACAGCTCTAGGTGATGGCTGGTGATATTGACAGCCTGCTCCCCATCGTTGGCCACCACATTCTGGATTGCTTGATCCGGCTCATCCGTGGTGTATCAGAAGTTGGTAGAATGCTGATCCACATAAGTAAGTTGTTAATTTCTTATTGCGATTTCTGATTTTAATGTGATAATATGTAACCGTTACATCCCCTAAGAGAACTCTTAAAACAACAGAGTTTAAGATATGCAACCCCTTCCATTTGGGGGAGGGGGTTACTAAAAAAAACAACGGGTCCAAGTAAAGCATTGAAACCGTGTAGCAGAAAACGACGACCGACACACATTTCAAGTGACACCGGTTTTGCGACCTTGACATTGGCTGTTTGTAAACACGTCAAATAGCAGCCAAGGTCGAATGTTCGCGAGCAAGATTTTAAGAAAATGTACTTACAAAGCTTTTCAAGATTTCCAAGAAAAATAAATATTTACAAAACTTTTAATGATTATTTTTTTTTCTATTTACATGAAACTTTTAAATGAAGGAAACAAAACGAACGTATTTAAACAACATGTATTTAGGCTTGGGTTTACTTTGGTATCCCCGTTAGTCTGCTAGGCTAGACTGAGGCATGGCTGTGTATGCAAAAAAGAACGGCCCCTAGCAATGTTAGTTTTATTTTTTTTAAAAATTTTAAATAGTTTTTTTTTTTTGCTTTTGTTTTTCAATTACAAACTTTATTTGAACTTTTTAACAAACTGTTACATACATGAAAAAAATTGATTTTATAAATTTTTTTACAGTATAACATTTTAAAATTTATTTGACCAAATTTAAAAAAAATTTCCAGGTATTTTTGCATGCATAAAAATAGACTTTATAGATCTTTTATATTATACAATTTTCAAATTTATGTAACAATTTTTTAAAACATTTTCCATGCATTTTTACATAAATAAAAATAGTTACAGATCTTTTATAACATAAATGTTTTAAAAATTTATTTAACAATTTTTTTCCATTTTTAATGTATTTTTACATACGTGAAAAAGACGTTACATATCTTTTATAACATAAAATTTTACAATTTATTTAACATAATTAGTTTCATCTATTTTGATAAAACTTCATAAAAACGTATTCAACATATGATATTCCCAAAATAACAGTCTTTGATTCGCCGCCCCTATAGGAATTCTTGTAAAAAAAAAAAAACGATTGACGTTCACATCACTAGTCGCAAGGTACGGACAACAATGGATGAACAAAAATGGGGGACTCAGTTTTGAAAGCTGATTTATCATATTTTTTTTGTAGGTTTCCGAATACTTTTTGATTGTAGTTGAAAGATTAAGGACTAAACTTTATTTCCAGAAGAAAAAAATGTGTACACGTGAAAACAAAAATACTTATAAAAATGTTTACACGGCAAGCAACCCAATTCATCTAAATTTTGAAGTTAAAAAAATTCATTGTAAAAAATCCTTAAAAAGATAAATATTAGTTTTCTGTCTATTTCAAAGATAATTAGTAAAGTAAAGTCCTAAGATATTTAATTAAATAAAAACACCTTGTTTGTACACAACATAAATTAATTAGCCTAAAACCGAGTGGGCGTTCGCAAAATGCAACAAACTAAAATTTTGTAAATACGAAAATTACGAAGCCCCAAAATTTCAGGCAGTCGAATGACTGTGAAAATTACGTCATTTAATTAAAAGGGAGGAAGTTCCCCCCAGTAATGAAATCAATTTAATTTTAAGAGCTAAATATTTTTTAATTTTTAAAATTTAAAAATCTATCAGAATTTTTCTAGTGATTCAATTTTTACGATATTTTCAGGGTCAGTGTGAAATTTTATGCTCTTTCCAATAAACCGAATATAATATTTTAGATAAACGTCTTTTTTTAATTCCCCTCGATTTTGAAATGGCTATGTAAATTTAAATCACCAAATTGAAGGTGAAAGCCAATAAATAACATATTGTAAATTAAAACAAAAAAAAATGAAGTGTAAAACCATATTTTTTAAAAACCACATTGATTTTTATTATTATTTTTTTAATTGGAAGCATATGTTCTGCTTATATTTCCAGGTAAGCAATAGACGATAACAACAATTTTTTTCTAGTTCAATCAATATTTTCTTTTTTTAGATATTTAAAAAAAAATTCACTCGACAAAAAAGAATGAAAATATAATAAATAAAAAATTTATGTATTTCTTTGAGAAAAGAAAAAAAAATTCCTAGAGTTTTTTTTAAGGAACAATCTTATGATAAAAATTTCAAATAGTCGTATAAAAATTCTTTTATTTAATGAATAAATGGAATTTAAAATATAAATATGGATAAATTCTTAACAATGAAAAATGGAACTACACATTGAATTGTTTTTTTAGGTAAGTGAATTTTTGTAACTTTTATCGATTTTTAATACTCGAAGGAAGAAAAATGTCGTTGGTTTTCTTCAAATCTTTTTGAAAGAAAGCGGATTTAAAAAAATATTGCATAATTTGCTATCAAACGTGTTATTTTTAAAAATTTTGGTCTTTGCTCCTTTAATTAAATAAAAATTAGGGTTTGAATTATATTTTTCAAGTAGTTATAAGCTTCGAAAAATAGTAAGTTGAAATATTAAAGTTCTGATCATCATTTTTAATGGCCACTTTCTGATACACCTAGTGATTGTCTGTTTTATTTTTTCCAGTGTTAAATTTAAATATAAATTTCAGTGTTAACTTTAACTATAATAAATATAAATAAATGGCAAATTGTTTGATGATAATACAAAATGGTCTCATAAAAAATTTAATCCCAGACCAACTTGCGCCAAAAGAGAATTCATTAAATTTATCGGTATTTTATGTTTAAAATGTAAACCTCTCTCCTGACCCGTAGCAAAAAAAAGAAACAAACAATTGTTATGTTTTGTTGTCTTCCCCTCTTCTTCAATCACCAAACTTTACAAAAATGGTAGGGGTGACAAGTTTTGTTAAATGCTGTGCGATGTTTCTTTTTAGGGCGATAGGACGCCAGCTCGCCAAAAAGTACACCATGGGCCAAATTTGATTCCATCATAAAAACAACTTTTTACAGAAAAAAAAATTTATTTTTACACTTTTATCTCGCAAATAAACATGAAATTATACATTAAAAACCGCGTTTATTATTTTTAATATTCAACAACGTAGTTGAAGTCAATGTTTGCGATTTTAAAAGAAAACTAATTTTTTTGATAAATCTCTGTTTGGCGTACTCATTAATTTTTTTTTTAAGAATAAACTTGAATAAAGTTTATTTTTTCAAGAATGTTTAGACATATATCTAGCGAACAAGCATTAAGAAATATATAGGAAAAACTGCGTTTATTATTTAAAAAAAAATCCAAATTATACATCATGTATGAAATTCAGTTCCTTTTTTTTGTTAAACGAAAGTGACTTTGTTTGATAACATTGTGTTTGGCGTACTCATGAATTATTTTTTCTAAAGAATAAAATTGAATAAAGTTTATTTTTGCAAGAATATTCAGACATTTACCTAGCAAATAAGCATAAAAATATATTTGAAAAAATAACACGTTTATTATTATTTTTTTAATTTTAAGAGGTGTATTTTCAGGACCTGTAATAGTAAGTTACACCATTGTGAAATTCACAAAAAGGGCTAACGAAAGCATCTGACATAAAAATAAATTCATACATTCAGGAAACGAGAGTAGTCAACAAAAGACATTGAATTGATGAGGTATTATAAAATAAACATTTATGTATATTCATTCTTCCAGAACACTCTAACACTAGAAAATACTTATGTTATACACTTTGATGTAACATGTTGGACAACCTTTGAATCTATATGGCTTTCACCTAACATGTTAGACAACACTTTTACATTTAACAAATAATTGCAATACTTGTTTTCAATAATTTTAGATATCACCGCAAGAAAAAGAAACAAATGAAACCTAAAAAACATCAAGAACAAATGTAGTTTTTCTCTCTGTATCTTAAAGTTTATGTTAAGAACGGTGTAACAACAGTATCATTTACTTTTGTATAATATGCCGATCCGATGATTTAATCTCTTTTTGTCTGTGTCTCTCTATGTATATCTCTGTTAGTCTGTCTCTTTTATTTTACTATTAGTTTTGAAAGATCAAGGGCACCCTCCTAAAGATAGCACTTGATTCGGTTAGGATTTAAATTTATATCCAATGATTGTTTGGAGAATAGATGCTGTTCTATTCATGGCTGCTCTTTCTATTTAGTTACAGCTTGGTCTTCAAAATAGATTTTTTAACGTTAGTCAACAGAAAATAGCTGAAAACTAATAAATATGATAATAATTTGTATAAATAATATGCCGATCCGATGATTTAATCTCTCTTTGTCTGTCTTTGTCTCTCTGTATACCTCTGTCTGACTCTCTTTCTCTACGGATATGATGAGTTAATCTCTTTTTCTCTATCTCACTGTTTCTTTCGCTTCCGTTTTTCTATCTCAACCTCTCTCACTTGCTCTATCTCCTTTTAATGACATTTACACATAAACAGACAATTTCACTTTTATAGATATATAGATTTGTTTACGTTAGTCAACAGAAAATAGCTGAAAACTAAACTATTAAACAAAGAAAACTGGATTTCACTAAACGCTTAAAACGTTTCCTGCTGGTAAATAAAGGGATATTCCAATCGTTGTATGCGAGTTGTTGTACAATTACTGATTAGGCACACGAGAAACTTAAATATATCAATGGTATTCGTCGGAGGGAACATGCAGTTAAATAGTTTTATGTTCACTTTGTCTGAGTTAATTTAGGGTTCCAGAAAATATTAAACAAATGTAAAAAAATACAACTAGTCAATTGCTAAACACTTATGCCTAATAAGAGTGTCACCAACGTAGCAAACAATAACAAAAAATATAAAAAAGACTACAAATTTTATAAGAAATTTTCTAGCGTATGCGTTATCATATTTGTAATTAATATTTATTAATTGTAAAGAAAATACACACTACATGTAATATAGTTTATTTACAAAATGTTTTGGTACAGTCCAGTCGGAAAAATTGTCTTATTTATAATATTATTTGTGTAAATAATATTTATGTAGACAGGTGGCCAATTAATAATGAAACATTCATAAGAAAAAAGAGCAACAATAATTTTTTCATTAGTTTCCTCTAACACAACAATTATATTACTTTCTCGCAAGCGTATTTTTAAAGACTTCATTACTTCCTCATATTCTATTATAGTCTCACCTGTAGCTCTATTATAAAAAAATATTAATTCAGAACAGTTTCATCAATCAGGAGTCGTTTTCGGTTTATTTAAGTAATACTGTTTTACTTGAAGTTCTTATATGAATAAATCGAAATTCTTACAAAATATTTGGCAAGACTATGACATTTTCTAATTGTGTGTCTTTTTCATATGTATCAGTAAACATCTCATATTTAGTTCTGGAAGATCAAAGGCCCCCTCCTTGAGATAACACTTGATTCGGGTATGATTTAAATTTATATCCAATGATTGTTTTAAGATGCTGTTCTATTCATGGCTGTTACTTGTATTTACTTACTGTTTTGTCTTCAACGATTGCTTCTAAGTATTTCTGAAGATTCTTTCTTATTCATCCGGATGCTCTAATTTTTTATTATCCATTCTCGTTTAGCTATATTCAGGTCGAAATCATTTGGGACTGTGACATTAATAATGATCGGGGTTATTTCAGATTTGTTCCATATACAGTATCTGGCATGATGGGCTTGTCTTTTATGTATCTGCCGCCGGTATGTCTTTGTAATAGAACATGGTAACTTTTCCATTTCATGTTATCAGTAGTGGTTCATGCTTCAAAATATTGCTTTTCCCTGCTAATCAACGGACTCCTTCCTGGGGCTTACACTTGATTCGATGTTTTTAAGAATACACAATGTTCACTGTATGGTTACTATCTGTATTTCCGTATAGCTTGGACTTTCAGGTATTGCTACTAAGTATTATTTAAGGTTCTTTTAATTAGCCCATATGCTTCCGTCACAACCAGTATAATGTTTATTTCTTCCAATTTCGAAAGTGAGTTCTCATATGCTTCACTAAATTGGATTTTACAGAACAAGAATATCCACAAACTTCACATGAATATGGCTTTTCTCCAGTGTGAGTTCTCATATGTATCACTAAACGTGATTTTACAGAGAAGGAATATCCACAAACTTCACATGAATGTGGTTTTTCCCCAGTGTGAGTAGTTCTATGTTTCACTAACGATGATTTATCAGAAAAAGAATATCCACAAACTTTACATGAATGTGGCTTTTCCCCAGTGTGAGTCCTCATATGTCTTACTAACGATGATTTCACAGAACAAGAATATCCACAAACTTCACATGAATGTGGCTTTTCCCCAGTGTGAGTTCTCATATGTTTTACTAAACTTGATTTAGTAGAAACAGGATTTTCCACAAACTTCACATGAATGTGGCTTTTCCCCAGTGTGATTTCTCATATGTTTTACAAAACTGTATTTAGTAGAACAAGAATATCCACAAACTTCACATGAATATGGCTTTTCCCCAGTGTGAGTTCTCATATGTATTACCAACATTGATTTCCGATTACAAGAGTATCCACAAACTTCACATGAATGTGGCTTTTCCCCAGTGTGAGTTCTCATATGGATTACTAACGTTGATTTCCAATTACAAGAATATCCACAAACTTCACATGAATGTGGCTTTTCCCGAGTGTGAGTTCTCATATGTTTTACTAAAGTTGATTTATTAGAACAAGAATATCCACAAACTTCACATGAATGTGGTTTTTCCCCAGTGTGAGTTCTCATATGTATTACTAAACTTGATTTAGTAGAACAAGAATATCCACAAACGTCACATGAATGTGGCTTTTCCCCAGTGTGAGTTCTCATGTTAAACTAATGATTATTTTATAAAACAAAAATGTTCATACAATTTATACGGAAAAATGTTTTCCCTTTTTATTCCAATTTTACAAATCAGTTTTTTAACAATGCGGATGTATCATCCCACAAGATACCAAACATTAAAATAATTGTATGTTCGAACATTTCACAAAATGTGTTTTTATAATGAAATCACACAATTAATAAAAATGTGACTTTTGCCAGTTTTATTTATCATAAATCAAAACTTTTGATTCGATCACTTATTTTTCTGATTTATATGAAAATTAAACAGATCTTTCATCAAAACTAATAATACCTTCAAGATGTGTTAAGTTTTCACAAATATTTCATAACATTCGTAAATAATAGTGGTCAGTATAAGAAATTTTCCCACAGATGTCGCTTTAGTCTTCCAAATAACGTTATTCTCTTGCTCGAATAATGTTTAAAGAAAATCATATTCCATTAAAATTCAATCATAGGGTTCAATCAGGAACATCTGCAAAAAAACGAAATTCAATATTTTTACTATTTCATTTGATGTATTAGTATTGTTTCTTGTTGTTAATTTTGTTAGATTTAAGTCACAACCCCTAGATTGATTACATATAAAAATTAATAAGAGTCACGTTAAAATAACTATTTTCTAATTTTACACAGAACCAGTAAATATAGACGTTGCTTAATCTAGTTGAAAATATATATGGAATTTTTATAATTTACATCAAACTGCGTTACTATCAAACCATTGTCTTAATGTGTTTGTTCAGTATCAAACACTTTAATTCTATACATTTTAATTTTTTATTATTATTACTTTTTAGTTTTTTCTTATATACTTATCATATTTTTAATTCTTTTCAATTCCATGATTGGAAGAAATATAACTGTTAAACTTCTAATTCATGTGAATACAAAATTATTTGTAAGTACATACTTTTAACTTATACGGGTGTAAATGTTTCAAGTTTTTTTTACATATGCATCACCACATTATCAAGGCCAAGATGCAACTCAAGGATAAGGGTTAAAGAGTGTATAGTAGAAATTGGACAATATAGTAATCATTAGTAATGAAAATTTGGTAAATTTGGTAACTTATTTACATTATGTGACCTTGAACGTTACCTTACACGACCTTGAACCTCTGATCGCGGCCCAGTTATGATCTTAACCCTGGGTCGATGCCCAATTATGATTATACTAGTCACCGGGTAATAATTTATGTCGACTGGGCAACCAGGTCTGCCAACCGTTTGTACGTCGCGTCACCCAGTGAGTCCTCGTCAAGGTGTTGGAGGACTCTTCTCGGTTGCATGGTCCTCAAGGCCTGTTCTTCTTGATCGTCTAGTTGGTCGTCCTGTTGACTGGGTGTTCGTTGACGGGAACGGGGTCACAAGTGGCAAGTAAAAAGAAGTAAAATTACATGGAACAACAGCACATCAGCAAACAAACTCCGGAGGTTGGTTGATATATAATGTACTTAGGAAATTCATAAATGATTATCTACAGACGTATGTACAATTGAGGATTAAATGGAAGCAAGCAATTAGATTTGTGAATGAGCTTCTTGTTGTTGAAATACTCGGTCGGAGTCGCGGACCGTTGTAATTATCACTAAGGTGTTCTGGCTGGTCTCTTCCTAGGTCCTCTGAATTCTATTAAGTTGCAAATTGAGCTGTCTGGCGACCAACGATGGGGAGAGAGAAGTTGGGTGGCTGGAGTCCTCTACCGACACCTTATCTCTGTCTCTCCGGGGATCTCTCTCTGTCTTCTCTCTTCTTCTAACTCTTCTATCTCTCTGATTAAATCGAGTTTTACAGATCCTATATAGTAAAACCCTTGAATAATGACGACGCCAACGTTCGTCTTCGACCAATCAAATTGATTGATAACAATCCACCTGATTCATTCTCATTGGTCAATTTGGCCTGTAGCAGGTATTATTTTTCCGCCCCCAATTTCCAAAATCAAATTGACTCCTTCCCAACTTGTCTGACCCCGCCTTCTTTATAATGGTTTTTTCCATATTATCAACTGATAATCAGAGGAAATATTATTGTTTAGCTTGTAATAGATCACCAGCTTTCATCTATTTAAAAAATATCCGTTTGATATTGTTTCCCCTTTGAATTTATTTGTTTTGTAAAAACATCCGTGTGATTTTTAAAAAATATTCTTTACATGTCAGAATTCCCTTTAGCGCCCAAAACAATTTGCCAAAAGACATTTTTAGATAAGTCATATTGAAAAACAATTCATGTCGAACCTTGGGCTGACGTCATGAATTCTTTTATCAGGCCCGATCTGTATCGTGCGTGTGTGTGTTTCTCAGATCAAAAACGGTCCGACATTTCACCTGTCAACCAACACATTTCCAAGCTGACCGACATTTCAAAGCTCTGATTCGGAATACTTTGTGTTTGGCTCGTTTAGTTCAAACGCAGGCGTATTTTGGTTAAAAAATGTTTTGAAGTTTAGCAGGCGATTTCTATTTTTATCCCCCGACCGTATGGTATCTCAACAACAAGATTTTGATACATAAAAATATTAACTAAAAAAAATTATATTTTTTTTGTAACCGGTGTTCGCCCGGGATTGATTATCACTTTAAACAAAAAACGTCACATTTACCCTACTGATCTGATGTGGCCCCTCTTTGGTGTTACACTTAGACTTGAACACAACCATATTGTAGTCAGCCGGAAAGCAGGAAAACGGAAGACAATTCCACAGGCGTGCAGTTCTAAGAAAGAAGCTTTGTTCATGGAATCTACGTTTAGGTTTAGGCACAGATAAAGAGTGGAGGGAACTATTGATAGTGTTTACAGCTAGACGAGTGTTTCTTGTAAAAGTTTGGCGAGGGGGGACCATAGATTGAAGATCAGTGGAACACTTTCCATGAAAATAACGATACATCAGAGACAAACTCGCAACATCTCTTCTGTGAGATAGAGGTTGCAAGGAAGAGAAAAGGACATCTGCTATGAGGCTACAAAGTCTATTTTTAACTCAATCAAGGCAGGACAAGCCCTTTCTAGCAGCTCCTGCCCAGATGTGGCAACAGTATTCCATCCTTGGACGTACCTGGCTCTTATATAGATAGAGAATAGCATCAGCAGTGAGATATCTACCGGATCGATAGAAAGATCCCACCATTTTTCCACCAGCCTTGGCAACAGATTTGATGTACGTGTTCCATTTAAGATCAGGAGTAATGGTCAAGCCAAGAAGCTTGTCAAAACTTGAGGCCTCCTGAAGACGAGAGCCATTCATTTCAATTGATGCCAGATGTGGATCAGAATGTTGATGATGTAAAGAGAGAAGCTTGGTTTTAGATGCATTAAAAGTAACCAGCCACTCCTTACCCCATTGTACTATGTGCTCAAGATCAGAGGAGAGAGAATTGGAGAGAACTTGGTCGTTTACTGTCTTAGATGTGCTACCATAAATGGTAGTGTCGTCAGCATAAATGTCTACAAATGATGTAAGGATGTGATTTGGAAGATCATTAATGTAGATCAAGAAAAGAGTTAGGCCCAGGATGGACCCCTGAGGGACACCAGCATTAATACTGTGAGCTTCTGATTTTTGCCCCTCAACTACTACTCTTATGAACCTATCAGAAAGAAATGATTTAATAATTGAGAAGACATTTCCAGGAATACCATAGCTAAAGATCTTATGAAGTAAACCTTTATGCCATACCCTATCAAAGGCCTTAGATATGTCAAGAGCAATTGCCTTAAAAGGTTGCCTCCGTCAAGAGATTCTCTAACCCTATTGGATATAACTGTAAGCACATTTGCTGTAGATCTAGCAGAACGGAAACCATATTTAGTGTCACTAAGAAGGTTATTTTTGTTGAGATGGTTGATTACTTCTGTATTTAACACAGATTCCAGCAACTTACTCATGACGCACAGGAGACTTATTGGCCTGTACTGAGAGGGGGATGAGCGATCACCTGAATTCTTAAATACAGGGCATACTGATGAAATTTTCCAGGGAGATGGAAAACTATTCTCCTTAAGACAACGTTTAAACAGTTTTGTAAGTATGGGCGCTAGTTCAGGTTGAAGTTTTTTGAGTACTATAATTGGAATACCGTCAGGGCCAGTTGCTTTACTGGAATCAAGGTTTTTGATTAGCTTGGCAACATCACGTACAGATATACGTATATCACAAAGGAGTTTTCTGATACAGGAGGAAATATTGGGGGTTGGCGGCCTTGATCGCAAAGGGTAGAATTAGCTGCAAAGTTCTTGACAAAGAGTTTGGCTTTGTCTGATGCTGACGAGATTACCTCAGGTCCATTGATAATAGTTGGGATGGAGCACACGCTTCTGTTCAGGATTCTGTTTGCTATTTGCCAAAACTGGTGGGAACCAAGCCGCTGCTCAGCTACTTTGGACTTAACAGATTGAGCATACAACTCTCTTGCATTCTTTATTACTTTCTTACAATGGTTGCTGGCAGTCCTGAAACCGGTTTTAGTTTCCATACATCTATTACGTTTGAAACAGTGGAAAAAGTGATTTCTGTGCGCAATGGCAGGAGCACATTCTGGAGAGAACCATGGCTGGCTGTTATGTTTTCGCTGAAACTTTTCGAGGGTATGAAACGGTCAATACCTACAATTCACCATTCCGTCAGGTCTTATACTATAGAGGACACATCCATTTTAAGCATGGAATGCAGAGGTAAATCAGATATAAATGTACGGAAGCTATCCCAGTCAGCCTTAGTGTATCAATATACTGTACGATGGAGAGGTACATCTGGGGACTTATTACATTTCATTTTTATCTTAATTGATACAACAGAGTGGTCGGAAGATCCAAGAGGCGACAGAACAGAAACTGAACATAGTTCAGGGCAGGTTGTGAGAAAAAGGTCTAGTAGGCTAGCATACTGGCCGTCATTGTCGGGCACACGGGTGGGTTCCTGAACAATCTGAGTGAGGTCATAGGCAATGGAGAAATCATGACAGAACCTCCCCTCATCATCGGTCTTGTTTGAGTGGGTCAACCATTCGACGTTGTGAACATTGAAGTCTCCACATACGCGAATGTTAGCTGAAGGATAAGCAGATAGGACTTGGTCAATTTTCTCAGGTATGCTTTGAAAGATAGTAACTCCACTGTTATGGGGGCGATAGAGAGTAAATATAAATGCCGTAGTGTAAGCTAAATTTAAATATCGACACCAACAATTTATTAGTTTAATAATTATCAATTACATTAGCAAATAATTTGAGATCATTACAAAGACGCCATAAAAGGTGAGTTTTCTAAACTTTACTAAAAATAATTTTAAATTAGAGTATCCTATACGTCTTCAAAGCTTACATTAGAATTTGCATTGAGTATTATTGCCACATATGAGCATAACTCAATAAGGTTCAGGAAGAGACTCAAATCTTATTCATCCATCCCCCACACCCAACGTCCACCCTTTGTCCCACTCTCACAATGTTTAATCCCTACACCTGTTTTCAAGTAATTTAATGGAATGTGCTCTGATGACATTGTGACTTATTTGAGGTGAAAAAACAGAAAACATATCCATTCACCCATAATTCATGGGAATTTAAACATTATTTTCAATCACAAATGTTTAACTTATAAACGTTTTTATGTTTTTTCTTTAAATATTAGTAAGACAAAAAATTTAGATTACTATAAACAGAAAATAAACATTTAATCTATCTTTTATTTCATGTCTTATGTTATGTATATTCAACGATCAAAGTATCCCATAATCCACTGATCTTCCGTTCGAAGATATAACAAAACATTTTTTGGCAATGCAACTAACACATTCATATTAATTAAAACAATTATTTATATATAAACGTTAAAGCATATTTCATTGAGGTTTACATCTTAATTTCTTATTTTTCCCAAGATTTACTTTTTGAATTTTATTTTTTCATGTTATGTATATTCAAAGATCAATGTATCTCATAATCCACAGAATTTGTTTGAAAATGTAATTGGACATGTTTCAAGTATGACAGTACAGTTTACATATATTCAAACTGTTATTTTAAACTCATTCACATGTACGATACGCATTCTAAATGATAAAACTTTTTACAATCCGATTCAAATGGATTAATAAAGGAGTCATTTAGTCTCTTTATAGGAAAGTCGCTACAAACAAGGGATGAAGCAACTTGATATAAGAAGTATTAAAAAAAATAAAGATGATAAATGCAAAAGCAGCAGATAACTATTTACCTTAATCTGGAAAACATCATGGTGATAGCCTAAAATATCATTTAGGTTTGGCAGACCAGCTATTCGGAATACAAACCAATTAGCTGACAGTTACCAACAGTTTACATCTCTTCAACAAGCAATGACAACTCACATGGTCAGGAATTATCCTCTTTTCAAGCTTTGCCTTTTTTACAGTGAAAATTTACTTGGCTATTAAATACAAGTTATGACACTGAGAACTGTATGTGTTTCACATATCTTAACGAAGTTCAGAAATATGTTGGAATTAAATTTGTGACACCCGATTTTAAGATTTTTCAAGAGTATAGTCAAACATTTTTTGCAAGCTTAAGTTAAACTAATATATTTTTGAGAGAGTAATTTGTTAGTTTCAATTTTACATACATTTACGCACCAATTAGTAATTCTTCTAAAACATACTAACAGGTATTTCACATTCTAGAAAAAATCCTCTATTTAACTCTCTAAATTTTTCAACATTTTTTATACTGTTCAAACATTTGATATATTGTCAGTTAATATTTGAAGGAACCGAAGTTGTATCATATATATGGATTTTCATTTGATAAAAACCGTTTTTATTTATTACATTGAAGTTATGCCACTGAGAACAGTACGTGTTTCACATAACATATCTTTTTAAGAGGCAGCGCAATATATATATATATATATATATATATATATATATATATATATATATATATATATATATAGTCTTATTTATAGTATTCCCAATTTTATTGGGATTATATAAGTGAAAATTCGGTAACCGTTCATATACCAAATACTTTTAAGTCAAAATAAGATGGCTTAAACAGTAAGATTCCTAATTACCATATTTCATAATTGAGCATTCATATATTGTTTTAACAAAATCAAGACATCAAGGAATAGGTAGATGGCAATAAATAGTGTATTTCATCATTAGTTACAATTGTTTCAAGAATATTCCGACAAATTCAAACCCTATATCGTTTGGAAATTCTCACAAAAACAACCTTTAATCAGACATATTGAATAAAACACATTTTATAAATGAACAATATGGAATCCGTTTCCCTTATAAGGTGAGGACATGATAAAATATTTTACCTACATTTCATCCTTCCAAAGTCTTTAAAATTTTTTGTATATTTACTTATTCTTGTATTTCTATTTCAAAAACAAAACAAATCAATCAAATTATCATTCAACGTTACCACTAATTATCTATGTTCACTTAATATGATTTAATAATATTATTCACTAATTTATTAAATTGAATATCTTCATTATATTTTATTTATTTTCTTCTAATCCAGACTAATCAACTATATCTTCGGCTATATTATTTGAATTCTATTTATTTATAAAATTTGCTTTGTTTATTTACAAAAATACCGGCTAAATTATTTGTGTAATTTCAAACAGCGGTTATTGTTTAAAATTTATTCCATAAAAAAAATAGTTAACATTACTCTTTATTCAGTGAACTCTCATTCTTCATTTAAAATTTATTCTTAATTTTTTTTTCGTTCTTACCTATAAAGAGTTACGATTAACTAATAGTTTAGACGTTGAATGGGAGGTAACTATACATTCGAAATTTTAAAGCTTTTGTCGAATTATAAGTTGCCAAATTCCTAATATGTAGTTATGATGTTGAAAGGGAGGTAACTATATACGTTCGAGATTTTTGTGCTTTTACAGAGTTCTAAGTTGGCAAATCCCTAATATGCATTTATGATTTATTTATAAATTAATAACACCGCTTAAATCTAGGCTAACCTATTCACATTATAAGTTTGTAATTCATATCTTAACCGTGATACTGATATTTTTGCCAAAGTTTTACCTACATTTGCCATACAGCCATGATTTTCTGATGTTATATATGGCTTTAATTTAAATAATATCAATTCGGGATTAAATTACTTAATTGCTTATCTAATAATAATAAATATCCTATTAATAAGTATTCTATTCATAAATATGTTATTTAGCTCCAATGTAAGTGGAGGTCTCCATTGCTTTTTGAATTTAACCGTTCAAAACAAGAATATAATTTTATAAGCTAGAATTTTTAGTTTATTTTTTTTATAGTTTTACTGATCTAAAAACAGTATCTATCGATCTCCATTCTTGATTACTAATATTGTGTTTCTAGTGTTGAATTTATATTGCGAATCTTTGTTAAGCCATTTTATTGATCTAGAAACTGTATCGACTATTACACTATCCACATATCTAATATTGTGGTCCTAGTTTGGAAACCATATTGCTAATCTTTGTTTAGCCTTTTTATAGATCTAAATTTCTTATCTGATAATCCATTGTCTTTATTTTTAATAATGTGTTTCTAGTGTTGAATTTTAGATTCCAGATTTGCTTACTAAATTTGAATGATTTATCACATCTAATTTATTCCATGTTTAGCTATTAAACTCCATTTTAAGTCTGGCCTTCCACTTAAAAACATTTTTTCCCCACAAGAATTTTTTCCCTCTCAGCTACGTTTTAGACGTGATAGCTAAAATCTATTCTTATGAAAACATCCCTGTATAACAGCCTTTTATTTAATATTTCTTCTTTAGAATTCACTATCTAGAAGGCTATCAGTAAACATAGATGTCATCTTTTTTATTAACCACGTCTATACTTTCTACCTTTATCTACTGTTGACCATTTTAATTCAAAATCTTTTATGTTTTTATGAAGTTCCCTAATTCTATAACTTAATGCAGTTGTGTTTCTCTTTTTATTTCTAACTTGCGAGGGGTACCCGCCGTTGCCTGGGTGTTTGGAAGTGTGTGTGGTTTTGGGTAAATAAAAAGAAAAATCGTTGGTTGTTAAAAAAAAAACGGAGCCTTGATGTGCAGTTGAAAAATAGTAAAGTGTGAACAAAAAAAAATAGGTGCCTATTTTTGACGAGTTACTGACATGCACATTGAGTGCAGGACAGTGTTTTATTTAATGCAAGTCTGTTTTTTATATGAAAAACTTAATGCACATGCGGCGATGGTAAGCGACAGCTATTCAGCAGTTAACATTTTCTGTGGGACAGTTGTTAATGAGGTCACTAAACCGGTTTGTTTGTTTTTAACTGACTTTGGAAAAAAATAGTTCCCTGTTTATTAGGGGGAGTGTCTTGTCTCGAAATGAAAGCAAACGTCTGATATGGCGAAGCTGACATTGATCAAACGTTACATAGCTTTCTAGAGACCACTGGCCGTGGGCCAGTATTTCGAATCGAGTTTCGCTTTTTTATACCGAAAAACGAATGCAACACGTGCAGATCCGACAATGTCGAATAATTAACGTTTCAAAATCGGGCAAATTAAATAGACTAGCCGGGGGTACCCGGCGTTGCCAGGTGTTTGTAGGTGTGTGTATGGAGGGGATAAGTAACAACCCTGAAACATACATTTTCGCTTTTATATATATAGATGTTAATTCTTGTACTATCCCTCTTCTATCATTATCAACAACATGGTTTCTGAATCTTTCCTTAAAAACGCACCATGGGGCTTCAAGCTACTAACTTATTATTATTCCTTATTTTTCCTGTTATTAGAGCTTATTATAGGGTTTGCTAAGTTGGCAGAGGTTGATAAAGATAGTTTTACTGAGTTCCTATCAATTATTTTGCTTAATTTATTCGCAGGTGGGAAATTCTTATAAATTATTCTGTAAAATTCCTTAGGGATATTGTTTTGGATATGCTCACTAAACGATTTAAATTACTTGTAACATTTTTTAAATTACTTTTGACATTGTTTAACTTACCTGTAACATTGTTTATATTACATGTAACATCTTGAAGGTGCTGGTAATTGCCATGTTGTCATAACTTGGATCGGTAGAGAGCATGAGTTGAATAGCAGTGCATCTCTGATCTCGCTCGTTGAACATTGTCACATTTTGACATGATAGAAGACTCCTATCGCTCTTGGGATTTGTCCACAACTAGCCAACTAGTAGATGGTCTACAACAAAAAGTTTTCATCAAACAGAAACTGAATAATGTCGACATTTTTAGGACGAAAATTTTATCGTTCCACTTGTGGCTCACTATACGGCAGATAAAACCAAACCTGTTTCTTGCTTCTGTTTCTCTTATTCCTAGTACCCACCTCATCATTACCTGTTTCACTGCTATTATTACTCTCCCTGTTTTTATTCATTTGATCCTTTTTATTGTATCCATTATTAATCTTTGGTTTCTTTCTTGCTCTCATTGCCATGTTGTACGATATTGTGCAGTTAGGTTTGTTATTCCTACTGTTCGCACTCTTTGTGTATTCTATTTTCCCATGGTATCCCGACCTGAGAAGAGATTCATTGTAATAATCTTTGTTTTTAGCAAAAAGACTCTCATTCTTTGATAGCTCAGATATTGTTTTAGAAATATTGGGTATGAGTGCCTTCTTCATACATTTAGGATGATTCGATTGATAATCAATGTAGAAAAGTTTGTGATTAGGTTTGTGATACGGTTCATATGTGTTATCGTTAAGATTTCAAGTAATGTCTAGAAAGTTTACTTCTTTGTAATTTCTGTCTATTGTTATTTCTAATCTCATTTCATTAAAAACATTTCTGATATTTTTCCTAGTTTTTTCAGTAATTCGATGGCTGGAATGAACTATAACTAGTGCATCATCCCTATATAGCCCCTCCTCCATTTAAACCAGGTATTTTTCTGTCCATCTCCTTTAGTAAGTACAACCCTACCAACTCAGTAACCAACATTGTGATGTCAGTATATATATAAATATATATATATATATATATATATGTATGTGTGTGTATGTGTAGTATTCTAAGTAAATCCACAACATAAACGATGAAATTGTCGCAATAGAAACTGACATGTCTCCATTTCCATTTGATGACAACCGGTTAAAATATAAACATTCATTTTGAATGAACCCCTGTTATATCAAAGAACCTATTCTTGATTTTATATGCCGGGCCTTATTGCTTGTGTAGTAATAACTTTTCAAATGAACTGGTAACATAAAGTGCCTTCCTGTCGATTTGTAATCATTTTTATTTTAATTTTTTTTTCTATTTTATTTTCTGTCTTATTAACCTATCAGAAAGAAATTATTTAATAATTGAGAAGATATTTCCAGTTATACGATAGCAAGAGACATTGTGAAGTAAACCTTTATGCCATACCCTATACAAAGGCCTTAGATATGTTAAAAACAATGGCCTTAGAAAGGTTGACTCCGTCGAGAGATTCTCTAATCCTATGAGATATAACTGTAGGCACATCTGGTCTAGATCTAGCGGAGCGGAAACCATATTGTGTTTCACTAAAAAGGTTATTTTTGCTGAGATAGTTGATTACTTCTGTATTTACCACGGATTCCAGTCTTATCCAGACTTATAAATAAATGATTTTACAATTAAAGATTCCTCCACGATCTGATAAGTCACTTCACTATAAGGAAACACTACCGAAGGCGGTGAAATGACGCAAAATAGCCCCAGGGTCAAGAGGTTTATATCATGAAAACGATAAATTTGCGACAGGTTTGATTATCAGATTCGTTGTCAACGATCTCGACTACCTCTAAAAAAACAAATTAAAGTTGTCATTGTTCTGTTGTAGCGTAACGTACCATTTACCAAACTTTTATATTCATCTCCGTCTTAACACTGATTCCAACGCCTTTTAATGGTTTTGTTTACGTTGAGGTACTAAAAAACGTTATCCTATTCACCATCGCAACATTAGGTGTGTCAGAAATTTCGAGAAAATAGTGAATAATTCCACCTCATCTTTCCAAGCGTATAACTCCTCGAAAAATGTAATTCAAGCCGTATTTTTTTTCAATTAAAGGAGCAAGGACCAAGGTTTCATTAAAAAAAAAAACTACAACGTGTTTTTTAAAAAAAAAAAGGTTTTAAACTTAGGACTTTACGGGTAAATTTCTAAAAAACAGTTCCTTTTTTTGTTTTTAATTTGAATATATTACTTATTGACCTTTTCTCTTCAATTTGTGATACATAAGACTTTGGTACATAAATTTATTATTTACTTTTTAATAGACATTTAAAAATGGGAAGCGTGAATTATTCAACCCCCTGTCTTTCCAAGCTTATAACTCCTCGAACAATGTAATTCAAGCCCTAATTGTTTTTTCAATTAAAGGAGCAAGGACCAAGGTTCAATTTTTTTTTAAAAAAACAAGAAAAAACAAATAACGTGGTTTAAAAAAGGTTTTAAACTTCATACTTTACAGGTAAAATTCTAAAAAAACACTACTTGTTTTTTGTTTTAAATTTGAATATATTATTTATTGACCTTTTCTCTTCAATTTGTGAGTAAATTAATTATTTTCTTTTCGGTGAGTAAATTAATTATTTACTTTTAAATAGAAACTTGAAAATGAAGGGCGTGAATTAAACAAAAAAGTTTGTCTAAAATATTATATTCAGTTTATTGGAAAGAACATAAAATTTCAAATTGACCCTGAAAATATCGTAAAAATAGAATCAATAGAAAAATGTTGATAGATTTTTAAAGTTTAAAAATTGAAAAATATTGAGTTCGGAAAATTCATTAATGTTTTAAAAAATTTCTATTACTTTTAAAACAAATTTAGTAGTTTATTTTGGAAGTATAATCTATAAAAAAAATAACCCACTTTTAACAGAGAAATTACGAGATTTTTACATTTTATTCGCAGTTTCATGTTAGGGGTGTAAAAATTCCTACAAAAACTCTGATAAACCTATCGCAACATTAGTGACACTGACACTCTCCGTTAATCTGGTCCCCCGTCGTAACATGTTAAAACAATTAAATATTGAAAAAAGGTTGTTGTTTTTTGCTCAGTTGTCTAACAATTTGACCAAGTCCCAATGAAATTATTTTGTACATCATAATTATTATTATTTCCTCAGAATTCATAAGTTTTACTTAAATAAACACATTTTGTTAAAAAATCTAAATGTCCGATTGAAAAATATATTTTTAGAAGTTTTTGTTTTTTTAAAGTTTCTTTTGTGTTCAAAACAGAAATATTTTTTTATGGGAGGATGTTTTTTATTATTATTATTATTATTATTATTATTATTATTATTATTATTATTAATGTATGTTATAAAAAGCATAACGAAATCAATTTTTTTTTTATTGGATTGCAATAAAAAAAAGAAACTTATTTTAATGTTTCATATTATTTAAAAAGTTATTGGATGAAAATTTATTTTAAAGTGTATAAAAAAAAAATAACTTACCTTTTATTCCAGGAATTAAATGTGAAAAAAGTGGGATGAATTCGTTTTTGTTTGTTTTTTTTTTCCTTTGTGTTCAAAATAGAACATTTGTTTTGTTTGTTAGGATTTCTTTAGTAAATTGATACAACTTTTGTTTTGTGTGTCCAATTCATTAAGAAATAAAATATATGAAAATATAAAAGAATCAAAATCAAAAGATGAAAAACACAATTTAAATGAGAAATTATTTAAAGAGCTGTTAATGAACAATGAATTTAGGTCATCGTAAAACGGTGTAATAAATATTTCGTTCCTCGAGTAAAAACTGTCCGTTCATTAGTTAAAAATGTGCCATTGTTTTCCAATCATTTCTAAAGCATATTAAATAATGAAATAAATGATATCGATGCTTAAAGATAAAATAATTATAACACTAATACGATTAAAACAATCAACGTTTTTATAAAGCACCGTCACAGTTTAACCGGAAGTTATTATTGCTATTGAAGCCATAAACGTTTTAATAAAGAAATCAGTGAATTTTGATGACATTCAAGCCAGATGTAAATTACAGACATTCAAGTGCAAATTCTTAGATGTCCAGGAAACAGAGGAACAATTATAGAGCAAATAATATCCGGAACGAAACATCAAGAACTTTTTAAACTTCATCATGCATTATCCTCTTTTTTATTTGTTAAATAACATATTTGTATTGTTCAATATTTTACATTATAAAATAATAATTTTAAATTATAAAATAAATAAAACATTTAATCATTTTTAAACTATCATTCATTATTATTTATTTTATTTATTTATTTACTTTTTTTGTTAACCAACATGGTTTGCATCAAGCTCTATACATACCGGTATCGAGGCAACGTGTCCCTTTTGGTGATAATAGGGTTTGAGGCTATTCGTACAATTAAACGACAAATCTGCCAAAGATTTGACACTGCAGGAAGCTATAAATTATGACAGGACACATGAGGCTTCCATAGCCCGCATGAGACAACTAGATGAACTCTACGAACGAAAAGAAAAAGAGATAGATGCAGTACAATACAAGCATTGTAAACGATGCAAAGGTTATAATCCATTTGGAAAACGTTAAGCATATGGTACAATATGTTCAGCTTGTGGATAGAAAAATCATTGGCCAAAGTCTATACAAACAAAAATTAGAAAGCAGCAGAGAATGTGGCAACACTCACAACATGGAAGAAGGCAAATAGTAAACCAGGATGACGAGAAATACTAAGGAAGCAGTAGGTGTATCAGAATTTGGGGGAGAATTTTTGACACCCCTAACAAAAAAATGCATTTTTTACGTAATGAAATCAATCTAATTTTACGAGTTAAATATTTTTCAATGTTTAAAGTTTAAAAATCTATCCAAATATTTCTATTGGTTCAATTTTTACGATATTTTCATGGTCAATGTGAAATTTCATATTTTAGACAAACGTTGTTTTTTTAACCCCCCCCCCCATTTTTAAATGTCTAATAAAATTTAAATAATTAATTTACGTACCAAAGTTTTATATATCACCAACTGAAGATAAAAGATCAGTAAAGAAAATATTCTAATTTAAAACAAAAAAAGAATTGTTTTTGGAAATATATCTGTAGAGTCCAAAGTGTAAATCCTAAAAAAAAAAAAAAAAACACAAAAAAACACGTTGATTTTTTTTTTAAGTGAAAGCTTATGTTAAGTAAATATTGTAAAATAAATATTAGACGGTGACGACAATTATTTGTATTTCATTCAATGTTTTGCAAAAACTTATAAGTAAAATTTATCTATTTTTAACTGATGGGGAGTGGGGACACATATTTCTTCACGCACAAGGCTAAACGGTTAATGCGAACGTATGGTTTTTACTTTCTTCTCTCCATCCGTAGTTCAAAACAAGAACAAACACTACTTTCGGTGTTTCGATTACAATGCAAATATGCTTACGTAATGGCGGGTTTTTCAAATACTTGTTTTAAAAAATTCTTTTATTTAAAAAATGTATGGAATTAAAATATAAATATGGATAAATTCTTAACAATGAAAAATGGAAGTACACATTGAATACTATTTTTATAGGTAAGTGATTTTTTTAAATATTTTTTTATAATCGTATAAAATTTCGTTTATTTTCTTCAAATCTTTTTTAAAGAAAACGATTAAAAATAAATATTACATGATTTGGAATTAAACCTGTTATTTTAAAGATTATGTCTTTGCTCCTTTAATTGAAAAAAAATTAGGGGTTGAATTACATCTTTCAAGTAGTTTTAAGCTTGGAAAATAGGAGGTGGAATTATTCAATTTTTTCCACGCATTTTTAAGATCGGTTTCTGACACACCTAGTGCAAGATAGCAAAAATACGATTAAAACAAAAACGTTGTTATAAAGCAGCGTCATACTTGAACCGGAAGTAGCTTACTATTGCTATTGAAGCCATGAACGTTCTTTTTTTTTCTTTTCCTTTTTTTAAACATTCAAGATGAAAAATGTAATAAAATGAAATCAACGTTGGTAATGCAGAATATTAACTCATTGTGATCATCGCGAAATACCGGAAATTCTGGAAGTAGACGGTTGCAGCCAATTGACAGATCCCAATAATGGATTGTTTAACCTACCAAACAATAGCCACCACCACAAAATAACCCAGATATCATTTGGCAAAAAAAATCGGCAAATGATTTACAACCATAATTGTATTTCCATATTGTTCCTTTATATCTGCATCAATATAAATAAAGGGGATCCGAGAATTTCGATGATTTTCTTACCAGATGTAAATTACAGATATTTGGGTGAGAATTCCGAGATATCAAGGAAAGAAAGGAATGCTTATAGGACAAGTCATACCTGGAACGAAGCAATTAACACAATTGACGAAACACAGCAACCGTGTGCACTCTGTAACTGGCTTATAATACAACGAAATTAAGAGTTATTTATATTTGCAGTTTTGTGTAAAGGGTGTCAAAAATTGTGATACACCTAACCGGGGGACAATGAAGGGATCTTTAATAAGTTTGAACTGATGTCTTTCGACTCTATCCAAAAACAATGTGACAGTCGGGCAGAGATTTTTACAAACCTTGTAATAAATTTCCCAACCTCCCAGGCGCAAACTTTCTGAAAGCTAAAGTTGATACAAGAGCCTACGTACCTTCCAGAAAATGTTCCCACACCTGATAAGTGTAGCAGGGCAACCACTCCTCGGTGCAACAAGGATAGACCAACCAGGCGCTTCTACACTATTAGGACGAAATTTCGGAAATCGTAATTCTGAATTTCACATGAAAACAATGGCATCAACGTATTCTTTTTAGATGATTATATCTAAAATAAAATCGATGAGGTAGAAAATTATTTATTAAAGAAAAAAATAGAATTTGAAGAAAATTATCGTTAGACACAGAAGAATTACAAAGGGAGGTATTTTTCTGTTTCGATTGAAACAAGGTGGCCGTTATTTTTCACCTGCTAACACGATTAAAGTTGATTTTATTTTTTTCATAATTTAGTAATATTCAGGTAATGTCGACTTCATTATTTGGAAGCTACCATTGGAATTTATTAAAATGGACATAAAATTAGGAGAAACTATTGTTTCTTATCTGAAAACTTTATTTATCGACTATAAAATCTCGTATGAATAGTGTTGAAGCACCAGCAACAATTTTTTTTAATTCAATTTTCACCCTAAATAAAGTGCAGTGCCAATTTGAAGAAGGGGGCTACTACTGGGGACATAAGTTGCAGGGATATTATGAAGGGAGATGGGTAGCAAGATGTCTGTTCACATCACACTTGAAATTCTGCATGTCACTACAGTTGGGAAAGCAGAATTCCGGAAGGGAGTTCCAAAGTCTAGCAGACCTAGGGAAGAAACTATTGTAGTGGAAGGCTTTCTTACACCTAGGGATCTTTACTGTATAGGGGTGGGATTTAGCTGCTTGTTGAGTTTGTCGGGGGTATTCACGTCAAGAGGGTACACTTGCTTGTAGTTCGTCAGAGCATTCGGCATTAAAGTACTTGTAGAACAGGCAGTGAGATGCAACATTTCGTCGATGGGATAGATGCTGAAGTTTACATGACAGTTCAGAACCTATCAGGTTGGCGACTCTCTGTTGAACCCTGTGCAGGAGTGAGAGGCAAGTAAGAGATGCACCAGCCCAAATGTGACAACAGTACTCCATATATGGGCGAATGGTGGCCTTATAGAGGTGCAGGACACTTTATGGCCTAAGTTAGTTTTCTCGCACAGTAGAGAGAGCCCATCTTCACAGCAGTCTTGATAATGCTCTCGATGTATCTATTCCAGTTCATGTTCCCTATAAACGTAAGGCCGAGGAGTTTAAAGGAAATACTTTCGGGTAATTAGTTCTTGGCCATTGTTATTGGTGGTAGAGAAGGTTTCTTGTAATTTTTTAAGGAAATAAACTTAGTCTTGGCAGCATTGAATGTGACCATCCATTTTTATTCTCATTCCACTGCAGATTGGAGGTCATCCTCTAGTGTTTCTGCCATTTCTTTTCATATGTGTTCATTTGTTTCCCCTAGTGCCTTTTATAAAGAGTGGTGTCATCAGCAAATATACCCAATTTTATCAGGGAGGTCATTTATGAATATCAGGAATAATAAAGGTCCGAGGGTGGACCCCTGAGGTACTCCCGCATTTATATCATATTGTTTTATATGTACGACCATCGGGGAAAACCTGGATTTTTCTCTTGCTTAAGAAGAATTTAATTGCATTATGTATTCTTCCAGTGATCCCCTGGAGTCTCCTAATTTGTGTTCTTGCATGGGTTTCTTGTAGTTTCAGTGTATTCTGACTTAGCTGTCGCTTTTTTCTCTATTACAATTACTTCTAGCTTCTATATACTTCTCTCTAGACTGGACTTATGTCCGTTGAATATGCGGTATGCATGCTGCCTTTAAGCAATGGCAGCTGCACAAGTAGAAGTAAACCATTGGTAAGAGTGGGGCTTGCTATAGAATTTCCGTGTGGGGGCATGTGCTTCAATTGCAGTTTTGAACCATTCAGTAGTCTCATTTGCACACTGTTCTGCCATGAGGAATCTCTGATGCGATCCTTGATTGCTTCTCAGTCAGCCTTTTTGTAATAGCTCGTTGTTTTGAGCAGTGAGTCTTCAGTTTTGGGTCGGGAATTTAGGTCGATTTCTACCATTATCACAGCGTGATCAGCATTCCCATATAGGCTGTGGGCATTTGTTGTATAATCATCAGGAACTGTAGTCAGAGATAGGTGAGTCATGTTCATCTTGCTGGTCTGGGAAACGTGTCAGAAATGCCACCGTCTGTGATAGGGAATGGGATATAGAGAAGCTATGTGTTGTGCTATTAGGTGCGTCTATGTAATTAGAGAATCCAAGCCAGTTACTGTGGTGGAAATTGAAGTCACCAAATATACTTGTACGCTAGCATCGAGAGAGAGTGCTGTATCTATGCTGTCAGAGACTTGGTTTATTGTACAGTCCTGGGTCGGGGGAGAGCATTAGATAAAATATAAGTAGCTAATATTATTCTCCTCACCTGCAGGATTGTTACTCCAGGAAAAACCACGGAGAATGAGTGCAGGGTTCCTATCTATGCGCGACATGGCACTAAATATTTAAACAGCATATAATTGTTCAAATGTTAAGCCTCACAGAGCCATAAAATACCTTTTTCACACAAAGGAAACTGGAAGACAATATATACAGACTATAATATGACTACCTTCGACGAGTGATATTCAACTAGTAAGTCTACATTGTGCAATCCAGGAAACCTCAATTTCACTGAAACACATGATCTGCTAAATATGTATCCAGATCGTTTTAACAGTATCGGGAATTTTGAAGCTGAATATCATATTGTCTTCATACCAAACAACCACCCTCTAATACGTGCAGAGAGAAAATGTCCCATACCTATGAGAAAAGAAATCCAGACTGACTTGGAAAATATGGTAAAACAAGGTGTCATGCGAATAGTAACAGAACCTGCAGAATGGTTCAACAGCTTTGTTTATGTGTGTAAAGACAATGGAAACTTAACCTGTTTTTAGATCCGAACATTTAAACAAGGCCATCATGAGATGCCATTACAAGACATCTACAATGAAAATAATTGCACATAAACTCTCTGGTGCCAAATAATTTTCTAGCTTGGATGCTAAAAATGGCTATTGGTATATCAAACTCGATTCCGTCTCACAACTGTTGACTAGAATACCTTCAACTCCCTTTTTGGAAGATTATGTTTCCAACGGATGCCATTGGTCTGGTAATGTCTCAGCGTGTGTTTATCTAAAAGATGGCGGTGATCCTGCAGAAGTGCCTTGACACTCTAAGGCTGATCAATGATTTCATTGTTTTTGGAGGAGTCAAAGAAGACAATGACTAGAAACTTCACAATTTAATGAGGATTGCACAGACATGTGACGGAAGAAATTTAGATTGACTTGGAAATATGGTAAAACAAGGTGACATACGAAGAGTAACAGAGCACAGAAGGAAGGACTTTGTATCAAACGCGAAAAGTGTTCAATCAATCAAAAGTGTGCAATCTACGATTAAAATGCACCCTAATCCAAGCAAGGTAACAGAAATAAAAAATGTTACCTAGTTCATTGAACACCAATGACATGTAAAAGGTGTTGGGAATAATCACGTACATGGCATTTTCCATACCCCACCTTTCAGATCACACAACACCATTGAGAAATCTCCTTAAAAAGAAGTGGAGTACTAGTTGACAGAAAATCACCAGAGAAACTTCAAGGATCTAATTTGCAAGGATATGTTGCTATTGTACTTTGATTCTGCAAAGCAAACCAAGTTCATCCAAGTCGATTTATCGTAGAGAACTTGGCACCGCCCTCCATCAAGAAGGAAAACTAAAAGCATTTGAATCTAAATCTTTAACAGATACTAAACAACGCTATGCCAAATTGGAATACGAACAGTTCTTGTTAACACAGAAGAAGAGAATCATTTTTTAATCAGAATAAATCAATGCAATTCATTACATGGTCTTATCTTTCCCAATCTAAGAATAAATCAATGCAATTCATCATATTCTTTATTTATTTTGAAAAATCATTATATTCTTTATTCATTTTCATAAAAGTAAATTAATACATTTAGGTACATTTTTATTCATTTCAATGAGAATACATCAATACAAGTATATTCTTTATTCATAACCATTAATCAATGCAAATAAATTTATTCTTTGTTTATTTTTAAGAATAAATTAATGCAATTAATTATATTCTTAATTTATTTTTATAATAAATCAATACAATTATAATCTTTATATATTTTAATAAAATAAAGCAATTCAATTATATTCTTTATTCATTTTTATAAAAACAAATCAATGCAATGCATTTTTTTCTTAATATATATTAAGAAGAATAAATCAATAAAATTATATTCCTTATTTATTTAAAAATATGAGTATATTAATACAATTATATTCTTTATTTATTTTTATTAGAATGAATCAATACAATTCGATTCTTATTCTATTCTGTTCTTATTTATTAATTTTGTGAAAAAATTAATGTAAAAAACATTAAAACTGTTCCACTCATCATTAACATTCGATGATTAACAGAAAAAGTATATACGTAAATAAAATAATTGGACTCCATGTACTTTTCATAACTTTATGTGCATATATATACATATATATACATATATATATGCATATATATATACAAATATATATGCATATATATACATATATATACATATATACATACATATATATACATACATATATATACATATATATACATACATATATGCATATATATATATATAAATATAAAAGGTAAATTCTTTTAACTTTGACCTCTTGGCAGCCACATTTTTGTTCAAAAGCTAATTAAAAAGCTTGCTGCATGTCTGAATACCAGTTATGTAAATTTTCAAATGTTTAGACACAAAATTGGCTGAATAATTCGCTAGAGAACGCAAAAGTAAAATCTTTTGAACTTGGAAGATAAATATTCGGCCAAAAATCGATTAAAAAACTTACCGTTTGTCTGAATACACTTTATGTAAAATTTCACATTTTTACACCAAAATTTGGCTGAGTAATTTTGTAGAGACTGCAGAAGTCAATTTTTTTTTCAAATTTGACCTCAATTTTGACCCCTTAACATTTATTGTTTTGGGGTCAAATCAAATTAAAAGATTGATCAATGTCCAAGAACGTACATCGACAACTTCAAGTGTTTAGCCCCAAAATTGCTGGAGGAATTTGGTAGACTTTTCAAAGGTCAAATCGTTGAACTTTGACCCCTTGACAGCCACGTTTTTGGCCGAAACCCGATTAAAAAGATGTTCCCAAATCTCAATACTACTTCTGTCAAATGTCTAGTCTGTAGACTGAAAATTGACAGCATAGTTTGGTAGTGAAATGTAAACACACTGACAGACAATTTCACTTTTATATATAGATGTGTTTACTTAATACAACTGAAAATAGCTGAAAACTAAACTGTTGAATTAAAGAAACTGAATTTCACTAAAAGCTTCAAACGTTTCATGAGAGTAACGCTAGTAAACATAGGGATATTCCAATAGTTGTAGACAATTTATTGTACCAGGACTGATTAGGCCTACTAAAAACTTAAATATATGAATGGTATTTGTCGGGGAAAACATTCAGTTTAATAATTTTATGTACACTTTGTCTGAGTTAATTTAGGGTTCATACAGAGACTTTATTGCAGATCAAACAATAACTAAAAATATAAAAACACAATTTCATAGAAGTTTCTATCCTATGCGTTATAATGTGTGTAACTAATATTTATTCACTGTAAAGCAAAGACACACTACGTATAATATAGTTTATCAACAAAATGGTTTGGTACATTCCAGACGCAAAAATTATATCTGATTCATAATATTGTTTGTTTGAATATTATTTATGCAGACATGTGGCCAATTAATAATGCCACATTCATAAGAAAAGAGAGCAACAACAATATTTTTCATTAGCACAGTTTCTCTCTACCACAACAATTATATTACTTTCTCACAAGCTTGTTTTTTAAACAATTCATTACTTCCACATATTGTATTCGTCTCAACATTAGCTCTATTATAAAAGTATTTAGTAAGAATAGTTTTAGCAATCACAAGTTGTTTCTGTTTTATTTTAAGTAATACTGTTTTACGTTAAGTTCTCATATGAATAAACACAGGCTCAACTTTCCTTAACTCTGGTGATATGACTGGAACCGATTTTTATTAGTCTTAAGCAACTTAAAAAAATTAATATGAAATTTATATCTTTCAGAGACAATGTTGTTTTTAAACGATTCATTACTTCTTCATATTGTATGATAATCTCAACTTTAGCTCTATTATAAAAATATTCATTAAGAAGTTTCATCAATTATAAGTCGTGAAGTAATACTGTTTTACTTGAAGCTCTTATATGAATAAATAAAAGTTATGAATATAAAAGTTTTGGTATAATTTGGTCACCAAAATTATGTCTGATTTATAATATTGCTTGTGTCAATAATATTTATGTAGACAGGTGGCCAATTAATAATGAAACATTCATTACTTGCTTATATTATAGTCTCAACTTTAGCACAATTATGAAAATATTCATTAAGAATAGTTTAATCAATCGTGAGTCGTTTCCGGTTTATTTTAAGTAATACTGTTTTACTTGAAGTTCTCATGTGAATAAATTCGAATTCTTATAAAATATTTGTCAAGAATATGGCATTTTCGAATCGTGTTTCTGTTTCATATCAGTAAACTTCTCATACATATGAAAAAGATTTCTTAGAACAAGACTACATGCTTTGAAAAATATCATTTTTATTAAGTGTTTCTTATTTTCACAACAGTTTACTAACGAGAACAGAAACACTGATATAGTGTGTGTGTTTGAGTGAAATGGACCTAACCCTATTTGAGTTTAACCGGCTTGCTCCGAAGGAAGAAATTCCATGGGAGTATGAAATTCACAAACGATCCCCAGTTGCATGTCTATCTCCATTAGGGGAGATGACGACGTAAGATTTTCCAACTCTTGCAGGGAGAGGTCGAGGTCCTCCAAAATACAGCGCCTGGAATTCCCCAATTTGGTCACCCATTTTAGTAATGAGCAGGCTCAACGTTGCTTAACTCCAGTGATCTGCCTGTAACCGGTTTTTATTAGTCTATAGCAACTTAAAAAACTCAATATAAAATTTTTATATCCTCATATTGTCTGATATTCTCTACTTTTTTCTATTATAAAAAAATTCATTAAGAATAGTTTCATCAATTATGAGTCGTTAAGTAATACTGTTTTACTTGAAGTTCTTATATGAATAAATACGAAAAGGACTGTGTAGATTTTACAAGAATGTGGAATTTTCTAATTTTGTGTCTTTTCATATGTACCAGTAGAGTTGACTTATATAAGAATAAAAATATTTACATATTGCGTGAGAATATTGCTTTTTCCCCTTTTTATTTTACTTTTAGTTCTGAGAGATCAAGGTTTCCCTCCTGGATTTTACACTTGATTCCGTTACAATGTAAATTTATATCCAAGAGCTCTTTTAAGAACAGACGCTGTTCCCTTGATGGCTGCTATTTGTATTTTGTTAGAACTTGGTCTTTCAGGAGTTGTTTCTAAGTGTTTCTGAAGATTCTTTTTATAAATCGAGATGCTCTAATAAGACTTGTTCCATATAAAAATGTCTGGCATGATGGCCTTGTCTTTTATGTATCTGTCGCCGATTTGTCTAAGTAACAGAACATGGTAACTTTTCCATTGCATATTATCACTTTTTTATTTTACTTCAGTAAGTTTTAAGAGATCAAGGGGCTCCCTCCTGGAGCAAACACTTGATTTTTATTGTGCATTTAGCACATTTGTCAAATCCAAACTCAATACAGATATCCTCTGAGAACGTTTTCACAATTTCTGTCAGGGAGACAAGGTGTTTTTGTGTCTCTGCATAGAGTTTTAGATCGTCCATGAAAAGTAGATGATTCACTCTTTAACTTTAATCTTTTTTTTTCTACCTCTACTGAAATTGTACCCAGCATCACATTTTTTTAGAAGCTGGCTGAGTGGATCAATTGCAAGGCAAAATAGTAGTGGTGATAGGCTATCGCCTTGAAATATGCCTCGCTGGATGCTAATGTTTGAAGACTGTATTGTCCCCTTTTAGTGGTGTAGGGCAATAGATGTTTGCCACATTGTCATTTGTTTTGTAATGAAAGATCTTATGTTATCATGGACATTATACAGCTCCAGACACCGCATTATCCAGGAATGAGGTACACTGTCAAACGGCTTTTTGTAGTAAATCCAGGCCATTGACAGGTTTCTTTGTCGCTTCCTTCAGTCTTCCAGGATAGTTTTGTTCAGAAGTTGATATTTTGTCCCAAGCTTGTTTTTCTCAAATGCTGATAGATTGCGTCAGCAATTATTTCAGTAAGCAATTTGTATGTGGTTGAAAGGCAGCAGATAGGTCGGTATTTATTTGGCATGTATGTTTCATGACTCTTGGGTATAAGAGTCGTTTAGCCATTAGTGAGCCATTCTGGCGGTTCTTCTTTGCCAGTAATAATTCGCTTGAATGCCATGGCATAATGTTGGTGTAGGGCCGTCAGTTTTTCCAGCTAGAAATTTAAGATGTTATCAATTTCTGGGCTTTTAAAGTTGCTGTAATGGATTATTTTTTTTATTTACAGCTGATTTGGTAATTTCCAACACTGGCATTGTTTCCTTTCCCTTGACTGCTCCTTTTATTGTGCATATCCACTCCCTTTCCCGATGTTGTTTTGGGCCCTCATTCAGTGTGAGTTCTCATATGTTTCACTAACGATGATTTCACAGAACAAGAATATCCACAAACTTTACATGAATGTGGCTTTTCCCCAGTGTGAGTTCTCATATGCATCACTAAATTTGATTTTACAGAACAAGAATATCCACAAAATTCGCATGAATTTGGTTTTTCCCCAGTGTGAGTTCTCATATGTATCACTAAATTTGATTTTACAGAACAAGAATATCCACAAACTTTACATGAATATGGTTTTTCCCCAGTGTGAGTTCTCATATGTTTTACTATCATTGATTTGTCGTAACCAGAATATCCACAAACTTCACATGAATGTGGCTTTTCCCCAGTGTGAGTTCTCATATGCTTCACTAACCTTGCTTTTACAGAACAAGAATATCCACAAACCTCACATGAATGTGCCTTTTCCCCTGTGTGAGTTCTCATATGTCTGACTAACTTTGGTTTTTCAGAAAAAGAGTATCCACAAACCTCACATGAATGTGGTTTTTGGCCAGTGTGAGTTCTCATATGTATTACTAACCTTGATTTATCAACACAGCAATATCCACAAACTTCACAAGAATATGGCTTTTCCCCAGTGTGAACACTCATTTCTTACTAAAATTTAAAACATGAATCTCATCAACCTTTACAAAAATGTTGTTTGGCACCAGTGAGAACTCTAATATGTTTAAGTAATTTTTCCAAATTTTCTTAAGAATTTGTATACACATTACACTAAACATTGCCGTTAATTTTTAATTCAACGATTATGTGTTAGAACAAGAATATCAACACATTTTACAAGAATATTGTTTTACATCAGTGTGAGTTTTCATATTAAACTAACGATAATTTTATAGAACAAAAATGTTTTTACATTCATACGAAATATTACTTTTATCTTTTTATTCCAAATTTACAAATCAGTTTTTTAAGCTGGGATGGATGCTGAACATTAAAATAATAATGCTTAGCTCTCTTTAAATGCAGTTGTTTTCTTCAGTGTGTGTTCATATATATCTAAGTACACTTTATTTTGAAGAAAAAAATATTCACACATTTCACAAAATGTGTTTTTATAATAAAATCACAGAAGTAATAAAAATTTTACTTTTCCCGTTTCTCATGAATCAAAACTTTTCATTCGACCTCTCGTTATTTTTTTTATTCATTTGCAAATTAAACAGATATTTCATCAAAATTAATATTACCATTAAAATGTTTTAAGGTTTCACAACTACTCCATACGGTTCGTAAATGATAGTGCCCAGTAAAATAATTTTTATCACAAATGTGGCTGTAGTCTTCCAAATAAGGTAATACTGTTTATCGAATAATGTTTAAGGAAAATCATATTCCATTAAAATGCGATCATAGCGTTCAATCAGGAACATCTGCAACAAAATGAAATTCAATATTTTAGCATTTACTATCATGTATTAGTATTATTTATTGTTAAGGATTTAAGTCACAACCCCTAGATTAATTTTATCCAACCATTCATAAGAGTCCTGCTAAAATTAAATATTAGCTAACTTTACACAAAACCAGTCGATACAGGTGTTGTTTAGAATATAATTAATTTGAAAATATATCTAGATTTATTTTATTATTTAATTCAAAATGCCTTATTATCAAACAAGTGTCTTAGTATGTGTTTGTTTAGTATCCAACACTTAAATTTGCTTGAAAAGCCTACAGTGAAATTCTATACATTCTAATTGTTTAATTATTATTATTATTAGTAGTAGTACTTTTTTTTTACATATTTGCAAATTTTAATTTTGTTAATCCTTTGAGTCAATAAAGCTTTGTTTGAGGGAATAGAACTGTCCACCCTCTAATTCATAGAAATATAAAAAATTATTTGTAACTACATACTTTTAACTTATAAGGGTGTAAATGTTTCAAGTGTCTTTAAATATCGACACAAACTAATTTTTAGTTTAATAATTATTTCCTAATGTATTTTAACACCTGATTTCAGGATTTTTCAAGAATATAGTAAAAATATTTTTTGCAAATTAAAGATAAGTTTAACTAATTTATTTTTGAAGGAGTAAATATTTGTTACCCATGTTCATTGGTGTTATTTTTTCATTTTACCTATGTTTATTGGTGTTATTTTTACGGCCTCACCTAAAAGAATGTTGCAAGGGCAAACGAGTGAGTTATGGGATCATTTAGATTAAGATTTTTTAAATGCAATGAAAATATAAACTTATTTTAATGTTTCAGATTATATTATAAGTTATCGGATTAAATTTATTTTTAAGTGTTTAAATAATAATAATAATAATAATAATAATAATAATAATAATAATAATAATAATAATAATAACTTACCGTTCATTCCAGGAATTCGATACGAAAAAAAATGTTGATGAATTCGTTTTTTTTCTTTTGTGTTCAAAACAGAAAAAAATGTTTTGTTTGTTAGGATTTCTTTAGTAAATTGATACAACTTTTGTTTTGTGTGTCCAATTCATTAAGAAATAAAATATATGAAAATATAACAGAATCAAAATTTAAAAAATGAAAAAGACGATTTAAACATGAACTTATTTAAAGAGAAAATCAACCGCTAAAGAACACGGTGTAATAATTATTTCGTTCCTCCTGTAAAAAGATCCGTTCATTAGTTCAAAATGTAGGGATTTCTTTCCAACTAGGGTTAGTGCATATTAAATAATGCAATAAAGGAAGTCTTGCAGTTACGCCCGGCAAAGTCACAAGTAAGTTCGACAACTCTAGAACGGCCACATTAGTATTTTACACCGTTTAATCATGTTTTATTTTATTAAGAAAATTATATTGAAGGAATTTGACGTAAACACTTGATTAAATAAAGAAAACGAACAAAATATACATTTTAATATATTTATTATTATTTAAATTACAGAAAAACGAAACAATTTTAAGAAAGTGTATTATTGTCTTAACAGAAAAACGAAACAATTTTTAGAAAGTGTATTATTGTCTTAACAGAAAAAACGAAACAATTTTTAGAAAGTGCATTATTGTCTTAACATAAAAACGAACAAAAAAAAATTAAATCTGAAGCACGTAACAAAATGTAAACTTCAACACATTTTCTTTAATTTATAATATATATATATACATATATACATAAACATGCATACATAAATATAATATAATATATATATATATATATATATAAACATGCATACATATTATATATACATATATATATGTATATATATATACAAAATATATGTTGATATAAAATATAATATATATATATATATACATAAACATGCATACATAAATATATATATATATATATATATATATAAACATGCATACATAATATATATACATATTTATATGTATATATATACAAAAAATATGTTGATATAAAAAATAATATATACCAAACGATCTATAGAATATATATATAACAAACATATATAATATACATATACATATATATATGTATATATATATACATTTAGAATACATACATATAAAATACATATACGTAATATATATAATGCATATATAATATATATAATTCATATATATATATATAATATATAAATAACATACATATGCAATATATATATATATAACATACATATATATGATATATATACAGGAAATACACATATATGTAAGATTTTCTTTAATTTATACTTTATATATATATATAGATATACACACAAACATGCATACATAAATATAATATATATATATAAACATGCATACATGCATGCCTGTTTATGTAAATATATAATATATATATATATACATAAACATGCATACATAAATATAAAATATATATATAAACATGCATACATAATATATATACATATATATATATAAACATGCATGCATAATATATAAATATATATATATATATATATATATATATATACATATATATATGTATATATATACAAAAAATATGTTGATATAAAATATAATATAGACCAAAAGATCTATATAATATATATATAACATATATAATATATATATATACATATATATATATATGTATAATATATACATTTAGAATACATACATATGAAATACATATACGTAATATATATAATGCATATATAATATATATATAATACATATATATAATATATATAAATAACATACATATGCAATATATATATAACATACATATATATGATATATATACATGAAATACACATATATATATAAGATATATATACAAATATATATAAATATACAAACATAATATATATAAATATAAAATATATGTATAATATGTAAAAGATATATATGAATATATATATGTATAATGTACATATACAATATATATATATAAATTATATATATATGATATATATATATAAAATACATAAATATATATATAAATTATATATATTAAATATATATATATATATATAAATATATATATATAAATATGTATATACATGAATTATATATATATTCATAATTTATAATATACATATATATGTAAATATGTATAAAATACATATCTATATGAAATATATCTATACTGTATATGTATAAAATATATATATGAACATATATATATAAATATAATATATATTTGCACGTATAAATATATACTATATATGTATACAATATATATATATGTAAAATACATATATATAAACATTTATATATAATATATATATATTATAGATATATTATATAAAATATATATATAATACATATATATATAAAATATATATGTATATAAAATAATATATGCATATAATATATATATATACATAATATATATATAAAAGGTATGTATAAATAAAAATATATATATATATATATATACATAGAAAATAATTATATACATATGAACTTTTTTTTTTTTTTTTTTTTTTTTTTTTTTTTACACAGTGATCACCACTTATCAAGGCCCGGAAGCCACTCAGGGATAAGGGTTATTGTGAGTACATCACGTTAGTGAGGAGATTTTATGAAGTGTTTAATTAGGGGGGCAGTTCATTAGGAATTTGTTAACATTAGACTTGAAGACATCCAAGTTGTAGTCCGGAGGGAAGCAGGCAGACGGAACAGAGTTCCACAGGCGTGCAGTTCTAAGAAAGAAGCTTTGTTCATGAAATCCGCGTTTTGATTTAGGCACAGATATAGAGTGGGGGAAATTTTTCACAGTGGATTCAGCTAGACGGGTGTTTTTCGTGAAAGATTGGCGAGGGGGGACCAGGGATTGGAGTTCAGACGAGCACCTGCCATGAAAATAACGATAAAACAAGGATAGGCTCGCAACGTCTCTTCTGTGGGAGAGGGGTTGCAGGGTAGAGAAAAGGGCATCCCCCACTAAACCACGAAGTCTATTTTGTACTCTGTCAAGGCATGATAGGCTGTTTTTGGCAGCTCCTGCCCAGATATGGCAACAGTATTCCATCCTTGGCCGTACTTGGCTTTTATAGAGATAGAGAATTGCATCAGTAGTGAGATATCTTCTGGAGCGGTAGAAGGATCCCACCATCTTTCCTGCGACCTTGGCAACAGACTTGATGTACGTATTCCATTTCAAATCAGGAGTAAAGGTCAAGCCCAGAAGCTTGTCAAAACACGGGGCCTCACCCAGATGAGAGCCATCCATCACAATTGATGCCAGCTGGGGATCAGAGCGTTGATGATGTAAGGATAGGAGTTTGGTTTTGGATGCATTAAAGGTAACTAGCCACATCTTCCCCCACTGAACCACGCGCTCGAGATCAGAGGAGAGAGAATCCGAGAGAACTTCGTCATTTACAGCCTTTGATGTGTTGCCGTAGATGGTCGTGTCATCAGCATAGATGTCAACGAATGATTTAAGCATGTGTTTAGGGAGGTCATTGATGTAGATCAGGAAGAGAGTTGGGCCCAGGATTGACCCCTGAGGGACTCCAGCATTTATATTGCAGGCCTCCGATGTTTGTCCATCTACCACTACTCTTATGAGCCTATCAGAGAGAAATGATTTAATGATTGAGAAAACATTTCCAGTTATACCGTAGCTGGAAATCTTGTGAAGTAGACCCTTATGCCATACTTTGTCAAAGGCCTTTGATATGTCGAGAGCAATTGCCCTAGAAAGGAAGCCTTTGTCAAGAGATTCACTAATCCTGTGGGATATAACTGTCAGCACATCTGCGGTAGATCTTGCAGAGCGGAAACCATATTGTGTGTCACTAAGAAGGTTATTCCTGCTGAGGTGGTTGACTATTTCTCTATTTAATATTGATTCCAGTAACTTACTCATAACACAGAGAAGACTTATTGGTCTGTATTGAGAGGGAGATGATTTATCACCTGAATTCTTAAATACAGGGCAAACTGAGGAGGTCTTCCAGGGGGTCGGAAAGCACTTCTCCTTAAGGCAGCGCTTAAATAGTTTCGTAAGTATGGGAGCAAGTTCTGGTTGAAGCTTTTTTAACACTATAATTGGGATGCCATCAGGGCCAGTTGCTTTACTGGAATCTAGGTTTTTTATTAGCTTGGCGACCTCATGCACGGATATTTGTATGTTACCTAGCTTGTTCTGTGTTATAGGAGGAAATATGGGGAGTTGATGGCCTTCGTCGCATAGGGTAGAATTAGCTGCAAAGTTCTTTGCAAATAGTTTGGCCTTGTCTGACGCTGACGAGATAACCTCTGGTCCATTGATAATGGTTGGGATAGAACGCACACTTCTGTTCAAGATCCTATTTGTTATTTGCCAAAACTGGTGGGAACCAAGCCGCTGATCAGCTACCTTGGATTTAACAGACTGGGCATATAGCTCTCTTGCATTTTTTATTACTCTTTTACAGTGGTTGCTGGCAGTCCTGAAAGCAGCTTTAGTCTCAGTGCATCTATTACGTTGGTAGTTATGGAAAAAGTGATTTCTGTGCGCGATAGCAGCAGCAGCATGGATATATATATGAAATATATATACAAAACAATATATATATAAAATATATATATACATATAATATATATATACACATACATAATTATATGTATATAATATATATATACATACATATATATAATATATATACACACAAATATATATATATATATATACATATTACGTATATATAAATATATACATAGTATATATGAATAAAATAAAGCAAGATATAAACGATGCTTTGGACGTTATGTGAATAAAAAGGAAAAACCTAAAAGAGTAAAAACAAAAATAAAATCAACGTTTCGTTCCTATTTCAGGGGACATCATCAGGATTTTTAGGCAAGGATGTACAGGAAAATGGTCATATATCTTTCGACTCTATCCAAGAACAAAGTTACAGTCGGCTAGAGCTTTTACAAACCTTACAATAAAATTTCCCAGGCTCCCAAACACCCACTTACTGAAAGCTTAAGTTGATGCAAGAGTCGAAGGCAATACATCTCCGTTGTGTACCTCCAGAAGATGTTCTCACACCTGTTAAATAAAAGCCACCCCCGGTGTAACAAGGAATAAGCATACTGAGCGCTTCAACACTATTGAGACGAAATTTCGGAAATCATAAAACTTAATTTCACACGAAATCAAGTGTATCTACGTATTCCTTTAAGATACCTATTTCCAAAACTTAAGAAAATCTATAAGGTAGAAATTTATTAAAGAAAATAAAATATAACTTAGATACAAATGGAATGTAATCTTACGTTTCTATTGAAACCATTTACCTGCTAACATTTGCCAAGCTCCCACTTACTGAAAGCTTAAGTTGATGCAAGGGTCGAAGGCAATATATTTCCGTTATGAACTTTCCAGAAGATGTTCCCACACCTGTTAAGTATCGCAGAAAAGCCACTAACCTGCTAACATGATTAAAGTTGTTTTTGTTTCATAATTTAGTAATATTCAGGTAATTTCAACTGCATAATTTGGTAGCTATTATTCTAATTTATTAAAATTTACAGAAAATCAATAGAAACTTTTGTGTTTTTATCCGAAATCTCCATTTATCGACTACAAAATCTCGTGTGAATAGTGTTGAAGCGCCACCAACTGTTTTAACAGCATATACTTGTTCTAATATTAAACCGCACAGATCCATAAAAAATACCTTGTTCACACAAAGGAAAATGGAAGACAGTTAAGTTCTTTGTTGTGACGAGAGAAGGGCCAATTATCATAGGACTTCCTTCAACCAGAGACCTTCAACTCGTAACTATACATTATGTAATCCGACTCTATTCAAAAACAAAGTAACCGTTGGCCAGAGATTTTACAAACCTTATAATAACATCTTCCAAGCTCCCAAGCACCCACTTACTGAAAGCTTAAGTTGATGCAAGAGTCGAAGGCAATATATTTCCGTGATAAACTTTCCAGAAGATGTTCCCACACTTGTTAAGTATCGCAGAAAAGCCACTAACCTGCTAACATGATTAAAGTTGTTTTTGTTGAAGCGCCACCAACTGTTTTAACAGCATATACTTGTTCTAATATTAAACCGCACAGATTCACACAAAGGAAAATGGAAGGCAGTCAAGTTCTTTGTTGTGGCAAGAGAAGGGCCAACTATCATAGGACTTCCTTCGACCAGAAACCTTCAACTCGTAACTGTACATTGTGTAACCAGGAACCCCCAGGGTAGATCGATCATGTTATTGTTTTTTGATAAACCCAAGAATAACATAACAAGAATCCTCACAATTTAATTTGAATAAACGACTGTGTTTCAACCGTGAAATATGTGCAATCAATGAGAAACCGTTTTCTTGGTGCATCAAAATGGTATGAACCCTGATGCCAGCAAAGTAAATGTAATAACATATGTTACCTAGTCACTTGAACACAACCGGCATGCAGATGATGTTGAGAATCATATGTACATGGAGTCTTTCAGTCAACACCTGTCACATCTCACACTACCATTGAGAGAACTCCTTAAAAAAAGTTTAGTATTAGTTGACAGAAAATCACCAGAGAAAAGTCCCGCAAATCAAGGATCTAATTTGTAAGGATATTTTGCTGTTACACTTTGACCCTGCAAAGCAAATCACGATCCAAGTTGATGCAGCAAGTAGAGAAATTGGAGCCTCCCTACATCAACAAGGAAAACTCATAGCATTTGCATCGAAATCTTTAACAAAGACTGAACAACACTATACCAACATAGAGCGGGAGCTCGTTGCAGTTTTTTTTTGGACTGTGAACGATTCCGAACTTACATCTATGGAAGTGCGTTTCAGGTGGAAAGTGATCATAAACCTCTGGAAATTTTCAACTTAAAAAATTTGGTTGCAGCTCCACTTCCCCTCCAACGCATGCTGTAAAGTTTGCCAGTGTATGACAATGGTATGTCGATAGGGAATAGATATGTCATCAGTTGATTGATTCTTGAGGCAATCAAATAAAAAAGCTAAAGAAGTTACGGACTTTAACGTGAGGGTAGATTTTGTTGAATTTTTAACCCGAAAACTAGCTCACATACACCAAGCAACAAATGAGGATGCCACACTATGTGAATTGAAGGACATTATACTAAGCGATTAAATCAACACATATAGACTTATACAAAAATATGAGACCTTATTGGCCCTATCGGGACGAGCTGTCTAATGAACATTAAATATTATTGAAATCAAACAGAATAATGATACCCAAATGACTGCAGCAAGGAGTATTAGAAAAAACATTATAGACATCAAGGGATGGAGAAATATAAATTCCGTGCACAAAGTTGTTGTTTTTACATAGACAACACAGTACAACAATGTACCATATGCAAGCAGCATTAAATTGTCCATGAGATTGTAGTGTGGTCATTACTGACTTTTTTTTTTAATTTATGCTCATTATGGACTATTATTCCAAGTTCCTATTCATGAGATTCTTAAAGGAGTGATAAGTGACAATGGTTCATACTTCAGCTCTATTGCAAGTAATTCGCAAAAGAATGAGACTTTGAACATCACACGTCCTCACCCAAGTTTCCGGGAATGCTGCGTCCAGAAAGTGCAACTTGCATTCAAAAAAGTTGGTTCAAATGGTCATAACTTGCACGTTGTATTACTATGCCTGTGATCGACTCCTCTTGATCATACCATTCTATTAGCTGTTGAACTTCTATACAAATAATCAGAGAATCAAGGTCGAACTACAATTTTCATAGCCATAAAATTATCAAATCTTAATCTGATACTAATGAGAAAGAGTGCTGTAATCATTTTGAAATTTTAAATATTACAATACTATGAAAGTAATACACTTTCTTATACAATAAAATTTCTCATACAAAGTAAATTTAACTTAAAAAACTTATTATTGGTTGATATGTACATATAATAGATTTCTCATACAAAGATCAAAGTTTTACATAACATAATTTTATTATGTATTAATATATTTTAAAATTCATACAAAGACGTCTTAATACGAGATGGACAAGTGGATTTACTGACATAAAATTATTGATATTTCCCCCAATTCATTCCAAACAGATTGTCAAACTTATGGTTATGTAAAAAAACATTCTACCAATAACTTTTCTTAGCTTTTTATCGATTTTATTTATTTTTAAATAATAATGTTTGGTTAAACTAAAATACATTATTATGGGGAAACATACTCGTTTAAATCTCTGTTTAATTGTTGACATTAAATTTTACAAAAATCAAATACATGCAAATAAAAAGATTCACATTCCAATCAGCTTAAACACTCAAATATTATTGTACTACAACATATTTTTAATAGATTTAAACAATTTCTTCTATTTTTCATCATGTAATAACTAAGATAATAAGTTTCTTTCTTAGAACTTCACGCATTTGAAACTCTTTCCCGTTTGCCTGCTTTCCAACTGACTTCAATATGTCCGTCTACAAGTCTTTAGTTAACAATGAAGACAACGAAAGGAAGTCTCATTTTAACATTTTAATAAACAAACTTTATTTGTCATTTTCGTTAGTAGCTTTGGTACACGAGAGAAACGTATAAGTAGGAGAGTTCAGTGTTCGTAGGCGCACATGTTCTCTTAGTAGTCGTGAGGAGTTTGTTGTGTGGAGACGAAAATTAAATATGAAGATAATAAGATATAGGTCAGGCCTGTTGAGGGATAACGAAAGAGACAGATGTTAAGTGAATATAAAAAAGATTTAATATCATGCCGGCAGGTTGAAGAAGAAAGAGGCGCAGTTTACATGTGTTTGTGGCAGTAGCTGTCAGTACAAAGGAAGCAAATTAAAAGAGAAAGAAAGAAAGAAGCAAGAGTTTTCCGTGTGTGAATGTGAATTGTATCGTCGAGGACAGTTCTTTAGCATGACAAAGAATGTTCATTTTGGTACATCACGTGCATTTAGCATGACGAATAATAGTGGCCAGTCGAAAAGAGGAGAAAAGGGTTCGTGATTTCGCCTTTTATATACTTTCTCACGTGATCGAGAGCTGGCCTGTGATTGGACAAGCCAGGGAGAAATGGATTTAAAATCTCGAAGTTGTGAGAAATGATCTCTTCCTGTTTGTAGCGGCTGCTTCAAGTCCAACGTAAACAAGTTCTTGATAAGCTACTCGCTTAAGTAATCCAATTTATCAAATTTCTACTAATAACCATTATAACGACATTGCTCATTGACTACTGTACTCATTAAACCTTTTCCTCCAGTAATCTTAAGGCCTTAAAAAGTGGTGAATCCTTTCTAAAAAAGTTGCTAATGACAATACTCAACATCATTTCCCATATAATATAATTTTCTTAATCAAACAATGGTCAAATCTTAATCTGATACAAATAAAAAAGTGAGGTTTAATCATTTTAGAAAATTTTTAATATTACCATATTACAAAAGTGTGGTTGTATACAAAAGTAATACAATTTCTCATACAATAAATTTCTTATATAAAGAAAAACACAATTAAAAATTCTTATTATTGGTTTACATGCACACTTAATAAAACAACACACTTTAAATAACGATTATTTATCAATAACTATTAGCATTCCATGATTAACAGAAAAATATGAACATAAATAAAATAATTTTATTACTTACTAGCAGTCCCGCTCGGCTTTGTTCGAGGCCTATGTACTGTTCATAAATTTATGTGCATGTATATATATATATATTAGAAATTTGACTCCTATCCAGGTAACCTAGATTATTAATTTCAAGTGTTTAGACTCCAAATTAACATAGGAGTTTTGTAGAATGTGTAAAAGACAACTCTTTCAACTTTCAGTGTTTGGTTAAACTAAATATTTTACTATGGAGAAACATACTCGTTTAAATCTCAGTTTACTGTTTAATTGTTGACATTAAATTTTACAAAAATCAAATACATGCAAATAAAAAGATTCAAATTCCAATCAATTTTTAATAGATTTAAACAATTTCTTCTATTTTCCATCATGTAATAATAACTAAGCTAATAAGTTTCTTTCTTAGAACTTCACACATTTGAAACTCTTTTCCGTTTGCCTGCTTTTCAACTGACTACAATATGGTCGTCTACAAGTCTTTAGTTAACAATGAAGATAACGAAAGGAAGTCTCATTTTAACATTTTAATAAACAAACTTTATTTGTCATTTTCGTTAGTAGCTTTGGTACACGAGAGAAACGTATTAGTAGGAGAGTTCAGTGTTCGTAGGCGCACATGTTCTCTTAGTAGTCGTGAAGAGTTTGTTGTGTGGAGACGAAAATTAAATATGAAGACAATAAGATATAGGTCAGGCCTGTTGAGGGATAACGAAAGAGACAGATGTTTAGTGAATATAAAGATAGATTTAATATCATGCCGGCAGGTTGAAGAAGACAGAGGCGCAGTTAACATGTGTTTGTGGCAGTAGCTGTCAGTACAACGGAAGCCAGTTAAAAGAGAAAGAAAGAAGAAGCAAGAGTTTTCCGTGTGTGAATGTGAATTGTAACGTTGAGGACAGTGCTTTAGCATGACAAAGAATGTTTGTTTGGATACAGCAGGTGGCAGAATGTAAGAGTTTGAAGAGAAGATTGTTTTGTACTCATGTTAGGCCTTGGGGTGCGAAATCCTCAAGCTAATGTGTGCGGCCAGCTGAAGCCAGTCGGAAAGAGGAGAAAAGGGTTCGTGATTTCGTCTTTTATATACTCTCTCACATGATCGAGAGCTGGCCTGTGATTGTACACGCCAGGGAGAAATGGATTTAACATCTCGAAGTTGTGAGAAATTGTCTCTGCCTGTTTGTAGGGCTGCTACAAGTCCAATGTAAACAAGTTCTTGATAAGCTACTCGCTTAAGTAATCTAATTTATCAAATGTTTATACCATTATAACGATATTGTCCCATTGACTACTGTACTCATTAAACATTATCCTCGAGTGACCTTCGGGCCTTAAAAAGTGGTGAATCCTTTCTAAAAAATTTGCTAATGACAATACTCAAAATCATTTCCAATATAATATAATTTTGATAGTCATACAATGGTCAAATCTTAATCTGATACTAATAAAAAAAAGTGAGGTTTAATCATTTAGAAAATTTTTAATATTACCATATTATAAAAGTGTGATTGTATACAAAAGTAATACAATTTCTCATACAATAAAATTTCTTATGCAAAAAAAACACAATTAAAATTCTTTTTATTGGTTTACATGCACACTTAATAAAACAACATACTTTAAATAACGATTATTTATCAATAACTATTAGCATTCGATGATTAACAGAAAAATATGAACATAAATAAAAGAATTTTATTACTTACTACTAGTCCAGCTCGGCTTTGTTCGAGGTCTATGTACTGTTCATGAATTTATGTGCATATGTATATATATTAGAAAGTTTGACTCCTATCCAGGTAACCTAGATTATTAATTTCAAGTGTTTAGACTCCAAATTAACAGAGGAGTTTTGTAGAATGTGTAAAAGACAACTCTTTCAACTTGGACCTCTTAGCAGACAAATTCTCGCCCAAAACCTAATTAGAAAGCTTGCTTGATGTCTGTATACACTTTATGTTAATTTCCAGATTTTAGACCTAAAATTGGCTGATTACTTGGCTAGAGAGCGCAAACATCAACTCTTTTAAACTTTGACATATTGGCAGTCAAATTGTCGGCTAAAAAACAATTGAAAAGTTTGCCCTATGTTTGAATATACTTTATGTAAAATTTAAAATGTTTCGGGCAAAAAGTTGATGACTAATTTGGTAGAGATCTAACAGGTCAACTTTTTAAAAAATTTGACACAGATTCTGATCTCTTAACATTTACTTTAGGGGCCTCAAATCAAGTTAAAACGTTTGATCGATGTCTTAGTAACCTATACCTAAAATTTTAGTGTGTTTAGACCCCAACAGACGGAGAAGTTTGATAGTTTTCAAAGGTCAAATCGTTGAATTGTAACCCCTTGACAACGAAATTTGTGGCCGAAAACAGATTAAACAGATTTTCCAAAAATCTCAATACCCTTTTATGTCAAATCTCGAGTCTGTATACTTACAATTGACAGAGTAGTTTGGTAAAAAAATGTACACAGAAAGACACACACACAGTCAGACAATTTAACTTTAATAGACATATAGATATGTTAACGTTAGTCAACTGAAAATAGCTGCAAACTAAACTATTAAATTAAGGAAACTGAGTTTCACTAAACGCGTCAAAAGTTTCCTGAGATTATGACCCCATCTAAAAACTTAAATATATGAATGGTATTTGTCGGGAGGCCACATTCAGTTTAATAATTTTATGTTCCCTTTGTCTGAGTTAATTCAGTTAAATAAAGGAAAATTTAAGAAACTAATTAATTGCTGTACACTTATGGCTAATAAGAGTGTCACCAGCAGATCAAACAATAACTAAAATATAAAAAAGACCACAAATTTATTAAGAGATTTTCCATCCTTTACGTTATAATATTTGTAACTTATATTTATTTACTATAAAGCAAAGACACACTACATATAATATAGTTTAACTACAAAAAGTTTTGGTACAGTCAAATCGCCAAAATTATGTCTGATTTATAATATTGTTTGTGTCAATACTATTAATGTAGACAGGTGTCAAATTTATAATAATAGAGATTTGATGACTAATTTGGTAGAGATCTAACAGATCAACTTTTTTGGAAATTTAACACGAATTTTCATCTCTTACCATTTATTTTTGGGGTCTCAAATCAAGTTAAAACGTTTGATCGATGTCTTAGTAACCTATATCTAAAATTTCAGTGTGGTTAGACCCCAGCTGACGGATGAGTTTAATAGTTTTCAAAGGTTAAATCGTTGAATTTTAACCCCTTGACAGCGAAATTTGTAGTCAGATACCGATTAAAAAGATTTTCCCAGGATCTCAATACCCTTTTATGTCAAATCTCGAGTCAGTACACTTTAAATTGACAAAGTAGTTTGGTAAAAAAAAAATGTACACAGAAAGACACACAGAGTCAGACAATTTCACTTTGATAGATATATAGATATGTTAACGATAGTCAACTGAAAATAGCTGCAAACTAAATTTTTAAATTAATAAAGCTGAGTTTCACTAAACGCGTCAAAAGTTTCATGAGATTATGACCCCATCTAAAAACTTAAATATATGAATGGTATTTGTCGGGAGGCAACATTCAGTTTAATAATTTTATGTTCCCTTTGTCTGAGTTCATTTAAGGTTAAGGAAAAAATAAAGGAAAATTTAAGAAACTAATCAATTGCTGAACACTTATGTCTAATAAGAGTGTCACCAGCAGATTAAAAAAAAACTAAAAATATAAAAACGAACACAAATTTCATTAGAGATTTTCCATCCTATGCGTTATAATATTTGTAACATATTAATAAACTATAAAGCAAGACACACTACATATAATACAGTTTAACTACAAAAAGTTTTGGAAGAGTCCAATCGCAAAAATTATGTCTGATTTATAATATTGTTTGTGTCAATACTATTAATGTAGACAGGTGTCCAATTTATAATAAAACATTAATAATAGAGCAACAATATTTTTCAATAACACAATTTCCTCATCCACAAAAATTATATTACTTCTTGCAAGCTTATTTTTTAAACAATTCATTACTTCCTCATATTGTTTATAGTCTCAACTTCATTCCTATTCTAAAAATATTTATTAAGAATAGTTTCGTCATGAGTCGTTTCCGGTTTATTTTAAGTAATACTGTTTTATTCATATAAGTTCTTTTATGAATAAATCAAAATTCTTAAAAAATATTTGCCAAAAATATGGGATTTTCAAATTGTGTGTCTTTTTAAAATGTATCAGTAAACTTTACATATTGTGAAAAATATTGCTTTTCCCTGAAAAAAAACACTTGATTCTATAACGATGTAAATTCACATCCAAGTCTTTTTTAAGAATATATTCTTTTTTATGAATACAAATGCTCCTAAATTAAGTACACTTTTTATGTTCAGCTCTATTAAGGTCAAAACAATTTATGGCTGTAACATCAACATTGGTTGCAGTTCTTTCAGACTTGCTCCATATTAAAATATGTGGCATGATGGCCTTGTCTTTGATGTATGTGCCACTGATATGTATTTGTAATAGAACATACACCTTTTACATTTCACGTTATCAGCAGTGCTTCATGTTTCCAAATATTGATTTTCTCTGGTCTGAGTTTTCATACGAGTCAATGAATTTGATTTCACAGTAAAATCATATCATTGTAGTTGCCATGATAGTTATTTTTTCGCAGTGTGAATTCTCATATTTTTCACTAACGATGATTTCACAGAACAAGAATATCCACAAACTTCACATGAATGTGACTTTTCCCCAGTGTGAGTTCTCATATGGGTTACTAACGTTGATTTTTCAGAAGAAGCATATCCACAAATTTCACATGAATATGGCTTTTCCCCAGTGTGAGTTCTCATATGTTTCACTAACGATGACTTATCAGAACAAGAATATCCACAAACTTCACAAGAATGTGGTTTTTCCCCAGTGTGAGTTCTCATATGTCTTACTAACATTGATTTTACAGAAAAAAGATGCCCACAAACTTCACATGAATGTGGCTTTTCCCCAGTGTGAGTTCTCATATGTATTTCTAACTTTGATTTTTCAATAAAAGAGTATCCACAAACTTCACATGAATATGGTTTTTCCCCAGTGTGAGTTCTTATATGTCTCAGTAAATTTGATTTTCGACTAAAAGAGTATCCACAAACTTCACATGAATGTGGCTTTTTCCCAGTGTGTGTTCTCAAATGTGTTACTAACTTGTGTTTCATAGAAAAAGAGAATCCACAAACTTCACAAGAATGTGCCGTTTCCCCAGTGTGAGTTCTCATATGTTTCACTAAATTGTGTTTCATAGAAAAAGAATATCCACAGACTTCACAAGAATGTGGCTTTTCCCCAGTGTGAGTTCTCATATGTCTCAATGAATTAGATTTTTTAGCACAAGAGTATCCACAAACTTCACACGAATGTGGCTTTTTCTCAGTGTCAGTACTCATGTCTCAACAAAGATGGTAGCACAGAAGAAGAATATCCAAAAACGTTACAAGAATCTGGCTTTTCCCTAGTGTGATTCCTTTTATGGGTCACTAAACGTTGATTTTTAAGAAGAATATCCAAAAGCCTCAAAGGAATGTTGCTTTTCTCATATGTTTCACTTATTTTGATTTTACAGAACATGAATATCGACAAACTTCACATGTGAGTTCTCATATGTTTAACTAATGATGATTTATTTGAAAATTAATCAAAACTAATATTACCTTGAAGATATGTTAAATTTTCACAAATACTTCAGAATATTTGTAAATAGAAGTGGCCAGTATGAGTAATTTTCTCACAGATGTCGCTTTAGTCTTTCAAATAATGTAATTCCCTTAATCGAATAATCTTTTAAGAAAAGCATATTCAATTAAAATTCAATCATAGGGTTCAATCAGGAACATCTGCAAAAAAATGAAATTCAATATTTTTACGATTTACTTTGACGGATTAGTATTGTTTATTGTTGTAAATTTTGTTGGATTTAATTCACAACCCCTAGATTAATTTAATTCAAAAATTCATAAGCGTCACGTTAAGAATAACTATTTTCTAACTTCACACAGAACCAGTAAATATATGCGATGCTTAATCTAGTTGAAAATATATAGAGAGTTTTTATGATTTAAATCACAATGCGCTATCAAACCATTGTCTGTACATGTGTTTGTTTAGTATCACACAGTTTAACTCTATACATATTATGTTTTTAAATATTATTACTTTTTAGTTTTTTCTCATATAACTGTTAAACTTCTAATTCATGCGCAAATTATTTGTAACTACATACTTTTAACTTATAAGGGGTAAATATCAACACAAACGATTTTTTAAGTTTAATAATTATCAAGTACATTAGGAAATAATTTGAGATCATTACGAAGACTTCATAAAAGATGAGTTTTTTAAACTCTACTAAAATATAATTTTGAAAGTTTCCTATACATCTTCAAAGCTTACATTAGAATATGTATTGAGTATTATTGCCACATATGAACTGGTGCAACTACCATAACTTACTCCGTCTTAGATAATGGTCAAGAAGAGTCTCAAATCTAATACATCAATTCCCTACACCCAACCTTCACTCTTTGTCCCACTCTCACAATGTTAAATCCCTATACCCTGTTTTGAAGTAATTTTATAGAATTTGCTCTGATAAATGCATAGTAATTGTACGCCTGGACGTACATAATTCTACTTTATTTAACAAGCAAAAAATTCTTGACCCTTCCTTGTTGATATTTCTATTTAACAGAAAGTATTTTACTGTTAGACTTTGTAATTCCCTCCATTTTCTGCTTCTATATAGCAGAAATCCTTTTACTGTTATAGTTGTCTCCCTCAGTCTGCTACACTTTGTTGTATTTTAATGTAATATGTACAGACATTAAACAACTTATTTCTTCGTAATAGCCCAAATATTAGTCCTATACATCCTGGTGGTAATATGCCTTGTTTCTGATGAAAGTGAGTAAATAAACGTCTTGAATGTTTTATTTTCAAATATCTGTTCACCCCTAATTCATACAAACGTAAAAATATTTTAATCACAGTTGTTTAACTTAATGTGTTCAATGTTTTGTATTAAAATATTATAAAGACGAAAGATTCCAATCACTATAAACAGATACTACGTATTCAATATAACTATATTATTATAATCCCTGTATTTCTGGTCTCAAATAGAAGCACTTTATGTCCAACGGGCAGTGTGAATTATTTAATTAGTAATTTAATGGAATGTGCGCTGATGACATTGTGTCTTTTTTGAGGTGAAAAACAGAAAAAAATACCCATTTCCCATAATTCATCTGAATGTAAACATTATTTTCAATTACAAATGTTTAACTTATCCACTGAACTCCCGTTCGAAGACATAACAAAACATTTTTTGCAATGCATCTAACACATTCACATTTATTCAAACAATTATTCATATATAAACATTAAAGCGCATTTCATGCGGTTTTACACTTAATTTTATTTTTTTCCCAAGATTTTATTTTGAACTAGCAATCGGTGCCCGGCGTTGCCCAGGTGTTTTGAAGTGTATGCTGAGGAAAAAAAACGGTCAATTTTTTTAAACTTTGACCCCTTTTATGACCAATTAATATTTATTGTTTAGGGATCAAGTAAAGTTAATAAGTTAGATCCATGTCCAAGGAATCTATATATAAAATATCACGTGTTCAGACATTAAATTTTAGGAGGAGTTTGGTAGAGTTGTCAAAGGTCTAATTGTTGAATATTGACCACTTAATCGCCAAATTTCTGTCGAAAACCTATCACATCGATGTTCCCAAATCTCAGTACCCTGTATATCAAATTTCGAATCTGTAGGCTTAAAATTGACAGAGTTTTAGCGCAGGGAAATGAACACAGACGCACAGACACACACAGACACTATCACTTATACATATATATATAAACATAAACATCATATATATAAGGATAATAGTACGCCATATATATAACAAAAGACCATTATTTACTGAAGTGAAAGGAAAACCCGGGGGAACTTTACCCAAAAATAAATCTATATTTTTTTGTGTGTATTGATAGTCTGGTACTTATACAGTTTAGTGACGACATTAAAAAAATGGAAATATTGAAAAAAAAAAATTTATTGTACGTAACTGTTATAGACTGAAGTTCTCCGAAAAAAAATTTCACTTCATTTGATCAAGTAGTTTTTTTTTTTACATCGAAAAAAATGATTTATCACGGCAACGTCAACGTGGCCATTTTGGAAATGTTATTGCAGGCCCAGGAATTCCCCAAGGGCAGGTAACTGCCGTACATAGCAGAATACCTCCATTTTAGGCCAATCTAGCCCTTTATTCCTCACCAGAATGAGATTTTTAATTTTTTTTGCGCAGACAGATGCCATTTTTTTTTTTTTTTTTTTTTTTTTTTTTTAATTTGTAACAGAAGTAAATAAACGAAGTTTCGAAGTTATCCATGCGTGTCCAACTGAGCATCTTTTGAAAATATTATCGTATAAAAATTCTTCAATTCTTTGCATTCTTCAATTTCTTTGCATATTCAATAGTATTCTTATTTAAAAAAAAAAACGCAAAAAAATTGCAGATTTAAAAAAAAAAAAGAAAAAAAAACGTAAAAAAAATGCAGATATGTTGTGCGCACTGCGCATCTCAATATGGCGAGAAAAAAAAGGCTAGATTGCGAAATTTGGCCTAAAATTTTTTTTCAATATTTCCATTTTTTAATGTCGTCACTAAACTGTATCAGTATGGATAGTCTTATCAACACCCCTTTTTTCTATTTATTTAAAAAGAAAATACAACTTTATACAAATTCCCTATTAGTTTTTTTTTCGGTTCTAACGATGATCATCTTTATTTACCTAATACGTGTAATTATATTCATACAGATATTCTATATGATTTATATTTGCGTAATATTTGCGTAGAAATGAAGAAAATCAAATTTACTGTGTATTTATCGTGTTGCCATAACAACGTGACGTAGCCAGGAACGATAGTGGACGTGAGTGTGTGTGCGTGTGTGCGCGTGTTTTAATGCTGTATTGTTTTGTATCTTATCAACTTCTTCGAATCTATGTGTACAGTAATACAAACCCGTTTTTCGAGCTGAATAAATGTGTTACATTGAATAAAAACACGAAAAATATATCCAGTTTGGTAGAAAAGTAACTTATCTTGCCTTTGATAACATTTATTTGTTATATATTTGTTTTTTGACAACTTTTTCGAATCTATGTGTACAGTAATACAAACCCGAAATGAAAAGACCACGAGCGAACGCGCGTTTTACATAAAAATAAATATTTTTAAATTTCATCTTTCTAGTTTTTAAAAAAAGTTTAAAAATTTTATCAGCCGGCATAATTTATTTTTAAATATTGAAAAATTTCAGGAAAATTAATTTTTGCTAGATTTTCAAAACATTGTTTTCGTGTTGTGTACGTGTCTGCGGCTACACCAGAATGGCGGCCTTGATGTCGTAGGTTGGATTGTAAGATTGTGTAAGTTTCGTATTTTTTTAATTTGTAAATAACAATTCATAAAAGAATTAAACCCTTCCAAGATGGACAATAAATAAAGCCATAATATTTTATGGTAAAGTTAAGAGCCTACGAACCATAGTTTTTTAGGAGATGTGATTATTGGATTAACCAATCAGAAATCGTCTGTGGCACACACATCTCTGTTTTTATAGATATATAGATTTGATTTTTTTCATGTTATATATATATATTCAACGATCAATGTATCTCGTAATCCACAGAATGACTTTGTAAATGTAATTGGACATGTTACAAGTATGACAGTACGACTTATTTATATATATATATATATATATATATATATATATATATATATATATATATATATATCCAATTAGCTGACAGTTTACCTACAGTTGACACCTATTCAACAAACAATCAAAACCCACATGATCAGGAATTATTCTCTTTTCAAGCTTTGCTATTTTACAGTGAATTTTACTTTGCTGTTCAATAGATGTTATGCCACTGAGAACTGTTAAATTTGTGACACCTGATTTCAGGATTTTTCAAGAGTATAGTCAAAACATATTTTGCAAGCTTAAGTTAAACTACTATATTTTTGAGAGAGTAATTTTTTAGTTTCAATTTTACATACATATACGTACCAATTAGTAATTATTCTAAAACATAGTAACAGGTGTTTTACATTCTAGAGAAAACATACTTTATTAAACTCTTCAATATTTTCAACACTTTTCAATACTGTTTAAAACATTTGATATATTCTCAGATAATATTTGAAGCTACAAAAGTTGTAATATATATTGTTGATTTTATATGCCGGGTCTTGTGTGGTAATAATAGTTTGAATTAAAGTTTAAAAGGCAAAACGTCAAGTATCTTAGCATAATTCTCCCTTAAACAGAAACATTCATTTTGAATGTACCCCTGTTATATCAAAGAACCTACTGTTGATTTTATATGCAGGGCCTTTCTGCTTGTGTAGTAATACAACTTTTCAAATGAACTAATAATATAAAGCGCCTTCCTGCTCTTTTTTACATTTTATTTTAAATTTTTTATCTATTTTATTTTCTGCCCTATATTTATATATATAATAAAAGCAGCGCAGTTTTTCACCTTTCAACCTAAATACCATAGATTTACAGCAACAGATGACACATACAAATTCATTAATCCTACATTATTAGCCATTTTCTCATGTAACTATAGAACGACATTTTGGACACATTATTTCGTTATAATAAAACAAGATTTAATCCTAGGAGTGACATAATAACGATTGCAAAGATATACAATAAAGTAGCTGTCATTTTTCTGACAAAATAAATACCACTCCTGCATTAGCAGTGTCAGAAATTTCGTGAAAATAGTGAATAATTCCACCCCATCTTTCCAAGCTTATAACTCCTCGAAAAATGTAATTCAAGCCCTAATTTTTTTTTTCAATTAAAGGAGTAAGGACCAAGGTTTTATTAAAAAAAAAAAAAAAAAAAAAACAATGTGTTTTTTTTTTTTAAAGGTTTTAAACTTCGGACTTTACAGGTAAATTTCTAAAAAAGCGATTTTTTTTTGTTTTAAATTTGAATATATTATTTATTGACCTTTTCTCTTCAATTTGTGATATATAAAACTCCACGACATAAATTAATTATTTACTTTTTAATAGACATTTCAAAATGAGAGGCGTGAATTATTCGACCCCCTATCTTTCTAAGCTTATAACTCCTCGAAAAATGTAATTCAAGCCCTAATTTTTTTTTTCAATTAAAGGAGCAAGGACCAAGGTTTCATTAAAAAAAAAAGACAAAAAGAAACAATGTGTTCTTATAAAATAAGGTTTTAAACTTCGGACTTTACAGGTAAATTTCTAAAAAAGCGATTTTTTTTTGTTTTAAATTTGAATATATTATTTATTGACCTTTTCTCTTCAATTTGTGATATATAAAACTCCACGACATAAATTAATTATTTACTTTTTAAGAGAAAGTTGAAAATGGGTGACACTTGGGGGGGGCGTGAATTTAAAAAAAAAAACGTTTGTCTAAAATATTATATTCGGTTTATTGGAAAGAACATAAAATTTCACATTGACCCTGAAAATATCGTAAAAATAGAATCAATAGAAAAATTTTGATAGATTTTTAAAATTTAAAAATTGAAAAATATTGAGTTTAAAAATTGAAAAATATTGAGTTCGGAAAATTCATTACTGTTTTTAAAAAAAAAAATATTTTTATTACTTTTAAAACAACTGTAATAGTTTATTTTGGAAGTATAATCCATAAAGAAAATAAATAACCCACTTTTAACAGAGAAATTACGAGATTTTTATATTGTATTCGCAGTTTCGTGTTAGGGGTGTCAAAAATTCCTACAAAAATTCTGATACTGCTACTCCTGCATCCAGTCGATACCGGGCGGTGTTCTGCATTTGGGTCATACATGGGGGTTCACTCCAATTTTAAGGCTCATATACTTATACACATAGCATAACCTTTCCATTCCTCTATATAATGATTCTCCATCCTCACCCTGCACAAAATCTCATCGGCTGACAACTAAATAGTCAGTCATTCTGGAATGAACGAAGCCTCATTCAAAAAAGAACACCCCTGAGATTAAAAGAAACATGATTTCCCTGATTAGAGTAGGTAATCATTTCAGATTAAATACCCTGATTACAAACTTTAGAAACTCGAAAAATATAAAACAAACTATTTTTTTTTACCAGAAAAGATGTACTTCCCTGTTATTACTTTAGTAAGAATGAATAACTATGTCCTTACCTTTTTTACTAAAATGTTTCGTTATCCTTATTACTAAAATACCATTGTCAATTCTTTCATTTTTTACATGCACACCTAATTATTTTAACTTTTTTACTTTATAAAAATACAATGTTGCTTTCATTATAGAATTGTTTTATTAAAATTATATTTTCTTTTGCAGATCTGTAAATAAATGTTTTTACAATTATATATTGAAATTTTTGGATACAATAAATGGTAAAGTTTACTAGCATCTTCTGTCAGGAAAAACATTGGTTTATTATTTAGTTGTTGGGTTATTAATCAGAGTTTTTTTAATCCTAATTTCGTTATTCATTTTTCATTTACAGCGAAACAGACTCATAAAAAGAATTAATTATTATATTTTATTTTCATAACGATTTGTTTTCGAGTTTCCAATTTGTTAAGTTTTGACATTTGTTTATATTACAAATGTTTCACAAACTTTAAATGGGAAAAATTTAATCACGCTTTTATTTCACATGTAAAGCTGTGATTAAAATTTATTTTAAATTAACCAGGTTGTTTAACAAATGAAAAAAAAAGACATAATGCAAGATGAAGTTTTCAAATGAGTAAATGTGTTTTTTTTTAAATTTATAATTAAAAGCGCTGAACAATACAAAACACAATTTTGGGGAATTATGTACTTTTTGGAACTGCTGAAACAATGTTTTTATTTACAAAGCCATTTTTACCTTGTGGAGGGGCTGGTGTTTTGTAACTATACTTCCACCTAACGATTGAACAAAAAAATCGTGTGAAACTTAAATTTAACGTGAAGACACTATTTTATAATAGCGCAGTACCAAAAATGCGTAAGTGCCAAATTTTAAAGTAGATATTGATCTCGGATGCATAAAATGGCAGAGCGCCCCCCCGCCTCTCAACCGCTCACATACCCAATGTAAACAGAATTTTTGTTATATGCTAAATGGTATTCTACTTGGTAAATGTCGGTGCATTACTTACAGAAAAACGGTCAATTAAACTGCAGAAGCACCTGTTAAACTAAACAAGTTCTATAACTAAAAAAAATAACGAAAAACATAAAAATATGTTTTTGTAAATCACTCATGAAAACTTAAATTTTTTTAGCTTAATTAAAAAGCATTAAAAACTACATAAAACACACACACAAAAGTGAGCCACTTTAAAAAAAAAACTACTTGTTATTTCAAATGTCTACAAAAGATTCCGCCGCGATGTCATAAGTCACTTCACTATAAGAAAACTCTGCTGAAGGCGGAGAAATGACACAAAAGAGTCCCAGGGTCATGGATTTCATACCATGCAAACGGTAAATTTGTGACGGGCTTGATTATCAGATTCGGTGTCAGCGACTTCGAACACATCTAAAAAAAGGGGAGGGGAGGGTGTTTTGTACCTATTCTGTACTTAAACCTTACAATTGAAAAAAAAAAACATATCATAAAACTTTAATTAAATTTGGAAATACAATTTTAAAAATAGTGCGGTTCAGTAATTTTTTGTTTGCGTTGAGGTACAAGAAAAACGTTATTCACCATATCCGTTAATCTGGTCGGTTGTTGTAACATGTTAAAACAATTAAACATTAAAAAAGCTGTTTTTGCGCTCAGTTGTCTAACAATTCAACCAATTTTGAATTAAATTATTTTGTATATGATTAGATTCATATTATTTTCTCAGAATTAATAAGTTTTTTTCAGTGATTGTTTATTTAAAGAGGTACATATAGTTCAAAACGTAGCACTTGTTTCCAGGACACTCGTTTCAAGAATATTTTCTCACAACATTCTCACAAACATCGATTTATTATTTATCTTTTCTTTTTCGTGTGTTCAATCAACACACACGTTAAAATGACAACAATATAAAATAAGATTTATTATTTCTTTCTATGCTTAAATAAAACAATTTTATGAACTTTCATATTCGTCTTCGCCTCAACGCTTTTTAATGTTTTTGTTTACGTTGAGGTACTAGAAAAACGTTATCCTATTCACCATCGCAACATTGGTGACACTCTCCGTTAATCTGGTCCCTCGTTGTAACATGTTAAGACAATTAAACATTAAAAAAGCTGTTTTTGTGCTCAGCTGTCTAACACTTTAACTAACTTTGAATTAAATTATTTTGTATATGATAATTATTGTTTTTTTTTTTTTCAGAATTCATAAGTTTTACTGAAATAAACACATTTTGTATAAATATTTAAATGTTAGATTGAAAAAAATATTTTAGATTTTTTTTTTTAAATGAGAAACTCATACTTTTTTTATTCACGTATGTTATAAAGCATGGTGAAATGAATATTTTTCATTGGATTGCAATAAAAATAAACTTATTTTAATGTTTCAGATTATTTTAAAAGTTATTGGATTTAATTTTTTTTAAAAGTGTATGAAAAGAAAAAAAACTTACCTTTCATTCCAGGAATTCAATACAAAAAAAAAATGAGATGAATTCGTTTTTTTCTTTTGTGTTCAAAACAGAAAATTTGTTTTGTTTGTTAGGATTTCTTTAGTAAACTGATACAACTTTTGTTTTGTGTGTCCAATTCATTAAGAAATAAAATATTTGAAAATATAAAAGAATCAAAATTAAAAGATGAAAAACACGATTTAAACGTGAAATTATTTAAAGAGAAAATCAACTGTTAAAGAACAATGAATTAAGGTCATCTTAACACGGTGTGATCATTATTTCGTTCCTCGAGTAAAAAATGTCTGTTCATTAGTTAAAAATGTGCAATTGTTTTCCAATCATTATTAAAGCATATTAAAATAATTATAACATTAATAAAGCAGCGTCACACTTTAAGCCGTGGGTGTTTTTTTTTTTCTTTTTACATTCAAGATAAAAAAAAAGTAATTAAATGAAGTCAAAATTGGTAATGCGGCATATTCACTCATTCGCAAAATACCGGAAGTTCCGGGAAAGGACGGTTACAACATATTTCGCGTCTTATGATGAAAAAATTCAGTCATTGTGTGCTTCTTTTCACTGATAAATTTAAATGTAATAAAAAAATAAATAACTTTCTTACGTAAAGTATGTTTATGAACTCACGTGAATGAGGCGGTTGGAATTGCAGTTTTTTAAACTAGCAATTCTGTTCTTTTCTCCGTTGTGAATGTTTATTTATCATAAAAATTGTGTGTACATTTAGGACATACAACAAGTGTCAGGCAGGTGCTATATAACAAAAATGCTACAATTTCATGATTAGGCATGAAGGCCAAAGGAAAGGGGGGGGCCTCGGGGGTCGTACTCGTCCACTTGGTTGCAATAACGACAATACCGCATTCACTCTATGAACCTAAGCTATTTGAAATCTACCCAGATGAGATGAAAATGACATATTTACAATATTTACAATGCTAATATATATATATATATATATATATATATGTTAACGTATATATATATATATATATATATATATATATATATATATATATATATATATATATATATATATATATATATATATATTAGGGATTTTTTTAAATACAAAACTTGGGTGATGTGTATGATATATGAATTTGTGATGTGTATGAAATATAAAATGATGAAGTTGTGATGTGCATGATATATGAGGATGCTGGGGGGGATGGAGGCGTTAAACCAGCACAAAAATAAAGAAAAATAACACTAATACAAAATAAAGAAACAAATAAAATGCTAATGATGATGTGTTAGCAGGAACCCTTCCTTCCTAATCTAATTCCGAAATGCTTCCTGTTTTCTGGTTCATGACCGAAAACTAGGGAGTCATTTCCTAAGTGGGAGTGGCCAGTCTACGGACAAAACAAATGAGTGGGGTTTGCAGGGATGTTTGGTGACCCTGGGGATGGACAGGGTCAAAAATAAATTATTGAATGCGGGCTTCTTGGAGGTATTCTAACATCTAAAAAAATAAATAATGGGGCCCTAAGATTCATTCATACCAACTAGCTAAGGGACTGATCCACTATCATGGGATTTTCTTGTTTTTACTTATAGTTGGCGTGGGCCATGCCTAGGCAGGGAACATGTATTCGAGCCTGTTTTGTGTGAATGCGCAAAAACTAGCGGTGTCTATCCACCTACGACTGAATACCAAGAGGGATAGCCTCCTTCTATCACATCTGATTTTGATTTTAAGTTGATGTTTAAAATGCGAAATCAGATAGTAATGAGGGATTGGATCCCCCCTCGCCCTATCTCTATGCATGATGTCCACACAACTAGTCTAGCTACGCCTAAGTATTCTCGTAGCTTGGAGCACTCGAAAAAAGCATGTTCCACAGTTTCCACATGATCCTCCTCGCACCGAGGACAATTTGGGACAATTTCATCGTTGTACTTGTGACGCCTGCCATTAAGGACACGCGCGTTCCTAACCAATCACCAGGTCAGAGAAAACTCAGAATTGTTGAGGTAACCCAGGCCTGGCGCTCAATTCCACAAAGAGTGCGTCTCCCCATCCGACAGCCACAGCTGCTCCCCAAGTGGGTCTGACGCAGTCCCCTCCACTAACTCCCTGTAAAGTGACCTTCTAGGCAGCGAGGTCACTGGGCCCCGGCAACACTCTGAGCGCCTCTCGGCATTCGTGGTAGAACCGTGGCTGCTTTCTCGGCTTGTGTCTACTTTCGACCGAGTGATCGGGCATAAGGTTGGGAAAAGCTCTACTGGCAACAGGGCCCCACGCAGATTCTTCTACCAGAGTTCTACTCAGGAATGCCAGCTTCCATCAATCATCAATCCACTAGGCCTAGTTATCTGGCCCTGATACTGCTTGCTAGCCGAGAGGTTCAGGTCCTTCTTTAGATCTATCTCTAGGGTGTCCCCCACCTTGCCACCGCCCGGGCCAGCGTGTCTTCTAGACACTTCTCTGCCTTGGCCTTATTTAAAGTGAGTCGTTGGCCGTACTTGACAGAAAAGTCTCTAATGCTATCTTTCGCACTAATCCACCACTTATTCCCAGTTACCGCCCCCACGGCCTCTTCTTGATATGTTCAACCAGATTTTTCCGGAAGTCGGCCATCTTCAATAACGAGGTGTTTAACACATATTCGCCAACTGATTGAGGGAGTCGTGCCCCTCCTCCATCAACTTTGTGTCTTTGATTGTTGTTTTCGCAGCCTCTATCATGTTCCACATGGCCTTGGTGTGTCCCACTCTCATGTGACGCACAAAGGTCATGAGTAAGGAGCGTTTTTTTAAATGAGTAGAATCCGCAGTCGATAGGCCGTCCACTGTCTCCAGCTTCTGGAGTTGCTTCAGGAATCTCCCTGCCCGGGGGTTATTTTATCAGCTGCATGGTGCAGATCTACCTCACAGATGCAGTCTCCGAGGAGGAAGGGGAGCTTCCTGGTCTTTTCTCTCCTTACAGGAGAGGCCGACGCCACTCTGCGGCTAGTTGGTGTTGCTGGCCTCTCCCTTGAGAAAGAATGGGCGCCAGCTATGGGTGTATCGAATAGGGGGTGGGGGGTTCGGTTTAGCAGAGGGGTCTGGGATTCGGGGAGGGGGGCTGAACTGTAGAGGCAGTCTTCTCTAGATGCATGGGGGATAGGGAACGGGACCCAGCATCCCTGGCCTTCTTGGCCTTCTTCTGCTCTTGTTTTCAGCATTCCACAACGACTGCTGGGCTGTTGCTGACTACTTGCTCCTTTTCGGAATCTGATGAAGAGACTGGATTCTTCCTTTTCCAGGACGACGACTGCAGATACTTTTTCTTGTTTGAGACTGCGGCTCTGTGCTCTTGGTGGAGGAGCCACGTGACGGCCCTGAGGGAGTCTGCTTACGTTGTTCTTGCGGGGGTTGCTTTTTGGGTTTAGAGGGGCTCTTTTCTGATTTTCTTGATATGACTTTGCTCCAGCCCTGGCTTTCTTCTGTGCCCCCTCCGCTGGCTTTTCAGTGGCCGCTGGTGCCACTGCATCAGTTGTTCCGGTTGTTTCAGTGGAAGCAGAGGCGTAGGAAATCTTTTGGGGCATTCCAGATGTACGTTGCTGGGATACTAAGCTCCCCCAGCATCTGAGCCATTACTTCCCTCGAGACCCAGTCAACGATTTCTTCTTTATGTCAATGGTGACTAGAGTTACTATTCTTCTCTCTAGTCTGGTTACTGTAGTCGGCAGCGCCTTGATGATGTTGCCTACCGTCAGATCCTTATACGTTGTGTAGTATGACTAGTGGTAGTACTCAGGTGCCAGCTGAGACTGGGGCCCCCAGGTTCTTTCTTGTGTTGCCGGTTGCACCGGCATGTTTGGGGGTCTCCTACTAGACGGTGGTGGCGTTCGTTGTCCGGGAGGAATCGTGTTATCCAGGGATTCCTGGGTGCCCGGAAGCGCTGGCCAATCAGAAGGCTTCTCGGCTGTTGACGTCACATTCGCACTAACTGCCCCATTCTTTTGTTCAGGGTAAGTAGCCCCGCCTCCCTTTTATTGGAGCGCAATCGTCTAACTCCCACCTGGGCTGATTTCCTGCTCCTAATATCGTCAGCGCAACTGTCATAGTTGCTGCTGCTACTGCTGCCGCCGCTGCTGCTGCCGCTGCCGCTACTCAGCTCCATATCCCTCTTTAGGGTCTGTGACAGCACTAGGTGAAGGCTTGTAATATTATTGACAGCCTGCTCCCCGTCGTTAGCCACCACATTCTGGATTGCTTGATCCGGCTCATCCGTGGTGTATTAGAAGTTGGTAGAATGCTGATCCACATAAGTAAGTTGTTAATTTCTTATTGCGATTTCTGATTTTAATGTGATAATATGTAACCGTTACATCCCCTTAGAGAACTTTTTAAACAACAGAGTTTAAGATATGCAACCCCTTCCATTTGGGGGAGGGGTTACTAAAAAAAACAATGGGTCCAAGTAAAGCCTTGAAACCGTGTAGCAGAAAACGACGACCGACACACATTTCAAGTGACACCGGTTTTGCGACCTTGATATTGGCTGTTTATAAACACGTCAAAAAGCAGCCAAGGTCGAATGTTCACGAGCAAGATTTTTAAAAAATGTACTTACAAAACTTTTCAAGATTTAAAAGAAAAATAAATATTTACAAAACTTTTAATGATTATTTTTTTCTATTTACATGAAACTTTTGAATGAAGGAAACAAAACGAACGTATTTAAACAAAATGTATTAAGGCTTTGGTTAACTTTTGCATCCCCGTTGGTCTGCGAGACTGAGGCATGGATGGCTGTGTATACAGAAAAGAACGGCCCCTTGCAATGTTAGTTTTATTTAAAAAATTAAAAAAAAATAGGTTTTTTTTGCTTTTGTTTTTCAATTACATTACAAACTTTATTTGAACTTTTTAACAAACTTTTGCATACATAAAAAAAGATTTTATAGTTTTTTTTATAATATAACATTTTAAAATTTATTTGACCAAATTTAAAAAAAAATTTCCAGGTATTTTTACATACATAAAAATAGACCTTATAGATCTTTTATAACATAATTTTTTTTCAAATTTATGTAATAATTATTTTAAACATTTTTCATGTATTTTTACATACATAAAAATAGAAGTTATAGATCTTTTATAACATAAATTCTTTTTTAATTTATTTAACAATTTTTTTCCATTTTTCATGTATTTTTACATACATAAAAATAGAAGTTATAGATCTTTTATAACATACAAAATTTTTTAATTTATTTAACAATGTTTTTCCATTTTTCATGCATTTTTACATAAATAAAAATAGAAGTTATAGATCTTTTATAACATAATTTTTTTAAAAAATATTTAACAATTTGTGTCCATTTTTCATGTACTTTTACGTACATAAAAAAGACGTCACATATCTTTTATAACATAAAATTAAAAATTTATGAAACATAATTAGTTTCATCTATTTTAATAAAACTTCATAAAAAAACGTATTCAACACATGATATTCCTCAAATAACCGTCTTTGAATCGACGCCTCTATAGGAATTCTTGTAAAAAAACGATTGACGTTCACATCACTAGTCCCAAGGTACGGGCAAAAACTGAACGAACAAAAATGGGGGACTCAGTTTTGAAAGCTGATTTATCATAATTTTTTTGTAGGTTTCCGAATACTTTTTGACTGTAGTTGAAAGATTAAGGACTAAACTTTATTTCCTAAAGAAAAAAATGTGTACACGTGAAAAAAAATAGTTATGAAAATGTTTACACGGCAAGCAACCCAATTCATCTAAATTTTGAAGTTAAATAAATTCATTGTAAAAATTCCTTAAAAAGATAAATATTAGTTTTCTGGGTCTATTTCAAAGATAATTAGTAAAGTAAAGTCCTAAGATATTGAATTAAATAAAAAAAAACACCTTGTTTGTAAAAAATATAAATTAATTAGCCTAAAACCGAGTGGGCGTTCGCAAAATGCAACAAACTAAAATTTTGTAAATACGAAAATTACGAAGGGCGAAAATTTCAGGCAGTCGAATAACTGAAAATTACGTCATTTAATTAAAAGGGAGGAAGTCCCCCCATCAGTAATGAAATCAATTGAATTTTAAGAGCTAAATATTTTTTAATATTTAAAATTTAAAAATCTATCAGAATTTTTCTATTGATTCAGTTTTTACGATATTTTCAGGGTCAGTGTTAAATTTTATGCTCTTTCCAATAAACCGAATATAATATTTTAGACAAACGTCTTTTTTTAATTCCCCTCGATTTTGAAATGGCTATGCAAATTTAAATCACCAAATTGAAGATGAAAGCCAATAAATAACATATTGTAAATTAAAACAAAAAATGAAGTGTAAAACCATATTTTTTAAACCACATTGATTTTTATTATTATTTTTTTAATTGGAAGCATATGTTCTGCTTATATTTCCAGGTAAGCAATAGACGATAACAACAATTTTTTTTTCTAGTTCAATCAATATTTTCTTTTTTTAGATATTTAAAAAAATCACTCGACAAAAAAGAATGAAAATATAATAAATCAAAAATGTATGTATTTCTTTGAGAAAAGAAAAAATATTCCTAGAGTGCTTTTAAGGGACAATCTTATGATAAAAATTTGACTAGTTTTAAACTATGAGAACACATATTTCTTCAGGTACAATGCTACACGCCTAACACGAACGTGTTGTTTTTATGTCTTTTTGTTCATCCGTAGTTCAAAACAAGGAGAAAGATTACCTGCGGTTTTTAGACAAATGCTTCCATGATAGCGCGTTTTTCAAATAGTCGTTTAAAATTTATTTTATTTAATAAATAAATGGAATTTAAAATATAAATATGGATAAATTCTTAACAATGAAGAATGGAACTACACATTGAATTGTTTTTTTTAGGTAAGTGATTTTTTTTTAATTTATATCGAATTTTTATACTCGAAGGAAGAAAAATGTCGTTGGTTTTCTTCAAATTTTTTTGAAAGGAAGCCGTTTGAAAAAAAAACAAATATTGCATAATTTGCTGTCAAACGTGTTATTTTTAAAAATTTTGGTCTTTGCCTCTTTAATAAAAAAATAGGGTTTGAATTATATTTTTCAAGTAGTTATAAGCTTCGAAAAATAGTAAGTTGAAATATTAAAGTTCTGATCATCATTTTTAATGGCCACTTTCTGATACACCTAGTCATTGTCTGTTTTATTTTTTCCAGTGGTAAATTTAAATATCAATTTCAGTGTTAACTTTAACTATAATAAATAAAAATAAATTAATGGCAAATTGTTTGATGATAATACAAAATGGTCTCATAAAAAATTTAATCCCAGACCAACTTGCGCCAAAAGAGAATTCATTAAATTTATCGCTATTTTATGTTTAAAATGTAAACCTCCCTCCTGACCCGTAGCAAAAAAAGAAACAATTGTTATGTTTTGTTGTCTTCCCCCCCCCTCTTCTTCAATCACCAAACTTTACAAAAATGGTAGGGGTGACAAGTTTTGTTAAATGCTGTGCGGTGTTTCTTTTTTAGGACGCTAGGACGCCAGCTCGCCAAAAAGTACACCACGGGCCAAATTTTATTCCATCATAAAAACAACTTTCTACAGAAAAAAACTTATTTTTACACTTTTATCTCGCAAATAAACATGAAATTATACATTAAAAACCGCGTTTATTATTTTTAATATTTAACAACGTAGTTGACGTCAATGTTTTCGATTTTAAAACACAACTAATTTTTTGGATAAATCTCTGTTTTGCGTACGCATGAATTATTTGTTTTAAAGAATAAACTTGAATAAAGTTTATATTTACAAGAATGTTCAGACATTTACCTAGCAAATAAGCATTAAAATATAAATGAACAAAACACGTTTATTATTTTTTAAAAAAATTTAGAGGTGTCTTTTCAGGACCTGTAATAGTAAGTTACACCGTTGTGAAATTCACAGAAAGGGCTAACGAAACCATCTGACAAAAAATAAATTCATACATTCAGGAAACGACAGTAGTCAACAGAATACATTGATTTGCTGAGGTATTATAATATAAACGTTGATTTATATTCATTCTTCCATTGCGGCGATTCTTTTTTGGGACGCCAGGACGCCAAAAAGTACACCACGAGTCAAATTTCATTTCATCATGAAAACAACTTTCTATTGAAAAAAACTTATTTTTACGTTTTATTTCGCGAATAAACATGAAATTATACATTAAAAACCGCGTTTATTATATTTAATATCCAACAACGGAGGTGAAGTCAATGTTTTCGATTTTAAAACAAAACTAATTTTTTGGATAAATCTCTGTTTGGCGTACTCATTAATTTTTTTTTAAAGAATAAACTTGAATAAAGTTTATTTTTTCAAGAATGTTTATACATATATCTAGCGAACAAGCATTAAGAAATATATAGGAAAAACTGCGTTTATTATTTTTTAAAAATCCAAATTATACATCATGTATGAAATTGAGTTCCTTTTTTTTGTTAAACGAAAGTGACTTTGTTTGATAACATTGTGTTTGGCGTACTCATGAATTATTTTTTCTAAAGAATAAAATTGAATAAAGTTTATTTTTGCAAGAATGTTCAGACATTTACCTAGCAAATAAGCATAAAAATATATTTGAAAAAATAACACGTTTATTATTATTTTTTTAATTTTAAGAGGTGTCTTTTCAGGACCTGTAATAGTAAGTTACACCATTGTAAAATTCACAGAAAGAGCTAACGAAAGCATCTGACATAAAAATAAATTCATACATTCAGGAAACGACAGTAGTCAACAGAAGACATTGAATTGATGAGGTATTATAATATAAACATTTATTTATATTCATTCTTCCAGAACACTCTAACACTAGAAAATACTTATGTTGGACACTTTGATGTAACATGTTGGACACCCTTTGAATCTATATGGCTTTCACCTAACATGTTAGACAACACTTTTGCATTTAATAAATAATTGCAATACTTGTTTTCAATAATTTTAGATATCACCGCAAGAAAAAGAAACAAATGAAACCTAAAAAACATCAAGAACAAATGTAGTTTTTCTCTCTGTATCTTAAAGTTTATGTTAAGAACGGTGTAACAACAGTATCATTTACTTTTGTATAATATGCCGATCCGATGATTTAATCTCTTTTTGTCTGTGTCTCTCTATGTATATCTCTGTTAGTCTGTCTCTTTTATTTTACTATTAGTTTTGAAAGATCAAGGGCACCCTCCTAAAGATAACACTTGATTCGGTTATGATTTAAATTTATATCCAATGATTGTTTGGAGAATAGATGCTGTTCTATTCATGGCTGCTCTTTCTATTTAGTTACAGCTTGGTCTTCAAAATAGATTTGTTAACGTTAGTCAACAGAAAATAGTTGAAAACTAATAAATATGATAATTTGTATAAATAATATGCCGATCCGATGATTTAATCTCTCTTTGTCTGTCTTTGTCTCTCTGTATACCTCTGTCTGACTCTCTTTCTCTACGGATATGATGAGTTAATCTCTTTTTCTCTATCTCACTGTTTCTTTCGCTTCCATTTTTCTATCTCAACCTCTCTCACTTGCTCTATCTCCTTCTAATGACATTTACACATAAACAGACAATTTCACTTTTATAGATATATAGATTTGTTAACGTTAGTCAACAGAAAATAGCTGAAAACTAAACTATTAAATTATTGGATTTCACTAAACGCTTAAAACGTTTCCTGCTGGTAAATAAAGGGATATTCCAATCGTTGTATGCGAGTTGTTGTACAATTACTGATTAGGCACACGAGAAACTTAAATATATGAATGGTATTCGTCGGGAGGGAACATGCAGTTAAATAGTTTTATGTTCACTTTGTCTGAGTTAATTTAGGGTTCAAGAAAATATTAAACAAATGTAAAAAAACAACTAATCAATTGCTAAACACTTATGTCTAATAAGAGTGTCACCAACGTAGCAAACAGTAACTAAAAATAAAAAAAGACTACAAATTTTATAAGAAATTTTCTAGCGTATGCGTTATCATATTTGTAATTAATATTCATTAATTGTAAAGAAAAGACGCACTACATGTAATATAGTTTATTTACAAAAAGATTTGGTACAGTCCAGTCAGAAAAATTGTCTGATTTATGATATTATTTGTGTAAATAATATTTATGTAGACAGGTGGCCAATTAATAATGAAACATTCATAAGAAAAGAGAGCAACAATATTTTTTCATTAGTTTCCTCTAACACAACAATTATATTACTTTCTCGCAAGCGTATTTTTAAAGACTTCATTACTTCCTCATATTCTATTATAGTCTCACCTGTAGGTCTATTATAAAAATATTAATTCAGAATAGTTTCATCAATCAGGAGTCGTTTTCGGTTTATTTTAGTAATACTGTTTTACTTGAAGTTCTTATATGAATAAATCGAAATTCTTACAAAATATTTGGCAAGACTATGACATTTTCTAATTGTGTGTCTTTTTCATATGTATCAGTAAACATCTCATATTTAGTTCTGGAAGATCAAGGGCCCCCTCCTTGAGATAACACTTGATTCGGGTATGATTTAAATTTATATCCAATGATTGTTTTAAGATGCTGTTCTATTCATGGCTGTTATTTGTATTTACTTACAATTTTGTCTTCAACGATTGCTTCTAAGTATTTCTGAAGATTCTTTCTTATTCATCCAGAGGCTCTAATTTTTTATTATCCATTCTCGTTTAGCTATATTCAGCTCGAAATAATTTGGGACTGTGACATTAATAATGATCGGGGTTATTTCAGACTTGTTCCATATTACAGTATCTGGCCTGATGGGCTTGTCTTTTATGTATCTGCCGCCGGTATGTCTTTGTAATAGAACATGGTAACTTTTCCATTTCGTGTTATCAGTAGTGGTTCATGTTTCAAAATATTGCTTTTCCCTGGTGTGAGTTCTCATATGAGTCAGCAAAGTTGATTTTACAGAACAACAATATCCACAAATGTCACAAGAATATGGGTTTCTCTAGTGTTAGTTCTCATATGTTTCACTAACAATGATTTTCGAATACAAGAATATCCAAAAATTTCACATGAATGTGGCTTTTCCCTTTTATTAGTTTGAAGAGATCAAGGAGCTACTTCCTGGGGCTAACACTTGATTCGATTTTTTTAAGAATACACAATGTTCACTGTATGGCTACTATCTGTATTTCCGTATAGCTTGGACTTTCAGGTATTGCTACTAAGTATTTTGAAGGTTCTTTTAATTAGACCATATGCTTCCGTCACAACCAGTATAATGTTTATTTCTTCCAATTTCGAAAGTGAGTTCTCATATGCTTCACTAAATTGGATTTTACAGAACAAGAATATCCACAAACTTCACATGAATATGGCTTTTCTCCAGTGTGAGTTCTCATATGTATAACTAAACGTGATTTTACAGAGAAGGAATATCCACAAACTTCACATGAATGTGGCTTTTCCCCAGTGTGAGTAGTTCTATGTTTCACTAACGATGATTTATCAGAAAAAGAATATCCACAGACTTTACATGAATGTGGCTTTTCCCCAGTGTGAGTCCTCATATGTCTTACTAACGATGATTTCACAGAACAAGAATATCCACAAACTTCACATGAATGTGGTTTTTCCCCAGTGTGAGTTCTCATATGATCCACTAACGATGATTTTACAGAACAAGAATATCTACAAACTTCACATGAATATGGCTTTTCCCCAGTGTGAGTTCTAATATGTTCCAGTAACTTTGATTTTACAGAAAAAGAGTATCCACAAACTTCACATGAATATGGCTTTTCCCCAGTGTGAGATCTCATATGTTTCACTAACGATGATTTATCAGAAAAAGAATATCCACAAACTTTACATGAATGTGGCTTTTCCCCAGTGTGAGTCCTCATATGTCTTACTAACGATGATTTCACAGAACAAGAATATCCACAAACTTCACATGAATGTGGCTTTTCCCCAGTGTGAGTTCTCATATGATCCACTAACGATGATTTTACAGAACAAGAATATCTACAAACTTCACATGAATATGGCTTTTCCCCAGTGTGAGTTCTAATATGTTCCAGTAACTTTGATTTTACAGAAAAAGAGTATCCACAAACTTCACATGAATGTGGCTTTTCACCAGTGTGAGTTCTCATATGTTTCACTAACGATGATTTTACAGAACAAGAATATCCACAAACTTCACAAGAATATGGCTTTTCACCAGTTTGAGTTTTCATTTCTCACTAGTGATTGTGTTTTAACACAAGACTCTCAACAAGCTTTACAAGAATGTGCTTTTACACAAGTGCGAATTCTAATATGTTTAACTAATTTTTCAAAATATTCTTTAAATTTTTAATACATTTTACACTAAACCTTTCGCTCAATTTCTATTTCAATTTTTATTATTAGTCTTTTCCCAGTGAGTTCTCATATGTATCACTTACTTTTATTTATCAGATCTTAACTGTCGACGACGATGTGTAAGAACAAGAATATCAACACACTTTACAAGAATATTGTTTTACACCAGTGTGAGTTCTCATATTAAACTAATGATTATTTTATAAAACAAACATGTTCATACAATTTATACGAAAAAAAGGGTTTCCCTTTGTATTCCAATTTTACAAATCAGTTTAAGATGCGCATATATCATCCCACAAGATACCAAACATTAAAATAATTATATTAAACAATAATTTATAGAACAAAAATATTTATACCTTTTACACGAAACATTGCTTTTCCCTTTTTATTCCAAATTTACAAAGCAGTTTGTTTAAACTGGGGATGGATCATCCTACAAATATTAAATTAATCTTTTTTTAATACTGAGCTCCGTTTAAGTGCAATTGGTTTCTCCAGACAATAAATAAACAACTTTTCCCAGTTTGATTTCTCATCAGTCTAAACTTTTGATTCGGTTTTATTTTTTGATTCATTGAAAATTAAACAGATATTTCATCAAAACTAATATTACCTTCAAGATGTGTTTAGTTTTCACAACTATTCCATAACATCCGTAAATAATAGTGCACAATACAATAAACTTTCCTACAGAAGTCGCTGTTGTCTTCCAAATAATACTGTTTATCGAATGTTTAAAGAAAATCATATTCCGTTAATATTCAATCATCGGGTTCAATCAGGAGCATCTGCAAAAAAAAATGAAATTCAATATTTTACTATTTACTTTGATGTATTAGTATTGTTTATTGTTGTTAATTTTATTGGATTTAAGTCACACCCCTTATATTTATTTCATCAAAACCATCATAAGTTGCTTGGAATATAATCTAGTTTAATGTATATCTGGAGTTTTTATGATGTAAATCAAAATGCGCTATTATCAAACAATTGTTTTAATACGTGTTTGTTTTGTATCCAAAACTTTAATTTGATTGTTTAGTCTTGGTGGCATTGAATGTGACCAACCATTTTTGTCCCCATTCCACTACAGATTCGAGGTCTTCCTCTAGTTTTTCGGCCATTTTCGTTAGAAATGTTTTCATTAGTCTTCCTGTCATACCTGTTATAGAGTGTAGTGTCATCAGCATATATACCCATCTCAGAGGCAATTTTGTCGGAGAGGCCATTTACGAATATCAGGAATAATAGAGTTCAAAGGATAGAACCCTGGGGAACCCCGCATTTATATCATATTGTTTATATGTACGACCGTCGAGGACAACCTGGATTTTTCTCTTATCTAAGAAGGATTTAATTTCTTTCTTCTTTAAACTCATATTGTTGGTCAGTCAGGAGTTAAGCATCTGTAAGGCGATGGACTAGAGACTGGTTAATGAAGGTTTCAAATATTTTGGCAAAAAGTGGGAGGAGACTAATAGGGCGATAATTTAATGGGTCAGTCCTTTCGCCAGAATTCTTGAATACTAGTACAACAGAAGCAGTTTTCCAACAGCTCGGAAAGCAAGCTTCATTAAGGCATTCGTTGTAGCGTTTGGAGAGAACTAGAGCTACTTCGGCTGACCATTTTTTTAATAGCACAGCTGGGATGAGATCGGGTCTCCATGCTTTTGAAGTGTCAAGGTTTTTTATGATAGCATGCACCTGAGCAGGGGTGATTTTCAGATCGTCTGTTAGCCTTCTCGGTTGCTGAGGAGACAAACTCGTGATTGTTGGTTAGTGGGGGAATTATTGATTACCCATTATTTACTACACTGTTGTAGATTTTCCAGAAGTCTCAAGTTCCTAGCTTTTGTGCTTCAATGCTTTTTAGTGGTTTCCGTAAATTCTCTCTTAGCTGTCGCTATTTCTTTCTTTAACGTTATTTCTAGCTTCTATATAATTCAGTATGGTTGAACTGGACTTATGTCGGTTAAATCTGCGGTATGCATGCTGTTTTTGAGCAATGGCAGTTGCGCAAGTTGAAGTAAACCGTTGAGGAAAGTGGGGCTTACTATAAAATTTCCGCATGGAAACATGCACTTCGATTACAGTTTTGAACCAGCCAGTGGTCTCGTTTGCACACTGTTCAGCAGGGAGAGAAAAATATTTCCCCATGTGGCATCTCTGATTAGTTCCCTGATGGCTTCCCAGTCAGTCTTTTTATAATATCTCGTTGTTTTGAGCACTGGCTCTTCAGTTTTGGCTCTAGAGTTTAGGCCGATTTCAACCATTATCACTGCATGATCAGCCTTCCTGAGTGGGCTGTCTGCCTTCGTTATACAATCATCAGGAACTGTGGTCAAAAACAGATCTAGAAATGATGCGTGTTTTTCTTCCTGGTAAGGAAAACGGGTTGGAAACGTAACAATTTGTGATAGGGAGTGATATATAGTGAAGCTATGAGTTGTGCTGCCCGCTGCATCTGTGTAAGTAGAGAATCCAAGCCAGTTTTTGTGGTGGACATTAAAGTCACTAAATACATGTACTTGTGCGCTAGTGTCGAGGGAGAATGCCGTGTCTATGCTGTCAGAAACTTTGTTTATTATGGTGCAGTCCTGGGTCGAGGGAGAGCGGTAGAGAAAATAAAAGTAGCTAATGCTATGTTGCATGTTTAGTCTAATGCACATGAAGGCTTGATCATCCGATTCTACGTTTGTTTCTCTAGTCAGGGGAAGGGTATTTCGAATGTAAACTCCAAGTCCGTGCATGTGTCTAGCAGAGTGGGAGATATCCAGGCATGTTAAAGTAGTTAGAGAGGATGGAGCAGTGTAGGTTAGTCTCACTTAGTGCTGAGATATCCGGCATATTTGTTAAGAAAAAATGCTTCAACATCAGCTAAATTAGTTCTAAGCCCACGGATATTTGTGAATGGAAGCCTCAAGGGAGGAGGCAAGTTGAATTTGTTTGTCCCTAAGCCTGGTTTAAGCTTATTTTTAGATTGTACTGTCGTCATATTTTTTAAAGAGTTTCGGTTTAGGTAAGAGGGAGCTAAACAAGAGCTTATGTAGAGCATCAGACATGCATCACAAGTAGACCATCAGCTGACCTTTTTCCAATTAGGATTGTGGCCTCAGGAAAGCCCACCAGGGATGAGTGCAGGGTACCTTTCCATGCGCGACATGCCATTACAAACAACCCGATATTATTCAACTGTTGATGGAGCAGCCGCTCTAAGCGCTACCAAAGAGTTAGGACCCCTGTACTACCAGTCGGGAACAGCAGCCAGGAACTGTCAATCCGGTACCCTCAACCCATTAGAAAAAGGTCAACTGAATCTAATTGCTCAGGCATATATTGTACTCAAGCACTCCCAAATGTCCAGTTTTAGGGGTGGGCTGTGCCGGATATGGGGAAAACGGCGTTCGTTGTCCTAGCCAAGAAACAAGATCTACCGCTGGGCGTTTTTGTCGAATCACTGAGATGGTGTCTCTGTGCCTACGCAAAGAAGGAGTATGGAAGCCAGGCGATAGACAGAGCCTATTTACTCCTTAAGCAGCTTAGGTTTGCAAACCGGTAATTTGTTTGAGTCACCAGCTCTAGGAAGGTTGTCATTCAAGACTGAAGAGACCTCGCTCTCCTTTGGTTTAGTTTCAGAGTTTTCCTTCTCCTAGACGGATGATCTGGGAAGATCTACTGGGTCCGTCAACACTGAGAGGGTTTGCTCCGCGCCTAGGTTCTAATCCAGGTATTTCTGCGACCCGCGTGGTTAGTTAGTGTTACTGGGTTAGTTTGTAGAGGTTATATCTCTGCTGATTAGTTACACTCCTCAAAGTGTTTTAGGGACATTGCTATTTCATTGTTACTGGATAAAGGGGATGAGTGGAGCTCATGCAGTGTAAGCAACTATGATTGTAAGAAGTCTTGTAAGGGAGGAGATACTGTGGTTTGAGTCTTTCCCTTTTTATTTATGTTAGCTTAGGTCTAGGATAATGTTACAGTATGAGTAGGTATTAAGAATTGAACTACGAGTTGTGACCAAACTATTTTAGATGATACGAGGGTTAAGATATAAGTGCAATATAGTATGGATAAAATAGCAAGTTTTGAGTCATGTGTAATCAGGTAAATAGATATATGGGCAGGTTTTCTGTAGATGCGAATAAAGTGGAAGTATTAGGTATAAAGTGTGTTTCTATTATCGAGAAGATAATTTCAGTTTTCAAATAAGATTCATGTGACATTTTGCATAACAAGGAGTGTCGGTTCAGTTTCGTATTAATCGTTGCAAAACTCTGGAGGAGACAGTTATGTAATGCAGATCGCTTTGCTTCTGAGTACGTACTTTGGCTGTTAAATACCTTACTGGATAGGAATGAGCTCTAATGCATGCCTTAGAGGTAGAAATGTATAGATGTTTAGTGATGGCTATTAAACAGTTTGCATGTGAGGGTTAGGGGCTGGAAGTTAGTGATTCCACTACAAATGCGGTGCAATGTGGGAGTTTAGTGGTGGCTTGGTGGGAAGAAGCAGATTGTTAGCGTTCAAGAGAAAGGGGTTATTTATTTACAAACACTAGATTTCCATTAGGATTTTGAGTTACACGTAAGGTTTAGTTTAAAGAAAGGAAAACAAAAATTTTTTAATTTTTTTTCTTTTGACATGCAGGTTAGACAAACGCAGTCGTCTTGGAGGTAAAATGTATATGAAGATTTCGTAGCTAGCTATTAGGGTCCCCCTCCAGTTATAAGAGGAACAACTAGTTCATTGTGATTCGGAATTAGTATTCTGTATTTATTATTTATAGGTAGTCATTAAGGTCAGGTACAGAGTGTTGCACCTACTCATAAAATTAGTCCTAGTATTACAGCTAAGATACTGTATATTGCAGTTACAAATATAGTTGTAGAGAATAGGAACGACCATTAAGACGGGACACACAAAAGAGTGACACTGTCGTCTGATGAGTAGTATATATAGAGCAAGTACGCACGCACCGGGGGAAGAACGACGACTACGACGATAGTCGACTCGGAAACCTTACATGGCGCTATGAACAGGATTTATTTTTCAACATAATTTCTTTTGCACGATTTTTGGAGTATAATGGCGTCAGGACAACACGAGGACGGCCAATACATGCAGTTGATTCAACAAATAATAAATCTGCAAAGAGAAAACAATGAGCTTCGTGGAGGGAGTGCTTCGAGTCGGTCTAACACCAAGAAACCAGACCGGCCACGTATCGAACATGGATTCACCGACGCGGACTGGGCGCTTTTCATCGACTCGTGGGCCCGATAAAAACAAATGTGCGGCCTTACCGACCCCGTGGAAATCCGCAATGAACTAAGGACAGCCTGCTCAAATGAGGTAAATAGACTTTTATTTGACTTAGTTGGGCCTGAAACCCTCAATTCTGTCACAGAGAAACAACTCTTAAGGCATATACAGTTCATTGCGGTGAAATGTCTACACCCGGAGGTGCATAGACATAAATTTCATAACATCAGACAACAGACGGGGGAGGGACCCGCACAGTTCTTGGCAAAGCTTCGGTCCCAGGCACGGTTTTGCAATTTCATGGTTCTGTGCCCCAACGAGAACTGCCGGCAAGCCATAAACTATTCGGAGGACATGGTAGCTGGCCAACTCGTAGCCGGTCTGGCAAATGCAGAGTACCAGTGTAAATTGCTGGCCGAAGCAAATATTCTAACCACTGTGGAGCAGAAGCTTCACAGGCTGGTTAGCTTAGAAACCACAGAGACGTCTGCTCCTCAGTTGCAACGAGGCTCACAGGGACACTCGACTTTTGGCCTACGAACAACCGAGAAAAAAACCATCTCGGAAGGAGCAGCGGCTCAAAACCCCTCAGAATAGTCCTTGTGAAGGGTGTGGGAGGACCTCACACCCCAGTGGGTTAAAAGGGCGGAAGAACTACCCGGCGAGGGGGCTAAAATGTTTTAATTGTGGCGTCACAGGCCACTTACAAAGAGTGTGCTGGAAACAGGAGAGGTCGACGGCGGAGTCAACAAACGATGCCACACGTCAATCGAATATTTTCGGCAGCAGAATGGAGGGGGCACTGGCATGTTACAATCAAAAAGGTAGAATAGCAGCAGTGCCACACCTTGCATGGAGCAGTGGTGGGTTCAGGAGAAGTCCTCCTGAGCCACCACCCTCATTAATGGTCGATGTGTCCCTGATACCAGAGTCCCAGGCTAAATTCGGGTGCGCTTTGGATAAGGGAGTAAGCTGTCGAAAACACTGCATCCAGGCCATTGCAGATACCAGTGCCCAGACGTGTTCGAGTGGCCCAGAAATATTAAAAATATTAGGGTGCACCAGCAGGATCCTGATACCTACCACCCACAGGATACGGGGAATCACAGACGAACCCCTAGACATGAAGGGGGTGGTCCTGACTCAGATTAAGCTCGGTCAGAAGGAAACGCGACAAGTGGTCTACGTTTCAGAAAACACGTCAGGATTCTACTTGTCAGAATCGGCCCTCAAAGACCTAGGAGTAATCAATCGCGACTTCCCGCATCGAGTATCAAAGGCCGATTTATCGGCTTCAGAAAGTGGGACAGCACCGTGTGGATGTACGAAAAGAGAATCCGTCCCGGACAAGCCAGCGAGGATCCCGTTTACCCCCACTGGAGATAATAGGGAATGGTTAGAGAAGTGGTTACGTGAACACTTTAAGTCCAGCGCATTCAACACCTGCCCCCATCAACCGTTACAAGTCATGTTAGGGAGGCCGCTGGATATAACTTTTATCCCGGGGGCGAAACCATCGGCCATACACACACCCATTCCAGTCCCTCATCACTGGAAGAAAAGGGTAAGGGATGATTTGGATCGAGATGTTGCGTTGGGTATTATCGAACCGGTACCAGCAGGCACACCTACGATCTGGTGTTCGAGGATGGTAGTCGCTCCAAAGAAAGACGGGTCACCAAGAAGGACGGTAGACCTACAAAAATTGAATGCAGCAACGATGAGAGAGACTCATCACACACCGTCCCCTTTTAATCAGGTGTCCGTGGTGCCTGCCCAAATCAAAAAGACTGTCTTGGACGCATGGAATGGGTACCATAGTCTGCCACTCTCCCCAAAAGCCCGGGACGCGACCACGTTCATAACGGAATGGGGTCGTTATCGGTATCTCAGGGTTCCCCAGGGTCTTCACGCATCCGGGGACGGGTACACGCGCCGGTTCGATGACATCACAGTTGACATGCCTCGAAAGACCCGGTGTATAGACGACACACTCCTATGGGACAGGTCCTTAGAATTAGCTTTCTGGCATACTGTGGACTATATTACCCATTGTGGTAAAAGTGGGATAGTCTTTAACCCTGACAAATTTCAATTTGCTGACGATGAAGTTGAATTTGCCGGCTTTGTGATAACCTCGGACGGCGTGCCAACTAAAAAAATGACGGAGGCTATTCTCAATTTCCCAACCCCAACGAGCATTACTGGTATCAGGTCCTGGTTTGGTTTAGTTAACCAGGTGTCGTATACATTTGCACAGGCCGATATAATGGCCCCTTTTCGAGAGTTGCTGCGGACAAAGAACCATAAATTTTACTGGGATGACACATTGAATAGACTTATCGAAGAGTCGAAGAGGAATATCGTTCAGAAAATCGAAGAAGGGGTAAACACCTTCGATATGAACAGAGTGACCTGCCTTTCAACCGACTTCAGTAAGGTTGGCATTGGGTATTTTCTGTTCCAGAAGCATTGCCAATGCCCAACGGAATTAGGTCTTAACTGTGGTAAGGACCACTGGAAGATGATTTTGGCCGGGTCTCGCTTCACGAAAGATGCAGAATCTCGTTATTCCCCTATAAAGGGGGAGGCTCTAGCGCTGATTTATGGCTTGGAGTCTTGTAGGATGTTCATCCTGGGATCCCCAGACCTATTGGTCACTGTGGACCACCAGCCCCTAGTGAAAATTTTCTCGGATCAGATCCTGGAGAATATAAAAAATCCCCGCCTGTTCTCATTCAAGGAGCGGTCGTTGATGTACAGGTTCCAGATTAGGCATGTTCCTGGGAAACTCAACGCAGCACCAGACTGCACATCCCGATACCCGGCGCCGTCAAGACACAGCAGACTAAAGGGCACTGACACTTCCCAGCAAATCGAGGGGAGTATACAAGCATCCATCATAGCTGCATACGCACATGACCCCAAGTTCCGAGCGATCACCTGGGATAGGATAGTCGCAGCTGCAGCCACCGATGAGGAGTGCCGAACGTTGGCGTCATACATTCAAGACGGGTTCCCAAGGTCACGCCACGAACTACCACCAGAAATCCGGTAATTCTGGCCGATGGCAGACCAACTATATTGTCTAGAAGGGGTACCCATAAAAGGGGACAAAATTTTGATACCAAAACGGCTTAGAGCCGAGGTGTTAGAGGCATTACACTCCGCCCATCAAGGGGCGAATGGTATGTTGGCTAACGCCAGACAACGGTTATTTTGGCCTGGTTTAGACGCCAGCATCCGACAAACAAGGGCGCAATGTCGGAGTTGCAATTCGATCGCCTCATCCCAGCCTAGGGAACCACTAATGCCACCCATAAACCCGGAATTCCCATTTCAAAAGACAGTCACTGACTTGCTAGATATGCACGGGAAAAGTTACATGGTATACGCGGACCGATATACCGGTTGGATTGAGGTCGCACCACTACCATCAGGAAGGGCTGCAGCGGTGTGTAACGCCCTGAGGGTTTGGTTTTGCACGTATGGTGTGCCGGAGGAAATATCATCCGATGGAGGGCCACCATTCGATTCACTAGAATACAAATCGTTCCTAGAAGACTGGGGCGTAAAAAGGCGCATATCATCTGCACATTACCCCCAGAGTAATGGCCGAGCTGAACTGGCCGTAAAAACGGCCAAAAGAATGCTGATGGACTGCGTTGATGGCTACGGACACCTACATCATGATCGGGCAGCACGGGCGATGATGACTCATAGGAATACGCCCAGTCAGGACCTTGGATTGTCGCCGGCGGAAATACTATATGATCGAACAGTAAGGGGCCATCTCCCCGCACTTCGCAAAAAATACTGCATCCACAAGCGTTGGACGGAGACCAGAGATTTGAGAGAGAGGGCGATGGCGAAAAGGCACGTACTTAACAAAGAACAGTACGACATACACAGCCGCCCCCTCCAACAGCTCCGAGTCGGCGAGTCTGTGCAGGTGCAGAATCAGGAGGGACCAAATCCACGACGATGGGCGAAAACTGGGAGAGTCGTCGAGACAATGGGTAACAGGCAGTACAGGATACGGTTGGATGGTAGCGGCAGGATCACATTACGCAATCGCCGTTTCCTCAGGAAAATCAAACCGGTCATGGATACGCCGGAGTATCCACCCACTCAACAACCCCATCAACCACCCCCCAAACACCAAGAAGGGAGGACAGCAAACCACCGTGCAACATGCATGAGATGATGGAGGTGGAAGAAGCTGATTGTGACACATCAGAAACAGATATGGAGGTGGACCAAGTTCCGATCAACCACAAGCCAATGCAGACGAGTCCGGTCCCACGATGCAGCATGAGGGTAACACGAGCACCAAGGCCACTTTCCCCTCAAATGCAAGGACCAACTCACTACTACACGGAATTCTCCAGTCACATGACCACAAAACGACGGTAGTGTGGTCACATGGTGGGGGGAGGGCATGTAGAGAATAGGAACGACCATTAAGACGGGACACACAAAAGAGTGACACCGTCGTCTGATGAGTAGTATATATAGAGCACGTACGCACGCACCGGGGGAAGAACGACGACTACGACGATAGTCAACTCGGAAACCTTACAATAGTGAGAGTTAAATTATAAGCTAAGTTCAGTGGTTTGGTATGGATATCATGGAGGTCACTTTATTAATACAAGCAAGCGTATGGTAATTGCAGATATTAAGTATGCTAATAAATAAACTTCTTCTGTCTTCTATAGTAGAAAAAATATCCTCGCTTCTGTTAGATAGTCTTTTGACTAAGCTATTCATTTTTCGAGTCGAATTCTAACTACAGACGGCTCACATGGAAGCAAGGAGTTAAATACAATAGATACGCATATAATTAAAATACATTAAATAAATATATTTAAAAGAGAGAAAGTATAAACAACAGTTGGCAAAAAAGTAAAAAAAAAATGCAGTTGGCATTTTGGTAGGATTAGGATTGGTTAGTTTCACTTAGCTTATTTCTTTGGCCAGCTACATTTGACTTGTCTGCCAGCGTGCGTAACCATGTTTTAGGTGAACGGGTAGGTTGTACTTCGCTTCCTTACCCGGATTTTGTATCTATTTATAGAGGGCGCACATGCGTATGATAATTTTACTTTTTTTTTAGCTTTATAGTAATTTTATGACATGTAATCTTGTTCTTTTATCTTTATAGTAATTTTATGGCATGTAATCTTTTTCCTACCATACAATTTTAATAGCATTGAATATTTTTACATTTTTGGAAATTTGCATTTATTATTTGGATTATTTGGATTCTTCAGACTACTGTTCTCACCAATGTTTCAGTCGATGTAAAGATATCATTGTACTGATTGTCAAGGATGTATTGCAGACTGGTACAAGCCACAAGTTGTGTCAAAAGGTATAAGTTTGTAAATCAGGGATATATTTTGTTATCCATTTCTATCATCAGTCTCAATCTGTGTCCTCATGAACAAGGTTAAGGAGTCAGATGTTATAAGGACTGGCTCTAATTCCTAGAATTCCACAAGTTCAGAGTACTAAAATTCTAAATAATTTGACTATACAATTTGATACCTTGTCTTCACATATTCAGTTTTTCAATACAAATGCCTATATGAGTAATAATTTCCTTTCTTATAAACAGTTTATATGTAATGATAATTTGGAATGAAGTTTAAATTGTCGTTTTAATAGAGTGACACTAACACAAGACTGGCTTTTTTTTACTATTTTTATGTCAGTGTGAAAAATAAGTTTAGAAGTGCTATAAAAATAGACCTGTACTGTAAAAATAGCCACTGCCTATGGATAATGTAATTTTAGAACATATTTAACATATAAAGTTATATTGTTGGATTGTTTTTTTTAAGTTAGACCTAAATAGCATTTAAACTGACACATCAAACTTTGATTTTGCCTATCCAATTTTAATTTTTTCTTGTTGTATGTCATTATTATAACAACATACTGCATAAGTTTTTTTTCTCCCAATATTATGTAAGCCTGCCCAGACAACTTGGAAAGTACAACCCTATTTTAATGTCAGAAAAAAAATTGTCAAGGGAAGTAACTTATTTTTGATTGAAACATATGAACTGTTTTCCTAACAACTAAAACTGTATTTCTTTTTCCATCTCATATGTAACTACAAGAGTTTAAAGGTTTCAAGTTTCTTTAAATATCGACACCAATCATTTTTTTTAATAGAATATATTTGTTGTTTTCACGTCGGTTTCTATTAAACCCAAAGTTGGGACCCTAACAGGTACTACCACTCCGGGTCAGAGTGGACCTGGGGGCAATGGTAATTAAAGGGTGGCTCCACACTCCCCAAAGCCCACAAGCTGGGGCCTCACCACTGGATATAGTTTAAGGTCATGTCCAGGAACCCCATTGAGGGAATTTTACCCTCTGCAGGGGGAGCAGTCGGCGTATTCTAATGCCCCACCGACAGGGCCCAAGTACATTAGGAAATAATGTGAGATCATTACAAAGACTTCATGAAAACGTAAGTTTTCTAAACCCTACTAAACAATTCATTTTTCTGAGAGTGTCCTAGACGTACTCAAAGCTTACATTAGAATATGCATTGAGTATTATTGCCACATATGAGCTGGTGCAACTACCATAACTTACTCCATCGCAGTTAAGTTTCAAGAAGAGTTTCAAATCTAATACATCCATCCCCCACACCCAACCTTCACTCTCTCTCTCCCCCACTCCCACAATGTTTAATCCCTATACCCGATTTTCAAGTAATTTAATCAAATGTGCTCTGACGAATGTATAGTAACTGTACCGCCTGGACTTACATACTTCTACTTTATCCGACAAGCAGAAAAATCCAGCACTGTTTCATGTTGGCATTTCTATATAGCAGAAATCCTTTTACTCTTCTAGTGTTCTTCATCAGTCTGCTAGACTTTGAAATTCTGTTTTCTGCTTCCCTGACTGTACAGAAATGCATTAGTTTAAATGATATATATTATTAAGATTATTCATTGATTTACATATGTTTAACTCATGAATTTTAATGTTTGTTTTTTAAATATTAGTAAAACGAAACATTTAAACTACTATAAACATTTAATCTAACCATATTATTTAAGGTTTTATGTAAAACATTTAGATTACATTAGAATATGCATTGAGCTGGTGCAACTATAATAACAAACTCAGTCTTAGATAAGGTTCAAAAAGAATCACAAATCTGATAGGTCCCGCCCCTACACTCAAGATCCACTCTCTGTCCCACTTTGATAATGTTGAATCCCTGTACCACATTTTCCAAGTAATTTATGGAATGTGCTCTGATGAATATATAGTAACTTACCACCTCGACATACATGCATTTACTTAATACGACAAGCAGCAAAATCTCGCCCCTTCCTTTTCTATATGCCTGAAAGACTTTTACTCTTGTAGTTGTCTGTTAGGCTTTTAATTTCCTCACTTTGCCACTTCCCTGACTGCACAGATATGCAGTATTTTAAATGTAATGTATACAGACATTGATCAACTCATTTCCTAGTAATTCTCCTCGATATTAGTCGTCTTTATCCAGCTAGTTATATGCCTTGTTTGTGATTAAAATGTGTTAAAAAAAGTGTTGAATGTTTTATCTTAAATATCTGTTTAACCCTATTCATATGAACGTAAAATATCACAGTTGTTTAACTTAGCGTGTTCAATGTTTTATCTTAAAATATTATTAAGACTAAATATTTAAATTTCTATGAAGAGATAATACATATTAAATCAAACATTATTATTATATAATATCCGTGTATTTTTGGTTTCAAATAGTTGCATATTATGTCCGACTGGTCTTGTGACTTGTTTGGGGTGAAAAAACAGAAAAAAATATTCATTCACCCATAATTCATCTGAATGTAAACATTATTTGCAACAACAAATATTTAACTTATAAACGTTTTAACATTTTATCTTTAAATATTAGTAAGACAAACTATTTAAACTACTATAATAAAGATTAAATGCATTATTTTAAACTTTTATGACAAAAGAACTAACGCATGAAGATTGATGCATATACTTTGCTTTTTAATTCTAATTTGTCAATCCTATTATTGAAAACTAATGGGTTTTGGATGAGAATATACGTTTCCCTGCAATTCAGTTGAACATTGGATTATTTGTAACCACTTACGTTTACCTTATTAGAGTTTTAATGTTTTACCTTTAAATAACGAGCAGTTTATGAATGTTTTATATTTAATTAATATAAACAGATAAAAAATATTTTAAGCAGATTTCATTAGTTTTTACGTCTAATGTCTTCTTTTCCCCAAGATTTACTTTTTGAATTTGATTTTTATTTCATGTTTTATGTTATGTATATCTAACGATCAAAGCATCATATAATCCACTGAACTTCCGTTCTAAAATTGACATGTTACAGGTATGACAGTATCTATTATATATATTCAAACTGTTATTTAAAACTTATTTTATATAGGTATATTCAAACTATTTTTTAAAACTTATTTTATATAGTATATATTAAAACTGTTATTTTAAACTTATTTTATATATTATATGCTTAAACTATTATTTTGAACTTATTTTATATAGTATATATTCCAACTGTTAGTTTAAACTTAAAAAGAACTAAAGATGATAAATGCAAAACCAGCAGATAAATATTTACATTAATTTGGAAAAAAGTTAGTTTAGGGAAAAAAGGTACTGGAATATTTGATGTATTATAACGAGTTACCTGAACAGTGAATTGATGAAGAACACTAGATCAAGAAGACATGGGGGAAAAGCTGCAGTGAATATCATTTAGGTTTGGCAGACCAGCTACTCGGAATATGAACCAATTAGCTGACAGTCTTCCCATAGTTGACAGCTCTTCAATACAACCTGACAACTCGCTCGGTCATGAATTATAATATTTGCTATTTTACAGTGAACTTTACTTTGCTATTGAAGTTATGCCATTGTGAACAGTATGTGTTTCATATAACATATCTTAAGAAAGTTCTGAAATATGATGGAATAAAATTTGTGACACCCGATTTAAGGATTTTTCAAAAGTATAGTAGGAATAATTTTGCAATTTTAAGATAAGTTAAAATAATATATTTTGAAAAAGTAAATATTTGCTATTTTGAATCTTACATACCTATGTTCGATCGATGTTATTTCCTTTCATTTACTCGAGTTTTTATTTGCTTATGTTTACAATTTATTTACTTTGTGACGTCATTAACTATTGACATGTTAACCCTGATCTAAAATATATCATTTCAAAATTATTCTAACACTTACCAACAGGTTTTTCCTATTCTGGAGAAAATTACTTTAATTAAACTCTTCAAATTTATCAAAATTTCTTAATACTGTTTAAAACATTTGATATTTTCTCAGAAAATATTTGAAGTAACAAAAGTTTAATTTAATCCTCCGATAAGAAAAACGAGTAAATTTTGTAATGCGCAGCCTTAAAGAACTTTGAAAAGTTATGGGATCATTTAGTCATTTCCTGGCAGTACTGGGGAAAATGCTTTCCAAGCTGAAAAGAAAAGAGGCAGCGCAACATATATATGTGTGTGTGTGTGTGTTCGTATGTGTGTCTGCATATATATATATATATATATATGAGTGTGTGTGTGTGTGCGTGTGCGTGCGTGTGTGTGTAGTATTATAAGTTAATTCAACATTACAGAACTTTAAAAAGAAATGGGATCATTTAGTCATATTTCTGGGCAGTCCTGGGAAAAATGCTTTCCAACAAGAAATGTGGCAGAACAATGCATATATATATGTGTGTGTGTGTGTGTGTGTGTGTGTGTGTGTGTGTGTGTGTGTGTGTGTGTGTGTGTGTGTGTGTGTGTGTAGTATTATAAGTTAATTCACTATATAAATTATCGAGTGATGGAAGAAAAACTAAGATACAAGGTGGAACGATAATATTGTCGCCATAGAAAAAAATGACATGATTCCATTTTCATTTGATGAAAACCGGTTAAAATATGAACATTCATTTCGAACCTGTCATATCAAAGAACCGACTGTTGATTCTATATGCCGTGTCTATCTGCTTGTGTGGCTATAATAGTTTGAATTAGAGTTTAAAAGACTATAAGTCAAGTATCATGGTATAATTTTGTTCTAAACAGAAACATAAATTTTGAACGCACCCCTGTTATATAAAAGAATCTACTGTTGATTATATATGCGTGTCTATCTGCTTGTCTTGTAATAATAGTTTGAATTACAGTTTTAAAGACTATAAGTCAAGTATCATGATATAATTCTGCTTTAAACAGAAACATTCACTTTGAACGCACCCCTGTTATATCAAAGAACCTACTGGTGATTTTATATGCGGGGACTTTCTGCGTGTGTATTACTAAAACTTTTTAAATGAATTCGTAATATAAAGTGTCTTACTGTCGATTTTTAAAAAATTTATTTCATATTTTTATCTATTTTATTTTCTGTCCTATACCTATATATAATAAATGCGGCATAGTTTTTCCCCTCTCGACTAAAATATCATAGATTCACAACAACAGATGCCACATATTAATTCATTATGTCTATATTGTTAGACACTATCTTATGTAACTATAGAACGACATTTTTGACCCATTAATCCGTTATAATAAAACCCTAGATTTAATTCTAGCAGTGACATCATCACGATCGCACGGATATACAATGAAAGTAGCCATTATTGTTCCTTTTTAAAAATAAGTACTACTCAACCCAGCGATACCTGGAGGTTTTCTGCATTAGGGTCATATATGGGGTGTCGCCTTATTTTTCTGGCTCATATACTTATACCATAATCTTTCCTTCTCTCTATCCAAAAATATAATGATTTCTCTCTCCTCGCATTTCACAAAATCTCAGTGGCTGACAACTAAATATTTAGTCATTCTGGAATGAACGAAACCTCCTTCAAAAAAAGAACGCTCCCGAGAATCAAATAAACAAGATTTCTCTGGTTATATCAGGTAATCATTTCTGATTAAATACTCTGATTACAAACTTTGGAAACTCGAAAATAAAAAAAATATAAAACGAACTATATTTTTAATATTACAAGAAAAGATGTACTTCCCTGTTATTATTTTAGTAAGAACGAATTACTATTTCTCTACCTTTCTTACTAAAATGATTCATTATCCTTATTACTAAAATACCATTGTAAATTCTTTCATTTTTTACATACACACCTTCTAATTATTTTAACTTTTTTACTTTATAAAAATACAATGCTGCTTTCATTACAAAATTGTTTCATTAAAAATTATAATTTCTTTTGCAGATCTGTAAATAAATGTTTACAATTATATAATGATACTTTTGGATACAATAAATGTTTTGGTTTACAAGAATCTTCTGACAGGAAAAAAAAGTAGTTTATTATTCATTTGTTGTGTTATTTGACTAAGAAGAAATCGGATTTTTTTTACCATAATTTCGTTATTTATTTTTCATTTACAGTGAAAGAGACCCATAAAAAGAATTAATAATTATATTTTATTTTCATAAGAAAGATAATGATATAGTAATTCGTTTTCACTAAAATATCGATAAGAATGCATGAGAAAAGTTTGTTTTGTTTTCGAGTTTCCAGTTTGTTAAGTTTTGACATTTGTTTATATAAGAAATGTTTCACAAACTTTAAATGGGTAAAATTTAATCACGCTTTCATTTCACATGTAAAGATGTGATTAAAATTAATTTTAAATTAACCACCTTGTTTAACAAATGAAAAAAGAAATAACGCAAGTTGAAGTTTTCAAATGAGTAAATGCGTTTTTTTTATTTATAATTAAAAGTGCTGAACAATACAAAACACAATTTTAGGTAATTATACATTTTTGAAACCGTGCTGAAATATTGCTTTTATTTACAAAGCCATTTTTATCTTGTGGAGGGGAGGGAGTTTTGTAACTATACTTCCACCTAACGATTGAATAAAAAAATTTGTGTGGATCTTGAATTTAACCTGAAAACACTATTTACAAATCACGCGGTACCAAAAATGCATAACTATCAAATTTTAAAGTAGACATTGATCTCGGATGAATAAAATGGCAGAGCACCGCCACCCCCTCAATCGCCTTCATACCTAATGTACACAGAATTTATCTTAAATGTTAAACGGTATTTTACTCGGTAAATGTCGGTGCATTACTTATAGAAAAACGGTTAATTAAACTGCAGAAGCACCTGTTAAACTAAAAAAGTTCTATAATTGAATACCCCCACGAAAAAAAGAACGAAAAACATAAAAATATGTTTTTGTAAACTACTCGTGAAAACTTTTTAATTTTTTAGCTAACCCTAACCCTAAACCACTCATGAAAACTTACATTTTTTACCTCAATTAAAAACTACATAAAACACACACAGATTGTTATTTCAAATGTCTACAAAAGATTCCGCCGCGATGTCATAAGTCACTTCACTATAAGAAAACTCTATTGAAGGCGGAGAAATGACACAAAAGAGTCCCAGGGTCATGGAGTTCATACCATGCAAACGGTAAATTTGTGACGGGTTTGATTATTAGATTCTTTGTCAGCGACATCGAACACCTCTAAAAAAAGTAAAATGGTTGGTGTTCTGTTGTAGCGTAGACACCTTTTAATGTTTTTGTTTACGTTGAGATACTAGAAAAACGTTATCCTATTCACCATCGCAACATTGGTGACACTCTCCGTTAATCTGTAATCGTTGTAACATGTTAAAACAATTAAATATTTAAAAAAAGCTTTTTTGTACTCAGTTGTCTAACAATTCAACCAACTTCGAATTATTTTGTATATGATAATTATTATTATTTTCTTAGAAATCATAAGTTTTACTGAAATAAACATCGATTGAAAAAAATATTTTTAAAAGATTTTTATTTTAAATGGGAGAAGAAGACTTTTTTTATTCACGCATATTATAAGGCATGGCGAAATCAATATTTTGTTGAATTGATTGCAATAAAAATATAAACATTTTTCAATGTTTCAGATTATATTAAAAGTTATCGGATTTAATTTATTTTATATTTTATATTTTATATAATAAAAATAATAATGATAATAATAATAATAATAATAACAATAATGATAACAATAATAATAATAATAACAATAATAATAATAATAACAATAATAATAATAATAATAATAATAATAATAATAATAATAATATATAAAAAATAATAATAACAACTTACCTCTTATTCTAGCAATTCAAGAAGTTGATGAATTCGTTTTGTTTGTTAGGATTTCTTTAGTAAATTGATACAACTTTTGTTTTGTGTGTCCAATTCATTAAGAAATAAAATATATGAAAATATAAAAGAATCAAAATTAAAAGATGAAAAACACGATTTAACAGTGAAATTATTTAAAGAGAAAATCAACTGTTAAAAAACAATGAACTAAGGTCATCGTAAAACGGTGTAATTATTATTTCATTCCTTGTGTAAAAAATGTCCGTTCATTAGTTAAACATGTGCAATTGTTTTCCAATCGTTATTAAAGCATATTAATAATGAAATAATTTATATCGATGCTTAAAGATAAAATAATTATAACATTAATACGATTAAAACAATCGACGCTTTATAAAGCAGCGTCACACTTGAGCCAGAAGCAGTGGCGTACCTATGTAAAATGGCGCCCATGGCAAAGTTTGAATGTGCGCCCCTCCCTCCCCTTCTTAATAATTTATACCTTAGATATACCTAGCCTACATAATATTTTAATACAGTCACAATTTTAACGAAAGATAAACCATGTAATGAATGTTTTAATAAAGTAATTATATGGTTATTCTTACGCATTTTTCAAATTTTAATTTTTGTCAAGCAATTTTTGCGCCCATGTTAGAGTGGCGCCTATGGCACGGGCCATGCCTGCCATACCCTAGATACGCCACTGGCCGGAAGTTACTATTCCTATTGAAGCCATAAACGTTTTAATAAAATGAATTTAAAATTGGTAATGTGGCATTCGCTTATTATATTCATGAATTATAGAGCAAGCCATATATAGAACGAAACAACCAGAACTTCAAAAACAACTTCGATACTTCTACAGTTTATCGCCGAAAATGGAGACGCCATTTCTTCGCGCATCTGTATACGAGAGGATCAGTATTTTAAACAATGCCCGGAGCATGAAATAAATTATAAAAAAATTACATTAATTATTACTTTTTTGTGTGCAAAAATTAAGTAATTTATTGTATTGATTCATTATCTTAAGACTTTAACTTAATACTTAACTTGAAATAGTTCCAGAAAACTTATATTTTTCTGCCAGAAAAATGTAAATGCGATTTTTGTCATAATGAAGTTTTACATGAAATCTAGGGTTTTTTTAGATTTGAGATAAAATTATTCCATGCATTTTTTTTTCACGCACTTTTTTTTCCGTGAGAAATAAACTTTAAACTATAATTTTTCAAATACAATAAATTAAAAAAATTATATGATTAACCGACGTTACCCCCTACCGAAACAGCAATTAACTAGGGAGACCAAGTTTTGAAAGCCGATTTATCAAAATTTTTTTGTAGGTTCCCGACTACTTTTTTTATTGTATTTGAAAGACCAGAGACTAAAGTTAATTTCCTGAAAGAAAAAAAATATTTGTACATGTCAAAAAAAAAAAAAACAGTTTTGAAAAATGTTTTCACGGCGAGCTTAAATTCAGCTAAATTTTGAAGTTAAATAAATTCATTGTAAAAATCCTTTAAAAGATAAATATTAGTTTGTTGGGTCTTTTTACAAGGATAATTAGTAAAGTAAATTCATAAGATATTGAATTAACATGTAAACTTCGAGCAAAAAGTTGTGTTTTTGGCACATAATAAGGCCACAGACAACACAGTACAACAATGTACCATATGCTAGCAGCACACATAAGTTAAGATTATTGAAACCACTGATGCCCCATGAGATTCTAGTGAGGACGTGGCAGATGGTGGCCATTGACTTATGTGACACTGGCAGTATCAACTTTATTCTCATTACGGACTATTATTCCAAGTTCCTATTCATGAGACTGTTAAAGGAGTTTGCTACTAACGATGTTAGACAAAGCCAACAGTGTAGAATCAGGGATTCCAGAGAGAGTGATAAGTGACAATGGTCCACACTTCAGCTCTACTTCAAGCAATTCGCAAAAGAATGGGGTTTTGTACATCACACGTCCTTGCCCAGGTTAAAGCAGTCAAATGGTGTTCAGATAGTGAAATCTATATTCAAAAAAGTTGGTTCGAATGGTCGTGACTTGGACATAGTATTATTAAGCATGTGATTGACTCCTCTTGATCATACAATTCCATCAACAGGTGAATTTCTATACAAAAGACATCTAGATGGGAACATCACAGTCAAAGCACTCACTAGAAGATAATGGAACGACTGTATCAGATGCAAGGAAATCAGATGTACCATGATCAACATACAAAAGATCTGCACAGACTGCACATAGGACAACATGTATGTGTTTTAAATAAAGAAGCAGATGAGTGGTCTCTTGTACTTGACACAAAAAATGGGAGAGAATCAAGGTTGCACATGGAACAGACCCTTCTGGAAACCTCTTTGTAGAAATCGACAACACCTAAGGGTAGAACCCTATGAAATAAAATCACAGAGGTACACGTGTTGTGTAACCGTGTGTGCATATATATAGAGACAGTATATCAGTGTGTGTGTGTGTGTGTGTGTGTGTGTGTGTGTGTGTGTGTGTGTGTGTGTATTGTCGAGTCATTATTTATGCATGTCTGATTAAACACGAGTGAGTTCATCTTTTTTTCCTATTTTGCTGGTAATCTTTTCTATTCGTCGATCAACCAAGTGTATATTTTTATATATATATACATTACTTAGTTACATCATTTCTGATATTGTGTTGTCGAGGGGCATATATATTGAAACAGCATATCAGTGCTTGTGTATATATCACCGATTGTGTATATAGCAGGGAGTGTCTATCTTTATATATATATATATATATATATATATATATATATATATATATATACATATTACTTGGTTACATCATTACGACTGTGATGAATTCCTGTATCATATTGCAATACGAACAGTTCTTGTTAACACAGATGGGGGAATCATTATTTATGATGATGGTGGGGACACATAATATTTGGTTTATAGTTATACAATATTCATTTACAGATATGAAGAAAAACATATTTTACTTTCAGTTGCAATGACGGCAACAAAGATCCTGTTTATATATTGCATGAATCTGTTTATTTTTCATCCGGATGATTGATGACTCAGGAATTAAAATCTTTTATGATTAGATGGTCTTATCTTTCTCTCTTCGCCTCCAAGAGATCTCCAGCTAACTTTCAGTCTAACTGACTCTCCGACTGTCGCTACCCGACTCTCTAATCTAACTCGAACCCTTCCCCAATATATTAGGAAACTTTGTTTTGCCGTCAGAGGTGGAGACCACAATATGATTTTCTCATGTGTTCAAATTACACGAGCGTCTAACACGTTTGGCAACAAATAAATTCCAAAATGAATTATTCAAAATCTAACCTCTTTGTTAATCATTATTTCCCACTTGTATTGTTCATTCTTTAACTGACATATTTAATATATCCAGTTATTCCTAATTTAATATATCCAGTTACGTCTAAAACAATGAACAATCGGATGCATTCTTAGAATGAAATATTTATTATCTTTTTACCTCTTGCTTAGTGGATTGGATTATATCCTTTTCCAAATATCATTTTAAAACTTACCTATTTAATTACTGGGGTCTGTCTCTTTTTATGTAACACACTCAACTGAAATTCCTCAGGAATCTACCAAATACTATTTCCTCAATATAGAGACAACCAGCACACAAAAGCAACAAACACTTTTTTACCAAAACACCCTGAAGTACCGGATACAGACTCCTAAAACAACTGTACAACAGTCCAAACCACCAGGTCTGGAGTCACATCAAGCTCATAAAAGATTTAGAGATGTTACAAAATTAAAAGTTATTTAACTTTTAATTTTGTCTCCTCCTTTCATAAAAAATGCTTTTTCTTTTCATCTAATTATTGAAAGTAGAAATATGTGAGAGTATGTAACCGCATTAAACCATGTTTTAGCTTTCAAATTATTTTTTCAACCTGATAAACATTTCATACACACTGGCACTGAAACGATTGACTGTAATGGAGACAGATTATACAAATTCATTAGGAAAGTAAATTTTATTTTCAACAGTAAGATTTTACAAATCAAAACATATGGCAATCGTTAATACAATAAAATTAAATTAATAAAAATATTTTTTTAGTACTGCACGCCGTTTCTACTCTCTTTCCAATTGACTACAATATGGTCGTGTTCAAGCGTAAAAAAAATTCTTGACGAATCGTCCTCTTAAGTAATTCAATTTACGAAACTTCCACTACTAACGATTATTACGATATTGTCCCATTGACTACTGTACACTCATTGAACCTTATCCTCGAGTAGACTATGGACCTTGAAAAGTGGTGACTCCTTCGTAAAAAATGCCAGTGAAAATACTCAAAAACAGACAATTAATTTAAAACAGATTATAAGACCTTTGATTAGGTTAATAGTTTAGAATTAGACTAAAATATTTTGTTACTGGGAAACTTGAGTGTTTAAATCTGTGTTTAATTTTTGACGTTAAAACTTCACTAAGAATAAACTACATGTGATATTTCAATAGTTGTAGACTAGGTATTGTACAAATAGTGATGAGGCCCAATAAAAACTTTAATATATGAATGGTATGTGTTGGGGAGACATTCACTTTAATAATTTTATGTTCACTTTGTCTGAGTTATTTAGGGTTCAGGAAAAAAATTTAAAAAAAGTAAAAAATTAATCCATTGATGAAAACTTATATCTAATAAGAGTGTCACCAGCAGATCAAACAATAATCAGGAATTTAGGTCATCTTAAAACGGTGTAATCATTATTTCGTTCCTTGTGTAAAAATGTCCGTTCATTAGTTGAAAATGTGCAAATGTTTCCCAATCATGTTTAGTGCATATTAAATAATGAAATAAATGATATCGATGTTAAATCTAAAATAAACATAACATTAATACGATTAAAACAATCGATGTTCCCACAAAACGGCGTCACATCTGAACCGGACGTAGCTTACTATTGCTATTGAAGCCGTGAACATTTATTTATTTTAAATTAAGGAAGTCTTGCAGTTAAGTCCTGGCAAAGTTCGACAACTCTAGAAGGATCACATCAGTCTTTTACACCGTCAAATCACGAATATTACAAATTATTAGTTTTAAAATAAAAATAAAAATTATTAAAGTTTTAAAATATAAAATATGTAATTAATATAAAAAAGCATTTTAATATTGGAAATAAGCACTTGATTAAATAAAGTAAACGAACAAAATATACATTTTTATATATTTATAACTATTTATTTAACAGAAAAATTGGTACTCATGCAGAGAATCATCCGTGCTGAAATAATAACGTTATTATTAAAAAAGCCATTCTTAACATGGGGAGGGGAGGGTGTTTTGTACCTATTCTGTACTTTAACCTAACAATTGAATAAAAAAAACCTTTAAACTTTAATTAAACTTGGAAATACGATTTAAAAAATAGTGCGGATACTAGCACCGAAAAATGAAACAATTTTTTAGAAAGTGTATTATTAACAGAAAAACAAACAAAATAAAATCTGAAGTAATGAACCAGAACCACGTAACAAAATATAAATTTATACAAAATAAAACAACTTTGAAAATTAAACATTTCTTTAAAACTATATTGTTGTCTTATGCTTGTAATAATTCATGGAATGCGTATCCCTTTCTCACGCTGTCTCCATAACTCTTCCATGAGATGGGAATGGAACAAATTTTCATTAGTCGCTACCATCCTCATCTTCCTTTTACCATGTGACCAGAATCTCTCCACAGTTTATTAAATATTTACATATTTTTTTAGGTTAAAACTTTAATAATTTTTATTTTATTTTAAAACTAATAATTCGTAATATTCGATATTTGACGGTGTAAAATACTGATGTGACCTTTCTAGAGTGGAACATTGCCGGTACTTAACTGCAAGACTGCCAAAAAAGATAAAAATGATTTCAAAATATGCAATGCGGCATATTCACTCATTGTGAACATCGCTAAATATCGGAAGTAGACGGTAACAGACAATTTCGCCCCCGACGATAAAAAATTTCTAAATCATTTTCAGTTTTTTGTTTTTTTTGTATTAAAAATAAAAATGGAGGTCATATTACGATTCTTGACTATATCAAGCGTCTTCTTTTTCTTCCTTCTTAAAAATCAAAGAAAATTTACGGTGGCAGCGGTGGTTACTTTGTATCTACCTTTCTGAACTAAAACTAAACAGATGTGTTAAATATATACGGGCGACATTTCAAGACACAAAATAAAACAGCAGGTGACATGTCATGTGGCGAAACGACACACACAACGTCATATTAAAACCGTGAGTAAACATTGTCTTCGTCAAACATATCTTTCAAATGTAAAGCTCTTGTTAGAAGATTTAAAAAAACTTACGTCATCTATATATATATATATATATATATATATATATATATACATATATATATATATATATATATATATATATATATATATATATAAAGTGTTTGTATGCATGTATGTATACCAATATATATAAAAATGTAATTCTTGGTTCGTTCAAAGCTGAGACAACCATATTTCTACATTACCAATTTAGTTGAAATTTTCAGACAACCTATCTTTAGAGTCGAGGGATGTTTCTATCGTATTAAACTAAATTTACATCGCCGATTATTAAAATATTAAATAAAATAAATATATTTTTCATAAGCCGTTAGTGCGAATCTGTTTTGTTGATAGAATTGAACTTCCGGTTCGATTCATTTCACACACCACGATTTGAAGAAACGAATTAGAAGATTTCATTATCTATTTACTAATAAGTAAAAAAAACATAATTCATTTGTTTATCTTCCAAATTTTTTAATTTAAACATTTTTTCTTTATTATATCAGGCAAAAAAAGTTTGTCGCTTGCTTTTTGAGTTGAAGTCGTTTTTTTGTTTTTGTTATTTTTTTTGTTTTTCGATATAAGAAAATATGACCTTTTTTATTATTAACACTATAAATTGTTTGGTAAAAGTACAGGTTTTTTTCGAAGAAATTTTACGGATTGGTGACGTGCTTAAATAATATTTGGTGCTAATGCAGAGAGTGGTCCACGCTATTTTTTAAATCTTATTTCCACGTTTAATTAAAGTTTTATGTTTTTTTATTCAATTGTAAGGTTAAATGTAACCTAGAAAACACTATTTACAAATAACGTAGTACTGAAAAAGCATAAGCACCCATTTTCATAGTAGATATTGAATAAAAAATTGTGTTAAACTTTAATGTCACCTAGAAAACACTATTTACAAATAACGTAGTACTTAAAAAGCATAAGCACTCAATTTCATAGTAGATATTGAATAAAAAATTGTGTTAAACTTTAATGTAACCTAGAAAACACTATTTACAAATAACGTAGTACTTAAAAAGCATAAGCACCCAATTTCATAGTAGATATTGAATAAAAAATTGTGTTAAACTTCAATGTAACCTAGAAAACACTATTTACAAATAACGTAGTACTGAAAAAGCATAAGCACCCAATTTCATAGTAGAAATTTAATAAAAAATTGTGTGAAACTTCAATGTAACCTAGAATTTCATAGTGGATATTGAATAAAAAATGTGTGAAACTCCAATGTAACCTAGAAAACACTATTTACAAATAACGTAGTACTGAAAAAGCATAAGCACCCAATTTCATAGTAGATATTGAATAAAAAATGTGTGAAACTTCAATGTAACCTAGAAAACACTATTTACAAATAACGTAGTACTTAAAAAGCATAAGCACCCAATTTCATAGTAGATATGGAATAAAAAATGTGTGAAACTTCAATGTAACCTAGAAAACACTATTTACAAATAGCGTAGTACTTAAACAGCATAAGCACCCAATTTTATAGTAGATATTGAATAAAAATGTGTGAAACTTCAATGTAACCTAGAAAACACTATTTACAAATAGCGTAGTACTTAAAAAGCATAAGCACCCAATTTCATAGATGATATGGAATAAAAAATGTGTGAAACTTCAATGTAACCTAGAAAACACTATTTACAAATAACGTAGTACTGAAAAAGCATAAGCACCCAATTTCATAGTAGATATTGAATAAAAAGTGAGTGAAACTTCAATGTAACCTAGAAAACACTATTTACAAATAACGTAGTACTGAAAAAGCATAAGCACCCAATTTCATAGTAGATATGGAATAAAAAATGTGTGAAACTTCAATGTAACCTAGAAAACACTATTTACAAATAACGTAGTACTGAAAAAGCATAAGCACCCAATTTCATAGTAGATATGGAATAAAAAATGTGTGAAACTTCAATGTAACCTAGAAAACACTATTTACAAATAGCGTAGTACTTAAAAAGCATAAGCACCCAATTTTATAGTAGATATTGAATAAAAAATGTGTGAAACTTCAATGTAACCTAGAAAACACTATTTACAAATAGCGTAGTACTTAAACAGCATAAGCACCCAATTTTATAGTAGATATTGAATAAAAAATGTGTGAAACTTCAATGTAACCTAGAAAACACTATTTACAAATAACGTAGTACTTAAAAAGCATAAGCACCCAATTTCATAGTAGATATGGAATAAAAAATGTGTGAAACTTCAATGTAACCTAGAAAACACTATTTACAAATAACGTAGTACTTAAAAAGCATAAGCACCCAATTTCATAGTAGATATGGAATAAAAAATGTGTGAAACTTCAATGTAACCTAGAAAACACTATTTACAAATAACGTAGTACTTAAAAAGCATAAGCACCCAATTTCATAGTAGATATGGAATAAAAAATGTGTGAAACTTCAATGTAACCTAGAAAACACTATTTACAAATAACGTAGTACTTAAAAAGCATAAGCACCCAATTTCATAGTAGATATGGAATAAAAAATGTGTGAAACTTCAATGTAACCTAGAAAACACTATTTACAAATAACGTAGTACTGAAAAAGCATAAGCACCCAATTTTATAGTAGATATTGAATAAAAAATGTGTGAAACTTCAATGTAACCTAGAAAACACTATTTACAAATAGCGTAGTACTTAAACAGCATAAGCACCCAATTTTATAGTAGATATTGAATAAAAAATGTGTGAAACTTCAATGTAACCTAGAAAACACTATTTACAAATAACGTAGTACTGAAAAAGCATAAGCACCCAATTTCATAGTAGATATGGAATAAAAAATGTGTGACACTTCAATGTAACCTAGAAAACACTATTTACAAATAACGTAGTACTTAAAAAGCATAAGCACCCAATTTCATAGTAGATATGGAATAAAAAATGTGTGAAACTTCAATGTAACCTAGAAAACACTATTTACAAATAACGTAGTACTGAAAAAGCATAAGCACCCAATTTCATAGTAGATATTGAATAAAAAATGTGTGAAACTTCAATGTAACCTAGAAAACACTACTTACAAATAACGTAGTACTTAAAAAGCATAAGCACCCAATTTCATAGTAGATATTGAATAAAAAATGTGTGAAACTTCAATGTAACCTAGAAAACACTATTTACAAATAACGTAGTACTTAAACAGCATAAGCACCCAATTTTATAGTAGATATTGAATAAAAAATGTGTGAAACTTCAATGTAACCTAGAAAACACTATTTACAAATAGCGTAGTACTTAAACAGCATAAGCACCCAATTTTATAGTAGATATTGAATAAAAAATGTGTGAAACTTCAATGTAACCTAGAAAACACTATTTACAAATAACGTAGTACTTAAAAAGCATAAGCACCCAATTTCATAGTAGATATTGAATAAAAAATGTGTGAAACTTCAATGTAACCTAGAAAACACTATTTACAAATAACGTAGTACTTAAAAAGCATAAGCACCCAATTTTATAGTAGATATTGAATAAAAAATGTGTGAAACTTCAATGTAACCTAGAAAACACTATTTACAAATAGCGTAGTACTTAAACAGCATAAGCACCCAATTTTATAGTAGATATTGAATAAAAAATGTGTGAAACTTCAATGTAACCTAGAAAACACTATTTACAAATAACGTAGTACTTAAAAAGCATAAGCACCCAATTTCATAGTAGATATTGAATAAAAAATGTGTGAAACTTCAATGTAACCTAAAAAACACTATTTACAAATAGCGTAGTACTTAAAATGCATAAGCACCCAATTTTATAGTAGATATGGAATAAAAAATGTGTGAAACTTCAATGTAACCTAGAAAACACTATTTACAAATAACGTAGTACTGAAAAAGCATAAGCACCCAATTTTATAGTAGATATTGAATAAAAAATGTGTGAAACTAAAATGTAACCTAAAAAACACTATTTACAAATAGCGTAGTACTTAAAATGCATAAGCACCCAATTTCATAGTAGATATTGAATAAAAAATGTGTGAAACTTCAATGTAACATAGAAAACACTATTTACAAATAACATAGTACTGAAAAAGCATAAGCACCCAATTTCATAGTAGATATTGAATAAAAAATGTGTGAAACTTCAATGTAACCTAAAAAACACTATTTACAAATAGCGTAGTACTTAAAATGCATAAGCACCCAATTTTATAGTAGATATGGAATAAAAAATGTGTGAAACTTCAATGTAACCTAGAAAACACTATTTACAAATAACGTAGTACTGAAAAAGCATAAGCACCCGATTTTATAGTAGAGATTGAATAAAAAATGTGTGAAACTTCAATGTAACCTAGAAAACACTATTTACAAATAACGTAGTACTGAAAAAGCATAAGCACCCAATTTTATAGTAGATATTGAATAAAAAATGTGTGAAACTTCAATGTAACCTAGAAAACACTATTTACAAAACGCGTAGTACTTAAAAAGCATAAGCACCCAATTTCATAGATGATATGGAATAAAAAATGTGTGAAACTTCAATGTAACCTAGAAAACACTATTTACAAATAGCGTAGTACTTTAAAAGCATAAGCACCCAATTTGATAGATGATATGGAATAAAAAATGTGTGAAACTTCAATGTAACCTAGAAAACACTATTTACAAATAACGTAGTACTTAAAATGCATAAGCACCCAATTTCATAGTAGATATTGAATAAAAAATGTGTGAAACTTCAATGTAACCTAGAAAACACTATTTACAAAAAACGTAGTACTGAAAAAGCATAAGCACCCAATTTTATAGTAGATATTGAATAAAAAGTGAGTGAAACTTCAATGTAACCTAGAAAACACTATTTACAAATAGCGTAGTACTTAAACAGCATAAGCACCCAATTTTATAGTAGATATTGAATAAAAAATGTGTGAAACTTCAATGTAACCTAGAAAACACTATCTACAAATAGCGTAGTACTTAAAAAGCATAAGCACCCAATTTCATAGTAGATATTGAATAAAAAATGTGTGAAACTTCAATGTAACCTAGAAAACACTATTTACAAATAACGTAGTACTGAAAAAGCATAAGCACCCAATTTCATAGTAGATATTGAATAAAAAATGTGTGAAACTTGAATTTAACCCAGGAAACACTATTTACAAATCACGTAGTACTGAAAAAGCATAAGCACCCAATTTTATAGTAGATATTGAATAAAAAATGTGTGAAACTTCAATGTAACCTAGAAAACACTATTTACAAATAACGTAGCCCTTAAAATGCATAAGCACCCAATTTCATAGTAGATATTGAATAAAAAATGTGTGAAACTTCAATGTAACCTAGAAAACACTATTTACAAAAAACGTAGTACTGAAAAAGCATAAGCACCCAATTTTATAGTAGATATTGAATAAAAAATGTGTGAAACTTAAATGTAACCTAGAAAACACTATTTACAAATAGCGTAGTACTTAAACAGCATAAGCACCCAATTTTATAGTAGATATTGAATAAAAAATGTGTGAAACTTCAATGTAACCTAGAAAACACTATTTACAAATAGCGTAGTACTTAAAAAGCATAAGCACCCAATTTCATAGATGATATGGAATAAAAAATGTGTGAAACTTCAATGTAACCTAGAAAACACTATTTACAAATAACGTAGTACTTAAAAAGCATAAGCACCCAATTTCATAGTAGATATGGAATAAAAAATGTGTGAAACTTCAATGTAACCTAGAAAACACTATTTACAAATAACGTAGTACTTAAAAAGCATAAGCACCAAATTTCATAGTAGATATGGAATAAAAAATGTGTGAAACTTCAATGTAACCTAGAAAACACTATTTACAAATAGCGTAGTACTTAAACAGCATAAGCACCCAATTTTATAGTAGATATTGAATAAAAATGTGTGAAACTTCAATGTAACCTAGAAAACACTATTTACAAATAGCGTAGTACTTAAAAAGCATAAGCACCCAATTTCATAGATGATATGGAATAAAAAATGTGTGAAACTTCAATGTAACCTAGAAAACACTATTTACAAATAACGTAGTACTGAAAAAGCATAAGCACCCAATTTCATAGTAGATATTGAATAAAAAGTGAGTGAAACTTCAATGTAACCTAGAAAACACTATTTACAAATAACGTAGTACTGAAAAAGCATAAGCACCCAATTTCATAGTAGATATGGAATAAAAAATGTGTGAAACTTCAATGTAACCTAGAAAACACTATTTACAAATAACGTAGTACTGAAAAAGCATAAGCACCCAATTTCATAGTAGATATGGAATAAAAAATGTGTGAAACTTCAATGTAACCTAGAAAACACTATTTACAAATAGCGTAGTACTTAAAAAGCATAAGCACCCAATTTTATAGTAGATATTGAATAAAAAATGTGTGAAACTTCAATGTAACCTAGAAAACACTATTTACAAATAGCGTAGTACTTAAACAGCATAAGCACCCAATTTCATAGTAGATATTGAATAAAAAATGTGTGAAACTTCAATGTAACCTAGAAAACACTATTTACAAATAACGTAGTACTTAAAAAGCATAAGCACCCAATTTCATAGTAGATATGGAATAAAAAATGTGTGAAACTTCAATGTAACCTAGAAAACACTATTTACAAATAACGTAGTACTTAAAAAGCATAAGCACCCAATTTCATAGTAGATATGGAATAAAAAATGTGTGAAACTTCAATGTAACCTAGAAAACACTATTTACAAATAACGTAGTACTTAAAAAGCATAAGCACCCAATTTCATAGTAGATATGGAATAAAAAATGTGTGAAACTTCAATGTAACCTAGAAAACACTATTTACAAATAACGTAGTACTTAAAAAGCATAAGCACCCAATTTCATAGTAGATATGGAATAAAAAATGTGTGAAACTTCAATGTAACCTAGAAAACACTATTTACAAATAACGTAGTACTGAAAAAGCATAAGCACCCAATTTTATAGTAGATATTGAATAAAAAATGTGTGAAACTTCAATGTAACCTAGAAAACACTATTTACAAATAGCGTAGTACTTAAACAGCATAAGCACCCAATTTTATAGTAGATATTGAATAAAAAATGTGTGAAACTTCAATGTAACCTAGAAAACACTATTTACAAATAACGTAGTACTTAAAAAGCATAAGCACCCAATTTCATAGTAGATATGGAATAAAAAATGTGTGACACTTCAATGTAACCTAGAAAACACTATTTACAAATAACGTAGTACTTAAAAAGCATAAGTACCCAATTTTATAGTAGATATGGAATAAAAAATGTGTGAAACTTCAATGTAACCTAGAAAACACTATTTACAAATAACGTAGTACTTAAAAAGCATAAGCACCGCATTTCATAGTAGATATGGAACAAAAAATGTGTGAAACTTCAATGTAACCTAGAAAACACTATTTACAAATAACGTAGTACTTAAAAAGCATAAGCACCCAATTTCATAGTAGATATGGAATAGAAAATGTGTGAAACTTCAATGTAACCTAGAAAACACTACTTACAAATAACGTAGTACTTAAAAAGCATAAGCACCCAATTTCATAAGTGATATGGAATAAAAAATGTGTGAAACTTCAATGTAACCTAGAAAACACTATTTACAAATAACGTAGTACTGAAAAAGCATAAGCACCCAATTTCATAGTAGATATTGAATAAAAAATGTGTGAAACTTCAATGTAACCTAGAAAACACTATTTACAAATAACGTAGTACTTAAAAAGCATAAGCACCCAATTTCATAGTAGATATTGAATAAAAAATGTGTGAAACTTCAATGTAACCTAGAAAACACTATTTACAAATAACGTAGTACTGAAAAAGCATAAGCACCCAATTTCACAGTAGATATTGAATAAAAAATTCTGTGAAACTTCAATGTAATCTAGAAAACACTATTTACAAATAACGTAGTACTTAAAAAGCATAAGCACCCAATTTCATAGTAGATATTGAATAAAAAATGTGTGAAACTTCAATGTAACCTAGAAAACACTATTTACAAATAACGTAGTACTTAAAAAGCATAAGCACCCAATTTCATAGTAGATATTGAATAAAAAATGTGTGAAACTTCAATGTAACCTAGAAAACACTATTTACAAATAGCGTAGTACTTAAACAGCATAAGCACCCAATTTTATAGTAGATATTGAATAAAAAATGTGTGAAACTTCAATGTAACCTAGAAAACACTATTTACAAATAACGTAGTACTTAAAAAGCATAAGCACCCAATTTCATAGTAGATATTGAATAAAAAATGTGTGAAACTTCAATGTAACCTAAAAAACACTATTTACAAATAGCGTAGTACTTAAAATGCATAAGCACCCAATTTTATAGTAGATATGGAATAAAAAATGTGTGAAACTTCAATGTAACCTAGAAAACACTATTTACAAATAACGTAGTACTGAAAAAGCATAAGCACCCAATTTTATAGTAGATATTGAATAAAAAATGTGTGAAACTAAAATGTAACCTAAAAAACACTATTTACAAATAGCGTAGTACTTAAAATGCATAAGCACCCAATTTCATAGTAGATATTGAATAAAAAAATGTGTGAAACTTCAATGTAACCTAGAAAACACTATTTACAAATAACGTAGTACTGAAAAAGCATAAGCACCCAATTTCATAGTAGATATTGAATAAAAAATGTGTTAAACTTCAATGTAACCTAAAAAACACTATTTACAAATAGCGTAGTACTTAAAATGCATAAGCACCCAATTTTATAGTAGATATGGAATAAAAAATGTGTGAAACTTCAATGTAACCTAGAAAACACTATTTACAAATAACGTAGTACTTAAAATGCATAAGCACCCAATTTCATAGTAGATATTGAATAAAAAATGTGTGAAACTTCAATGTAACCTAGAAAACACTATTTACAAAAAACGTAGTACTGAAAAAGCATAAGCACCCAATTTTATAGTAGATATTGAATAAAAAGTGAGTGAAACTTCAATGTAACCTAGAAAACACTATTTACAAATAGCGTAGTACTTAAACAGCATAAGCACCCAATTTTATAGTAGATATTGAATAAAAAATGTGTGAAACTTCAATGTAACCTAGAAAACACTATTTAAAAATAGCGTAGTACTTAAAAAGCATAAGCACCCAATTTCATAGTAGATATGGAATAAAAAATGTGTGAAACTTCAATGTAACCTAGAAAACACTATTTACAAATAGCGTAGTACTTAAAAAGCATAAGCACCCAATTTCATAGTAGATATTGAATAAAAAATGTGTGAAACTTGAATTTAACCTAGAAAACACTATTTACAAATCACGTAGTACTGAAAAAGCATAAGCACCAAATTTCATAGTAGATATTGAATAAAAAATGTGTGAAACTTCAATGTAACCTAGAAAACACTATTTACAAATAACGTAGTACTGAAAAAGCATAAGCACCCAATTTAATAGTAGATATTGAATAAAAAATTGTGTGAAACTTGAATTTAACCCAGAAAACACTATTTACAAATCACGTAGTACTGAAAAAGCGTAAGCACCCAATTTCATAGTAGATATTGAATAAAAAATGTGTGAAACTTCAATGTAACCTAGAAAACACTATTTACAAATAGCGTAGTACTTAAAAAGCATAAGCACCCAATTTCATAGTAGATATTGAATAAAAAATGTGTGAAACTTCAATGTAACCTAGAAAACACTATTTTCAAATAGCGTAGTACTTAAAAAGCATAAGCACCCAATTTCATAGATGATATGGAATAAAAAATGTGTGAAACTTCAATGTAACCTAGAAAACACTATTTACAAATAACGTAGTACTTAAAAAGCATAAGCACCCAATTTCATAGTAGATATGGAATAAAAAATGTGTGAAACTTCAATGTAACCTAGAAAACACTATTTACAAATAACGTAGTACTTATAAAGCATAAGCACCCAATTTCATAGTAGATATGGAATAAAAAATGTGTGAAACTTCAATGTAACCTAAAAACACTATTTACAAATAACGTAGTACTGAAAAAGCATAAGCACCCAATTTTATAGTAGATGGTGAATAAAAAATTCTGTGAAACTTCAATGTAACCTAGAAAACACTATTTACACATAATTTGGTACTGAAAAAGCATAAGCACCCAATTTCATAGTAGATATTGAATAAAAAATGTGTGAAACTTGAATTTAACCTAGAAAACACTATTTACAAATCACGTAGTACTGAAAAAGCATAAGCATCCAATTTCATAGTAGATATTGAATAAAAAATGTGTGAAACTTCAATGTAACCTAGAAAACACTATTTACAAATAACGTAGTACTGAAAAAGCATAAGCACCCAATTTCATAGTAGATATTGAATAAAAAATGTGTGAAACTTCAATGTAACCTAGAAAACACTATTTACAAATAGCGTAGTACTTAAAAAGCATAAGCACCCAATTTCATAGTAGATATGGAATAAAAAATGTGTGAAACTTCAATGTAACCTAGAAAACACTATTTACAAATAACGTAGTACTGAAAAAGCATAAGCACCCAATTTTATAGTAGATATTGAATAAAAAATGTGTGAAACTTCAATGTAACCTAGAAAACACTATTTACAAATAACGTAGTACTGAAAAAGCATAAGCACCCAATTTCATAGTAGATATTGAATAAAAAATGTGTGAAACTTCAATGTAACCTAGAAAACACTATTTACAAATAACGTAGTACTGAAAAAGCATAAGCACCCAATTTTATAGTAGATATTGAATAAAAAATGTGTGAAACTTCAATGTAACCTAGAAAACACTATTTACAAATAGCGTAGTACTTAAAAAGCATAAGCACCCAATTTCATAGTAGATATGGAATAAAAAATGTGTGAAACTTCAATGTAACCTAGAAAACACTATTTACAAATAACGTAGTACTGAAAAAGCATAAGCACCCAATTTCATAGTAGATATTGAATAAAAAATGTGTGAAACTTCAATGTAACCTAGAAAACACTATTTACAAATAGCGTAGTACTTAAAAAGCATAAGCACCCAATTTCATAGTAGATATTGAATAAAAAATGTGTGAAACTTCAATGTAACCTAGAAAACACTATTTACAAATAACGTAGTACTGAAAAAGCATAAGCACCCAATTTTATAGTAGATATTGAATAAAAAATGTGTGAAACTTCAATGTAACCTAGAAAACACTATTTACAAATAGCGTAGTACTTAAAAAGCATAAGCACCCAATTTCATAGTAGATATTGAATAAAAAATGTGTGCAACTTCAATAGTACCTAGAAAACACTATTTACAAATAGCGTAGTACTTAAAAAGCATAAGCACCCAATTTCATAGTAGATATTGAATAAAAAATGTGTGAAACTTCAATGTAACCTAGAAAACACTATTTACAAATAACGTAGTACTGAAAAAGCATAAGCACCCAATTTTATAGTAGATATTGAATAAAAAATGTGTGAAACTTCAATGTAACCTAGAAAACACTATTTACAAATAACGTAGTACTGTAAAAGCATAAGCACCCAATTTCATAGTAGATATTGAATAAAAAATGTGTGAAACTTCAATGTAACCTAGAAAACACTATTTACAAATAACGTAGTACTGAAAAAGCATAAGCACCCAATTTCATAGTAGATATTGAATAAAAAATGTGTGAAACTTCAATGTAACCTAGAAAACACTATTTACAAATAACGTAGTACTGAAAAAGCATAAGCACCCAATTTCACAGTAGATATTGAATAAAAAATTCTGTGAAACTTCAATGTAATCTAGAAAACACTATTTACAAATAACGTAGTACTTAAAAAGCATAAGCACCCAATTTCATAGTAGATATTGAATAAAAAATGTGTGAAACTTCAATGTAACCTAGAAAACACTATTTACAAATAACGTAGTACTTAAAAAGCATAAGCACCCAATTTCATAGTAGATATTGAATAAAAAATGTGTGAAACTTCAATGTAACCTAGAAAACACTATTTACAAATAGCGTAGTACTTAAACAGCATAAGCACCCAATTTCATAGTAGATATTGAATAAAAAATGTGTGAAACTTCAATGTAACCTAAAAAACACTATTTACAAATAGCGTAGTACTTAAAATGCATAAGCACCCAATTTTATAGTAGATATGGAATAAAAAATGTGTGAAACTTCAATGTAACCTAGAAAACACTATTTACAAATAACGTAGTACTGAAAAAGCATAAGCACCCAATTTTATAGTAGATATTGAATAAAAAATGTGTGAAACTAAAATGTAACCTAAAAAACACTATTTACAAATAGCGTAGTACTTAAAATGCATAAGCACCCAATTTCATAGTAGATATTGAATAAAAAATGTGTGAAACTTCAATGTAACCTAGAAAACACTATTTACAAATAACGTTGTACTGAAAAAGCATAAGCACCCAATTTCATAGTAGATATTGAATAAAAAATGTGTGAAACTTCAATGTAACCTAAAAAACACTATTTACAAATAGCGTAGTACTTAAAATGCATAAGCACCCAATTTTATAGTAGATATGGAATAAAAAATGTGTGAAACTTCAATGTAACCTAGAAAACACTATTTACAAATAACGTAGTACTGAAAAAGCATAAGCACCCGATTTTATAGTAGAGATTGAATAAAAAATGTGTGAAACTTCAATGTAACCTAGAAAACACTATTTACAAATAACGTAGTACTGAAAAAGCATAAGCACCCAATTTTATAGTAGATATTGAATAAAAAATGTGTGAAACTTCAATGTAACCTAGAAAACACTATTTACAAAACGCGTAGTACTTAAAAAGCATAAGCACCCAATTTCATAGATGATATGGAATAAAAAATGTGTGAAACTTCAATGTAACCTAGAAAACACTATTTACAAATAGCGTAGTACTTAAAAAGCATAAGCACCCAATTTGATAGATGATATGGAATAAAAAATGTGTGAAACTTCAATGTAACCTAGAAAACACTATTTACAAATAACGTAGTACTTAAAATGCATAAGCCCCGAATTTCATAGTAGATATTGAATAAAAAATGTGTGAAACTTCAATGTAACCTAGAAAACACTATTTACAAAAAACGTAGTACTGAAAAAGCATAAGCACCCAATTTTATAGTAGATATTGAATAAAAAGTGAGTGAAACTTCAATGTAACCTAGAAAACACTATTTACAAATAGCGTAGTACTTAAACAGCATAAGCACCCAATTTTATAGTAGATATTGAATAAAAAATGTGTGAAACTTCAATGTAACCTAGAAAACACTATTTAAAAATAGCGTAGTACTTAAAAAGCATAAGCACCCAATTTCATAGTAGATATGGAATAAAAAATGTGTGAAACTTCAATGTAACCTAGAAAACACTATTTACAAATAGCGTAGTACTTAAAAAGCATAAGCACCCAATTTCATAGTAGATATTGAATAAAAAATGTGTGAAACTTGAATTTAACCTAGAAAACACTATTTACAAATCACGTAGTACTGAAAAAGCATAAGCACCAAATTTCATAGTAGATATTGAATAAAAAATGTGTGAAACTTCAATGTAACCTAGAAAACACTATTTACAAATAACGTAGTACTGAAAAAGCATAAGCACCCAATTTAATAGTAGATATTGAATAAAAAATTGTGTGAAACTTGAATTTAACCCAGAAAACACTATTTACAAATCACGTAGTACTGAAAAGGCGTAAGCACCCAATTTCATAGTAGATATTGAATAAAAAATGTGTGAAACTTCAATGTAACCTAGAAAACACTATTTACAAATAGCGTAGTACTTAAAAAGCATAAGCACCCAATTTTATAGTAGATGGTGAATAAAAAATTCTGTGAAACTTCAATGTAACCTAGAAAACACTATTTACACATAATTTGGTACTGAAAAAGCATAAGCACCCAATTTTATAGTAGATGGTGAATAAAAAATTCTGTGAAACTTCAATGTAACCTAGAAAACACTATTTACACATAATTTGGTACTGAAAAAGCATAAGCACCCAATTTCATAGTAGATATTGAATAAAAAATGTGTGAAACTTGAATTTAACCTAGAAAACACTATTTACAAATCACGTAGTACTGAAAAAGCATAAGCACCCAATTTCATAGTAGATATTGAATAAAAAATGTGTGAAACTTCAATGTAACCTAGAAAACACTATTTACAAATAACGTAGTACTGAAAAAGCATAAGCACCCAATTTCATAGTAGATATTGAATAAAAAATGTGTGAAACTTCAATGTAACCTAGAAAACACTATTTACAAATAGCGTAGTACTTAAAAAGCATAAGCACCCAATTTCATAGTAGATATGGAATAAAAAATGTGTGAAACTTCAATGTAACCTAGAAAACACTATTTACAAATAACGTAGTACTGAAAAAGCATAAGCACCCAATTTTATAGTAGATATTGAATAAAAAATGTGTGAAACTTCAATGTAACCTAGAAAACACTATTTACAAATAACGTAGTACTGAAAAAGCATAAGCACCCAATTTCATAGTAGATATTGAATAAAAAATGTGTGAAACTTCAATGTAACCTAGAAAACACTATTTACAAATAGCGTAGTACTTAAAAAGCATAAGCACCCAATTTCATAGTAGATATTGAATAAAAAATGTGTGAAACTTCAATGTAACCTAGAAAACACTATTTACAAATAACGTAGTACTGAAAAAGCATAAGCACCCAATTTTATAGTAGATATTGAATAAAAAATGTGTGAAACTTCAATGTAACCTAGAAAACACTATTTACAAATAGCGTAGTACTTAAAAAGCATAAGCACCCAATTTCATAGTAGATATGGAATAAAAAATGTGTGAAACTTCAATGTAACCTAGAAAACACTATTTACAAATAACGTAGTACTGAAAAAGCATAAACACCCAATTTCATAGTAGATATTGAATAAAAAATGTGTGAAACTTCAATGTAACCTAGAAAACACTATTTACAAATAGCGTAGTACTTAAAAAGCATAAGCACCCAATTTCATAGTAGATATTGAATAAAAAATGTGTGAAACTTCAATGTAACCTAGAAAACACTATTTACAAATAACGTAGTACTGAAAAAGCATAAGCACCCAATTTTATAGTAGATATTGAATAAAAAATGTGTGAAACTTCAATGTAACCTAGAAAACACTATTTACAAATAGCGTAGTACTTAAAAAGCATAAGCACCCAATTTCATAGTAGATATTGAATAAAAAATGTGTGCAACTTCAATAGTACCTAGAAAACACTATTTACAAATAGCGTAGTACTTAAAAAGCATAAGCACCCAATTTCATAGTAGATATTGAATAAAAAATGTGTGAAACTTCAATGTAACCTAGAAAACACTATTTACAAATAACGTAGTACTGAAAAAGCATAAGCACCCAATTTTATAGTAGATATTGAATAAAAAATGTGTGAAACTTCAATGTAACCTAGAAAACACTATTTACAAATAACGTAGTACTGAAAAAGCATAAGCACCCAATTTCATAGTAGATATTGAATAAAAAATTGTGTGAAACTTGAATTTAACCCAGAAAACACTATTTACAAATCACGTAGTACTGAAAAGGCGTAAGCACCCAATTTCATAGTAGATATTGAATAAAAAATGTGTGAAACTTCAATGTAACCTAGAAAACACTATTTACAAATAGCGTAGTACTTAAAAAGCATAAGCACCCAATTTCATAGTAGATATTGAATAAAAAATGTGTGAAACTTCAATGTAACCTAGAAAACACTATTTTCAAATAGCGTAGTACTTAAAAAGCATAAGCACCCAATTTCATAGATGATATGGAATAAAAAATGTGTTAAACTTCAATGTAACCTAGAAAACACTATTTACAAATAACGTAGTACTTAAAAAGCATAAGCACCCAATTTCATAGTAGATATGGAATAAAAAATGTGTGAAACTTCAATGTAACCTAGAAAACACTATTTACAAATAACGTAGTACTTAAAAAGCATAAGCACCCAATTTAATAGTAGATATGGAATAAAAAATGTGTGAAACTTCAATGTAACCTAAAAACACTATTTACAAATAACGTAGTACTGAAAAAGCATAAGCACCCAATTTTATAGTAGATGGTGAATAAAAAATTCTGTGAAACTTCAATGTAACCTAGAAAACACTATTTACACATAATTTGGTACTGAAAAAGCATAAGCACCCAATTTCATAGTAGATATTGAATAAAAAATGTGTGAAACTTGAATTTAACCTAGAAAACACTATTTACAAATCACGTAGTACTGAAAAAGCATAAGCACCCAATTTCATAGTAGATATTGAATAAAAAATGTGTGAAACTTCAATGTAACCTAGAAAACACTATTTACAAATAACGTAGTACTGAAAAAGCATAAGCACCCAATTTCATAGTAGATATTGAATAAAAAATGTGTGAAACTTCAATGTAACCTAGAAAACACTATTTACAAATAGCGTAGTACTTAAAAAGCATAAGCACCCAATTTCATAGTAGATATGGAATAAAAAATGTGTGAAACTTCAATGTAACCTAGAAAACACTATTTACAAATAACGTAGTACTGAAAAAGCATAAGCACCCAATTTTATAGTAGATATTGAATAAAAAATGTGTGAAACTTCAATGTAACCTAGAAAACACTATTTACAAATAACGTAGTACTGAAAAAGCATAAGCACCCAATTTCATAGTAGATATTGAATAAAAAATGTGTGAAACTTCAATGTAACCTAGAAAACACTATTTACAAATAGCGTAGTACTTAAAAAGCATAAGCACCCAATTTCATAGTAGATATTGAATAAAAAATGTGTGAAACTTCAATGTAACCTAGAAAACACTATTTACAAATAACGTAGTACTGAAAAAGCATAAGCACCCAATTTTATAGTAGATATTGAATAAAAAATGTGTGAAACTTCAATGTAACCTAGAAAACACTATTTACAAATAGCGTAGTACTTAAAAAGCATAAGCACCCAATTTCATAGTAGATATGGAATAAAAAATGTGTGAAACTTCAATCGAACCTAGAAAACACTATTTACAAATAACGTAGTACTGAAAAAGCATAAACACCCAATTTCATAGTAGATATTGAATAAAAAATGTGTGAAACTTCAATGTAACCTAGAAAACACTATTTACAAATAGCGTAGTACTTAAAAAGCATAAGCACCCAATTTCATAGTAGATATTGAATAAAAAATGTGTGAAACTTCAATGTAACCTAGAAAACACTATTTACAAATAACGTAGTACTGAAAAAGCATAAGCACCCAATTTTATAGTAGATATTGAATAAAAAATGTGTGAAACTTCAATGTAACCTAGAAAACACTATTTACAAATAGCGTAGTACTTAAAAAGCATAAGCACCCAATTTCATAGTAGATATTGAATAAAAAATGTGTGCAACTTCAATAGTACCTAGAAAACACTATTTACAAATAGCGTAGTACTTAAAAAGCATAAGCACCCAATTTCATAGTAGATATTGAATAAAAAATGTGTGAAACTTCAATGTAACCTAGAAAACACTATTTACAAATAACGTAGTACTGAAAAAGCATAAGCACCCAATTTTATAGTAGATATTGAATAAAAAATGTGTGAAACTTCAATGTAACCTAGAAAACACTATTTACAAATAACGTAGTACTGTAAAAGCATAAGCACCCAATTTCATAGTAGATATTGAATAAAAAATGTGTGAAACTTCAATGTAACCTAGAAAACACTATTTACAAATAACGTAGTACTGAAAAAGCATAAGCACCCAATTTCATAGTAGATATTGAATAAAACATGTGTGAAACTTGAATTTAACCCAGAAAACACTATTTACAAATCACGTAGTACTGAAAAAGCATAAGCACCCAATTTCATAGTAGACATTGAATAAAAAGTGTGTGAAACTTCAATGTAACCTAGAAAACACTATTTACAAATAACGTAGTACTTAAAAAGCATAAGCACCCAATTTTATAGTAGATATTGAATAAAAAATGTGTAAAACTTCAATGTAACCTAGAAAACACTATTTACAAATAACGTAGTACTGAAAAAGCATAAGCACCCAATTTCATAGTAGATATTGAATAAAAAATGTGTGAAACTTCAATGTAACCAAGAAAACACTATTTACAAATAGCGTAGTACTTAAAAAGCATAAGCACCCAATTTTATAGTAGATATTGAATAAAAAATTCTGTGAAACTTCAATGTAACCTAGAAAACACTATTTACACATAATGTAGTACTGAAAAAGCATAAGCACCCAATTTCCTAGTAGATATTGAAAAAAAAATGTGTGAAACTTGAATTTAACCTAGAAAACACTATTTACAAATCACGTAGTACTGAAAAAGCATAAGCACCCAATTTTATAGTAGATATTGAATAAAAAATGTGTGAAACTTCAATGTAACCTAGAAAACACTATTTACAAATAGCGTAGTACTTAAAAAGCATAAGCACCAAATTTCATAGTAGATATGGAATAAAAAATGTGTGAAACTTCAATGTAACCTAGAAAACACTATTTACAAATAACGTAGTACTGAAAAAGCATAAGCACCCAATTTTATAGTGGATATTGAATAAAAAATGTGTGAAACTTCAATGTAACCTAGAAAACACTATTTACAAATAGCGTAGTACTTAAAAAGCATAAGCACCCAATTTCATAGTAGATATTGAATAAAAAATGTGTGAAACTTCAATGTAACCTAGAAAACACTATTTACAAATAGCGTAGTACTTAAAAAGCATAAGCACCCAATTTCATAGTAGATATTGAATAAAAAATGTGTGAAACTTCAATGTAACCTAGAAAACACTATTTACAAATAACGTAGTACTGAAAAAGCATAAGCACCCAATTTTATAGTAGATATTGAATAAAAAATGTGTGAAACTTCAATGTAACCTAGAAAACACTATTTACAAATAGCGTAGTACTTAAAAAGCATAAGCACCCAATTTCATAGTAGATATTGAATAAAAAATGTGTGCAACTTCAATAGTACCTAGAAAACACTATTTACAAATAGCGTAGTACTTAAAAAGCATAAGCACCCAATTTCATAGTAGATATTGAATAAAAAATGTGTGAAACTTCAATGTAACCTAGAAAACACTATTTACAAATAACGTAGTACTGAAAAAGCATAAGCACCCAATTTTATAGTAGATATTGAATAAAAAATGTGTGAAACTTCAATGTAACCTAGAAAACACTATTTACAAATAACGTAGTACTGTAAAAGCATAAGCACCCAATTCATAGTAGATATTGAATAAAAAATGTGTGAAACTTCAATGTAACCTAGAAAACACTATTTACAAATAACGTAGTACTGAAAAAGCATAAGCACCCAATTTCATAGTAGATATTGAATAAAACATGTGTGAAACTTGAATTTAACCCAGAAAACACTATTTACAAATCACGTAGTACTGAAAAAGCATAAGCACCCAATTTCATAGTAGATATTGAATAAAAAGTGTGTGAAACTTCAATGTAACCTAGAAAACACTATTTACAAATAACGTAGTACTTAAAAAGCATAAGCACCCAATTTCATAGTAGATATTGAATAAAAAATGTGTAAAACTTCAATGTAACCTAGAAAACACTATTTACAAATAACGTAGTACTGAAAAAGCATAAGCACCCAATTTCATAGTAGATATTGAATAAAAAATGTGTGAAACTTCAATGTAACCAAGAAAACACTATTTACAAATAGCGTAGTACTTAAAAAGCATAAGCACCCAATTTTATAGTAGATATTGAATAAAAAATTCTGTGAAACTTCAATGTAACCTAGAAAACACTATTTACACATAATGTAGTACTGAAAAAGCATAAGCACCCAATTTCCTAGTAGATATTGAAAAAAAAATGTGTGAAACTTGAATTTAACCTAGAAAACACTATTTACAAATCACGTAGTACTGAAAAAGCATAAGCACCCAATTTTATAGTAGATATTGAATAAAAAATGTGTGAAACTTCAATGTAACCTAGAAAACACTATTTACAAATAGCGTAGTACTTAAAAAGCATAAGCACCCAATTTCATAGTAGATATGGAATAAAAAATGTGTGAAACTTCAATGTAACCTAGAAAACACTATTTACAAATAACGTAGTACTGAAAAAGCATAAGCACCCAATTTTATAGTGGATATTGAATAAAAAATGTGTGAAACTTCAATGTAACCTAGAAAACACTATTTACAAATAGCGTAGTACTTAAAAAGCATAAGCACCCAATTTCATAGTAGATATTGAATAAAAAATGTGTGAAACTTCAATGTAACCTAGAAAACACTATTTACAAATAGCGTAGTACTTAAAAAGCATAAGCACCCAATTTCATAGTAGATATTGAATAAAAAATGTGTGAAACTTCAATGTAACCTAGAAAACACTATTTACAAATAACGTAGTACTGAAAAAGCATTAGCACCCAATTTTATAGTAGATATTGAATAAAAAATGTGTGAAACTTCAATGTAACCAAGAAAACACTATTTACAAATAGCGTAGTACTTAAAAAGCATAAGCACCCAATTTTATAGTAGATATTGAATAAAAAATGTGTGAAACTTCAATGTAACCTAGAAAACACTATTTACAAATAGCGTAGTACTGAAAAAGCATAAGCACCCAATTTTATAGTAGATATTGAATAAAAAATGTGTGAAACTTCAATGTAACCTAGAAAACACTATTTACAAATAGCGTAGTACTTAAAAAGCATAAGCACCCAATTTCATAGTAGATATTGAATAAAAAATGTGTGAAACTTCAATGTAACCTAGAAAACACTATTTACAACTAACGTAGTACTGAAAAAGCATAAGCACCCAATTTTATAGTAGATATTGAATAAAAAATGTGTGAAACTTCAATGTAACCTAGAAAACACTATTTACAACTAACGTAGTACTGAAAAAGCATAAGCACCCAATTTCATAGTAGATATTGAATAAAAAATGTGTGAAACTTCAATGTAACCTAGAAAACACTATTTACAAATAGCGTAGTACTGAAAAAGCATAAGCACCCAATTTCATAGTAGATATTGAATAAAAAGTGTGTGAAACTTCAATGTAACCTAGAAAACACTATTTTCAAATAGCGTAGTACTTAAAAAGCATAAGCACCCAATTTCATAGTAGATATTGAATAAAAAATGTGTGAAACTTCAATAGTACCTAGAAAACACTATTTACAACTAACGTAGTACTGAAAAAGCATAAGCACCCAATTTTATAGTAGATATTGAATAAAAAATGTGTGAAACTTCAATGTAACCTAAAAAACACTATTTACAAATAGCGTAGTACTTAAAATGCATAAGCACCCAATTTTATAGTAGATATGGAATAAAAAATGTGTGAAACTTCAATGTAACCTAGAAAACACTATTTACAAATAACGTAGTACTGAAAAAGCATAAGCACCCAATTTTATAGTAGATATTGAATAAAAAATGTGTGAAACTAAAATGTAACCTAAAAAACACTATTTACAAATAGCGTAGTACTTAAAATGCATAAGCACCCAATTTCATAGTAGATATTGAATAAAAAATGTGTGAAACTTCAATGTAACCTAGAAAACACTATTTACAAATAACGTAGTACTGAAAAAGCATAAGCACCCAATTTCATAGTAGATATTGAATAAAAAATGTGTGAAACTTCAATGTAACCTAAAAAACACTATTTACAAATAGCGTAGTACTTAAAAAGCATAAGCACCCAATTTCATAGATGATATGGAATAAAAAATGTGTGAAACTTCAATGTAACCTAGAAAACACTATTTACAAATAGCGTAGTACTTAAAAAGCATAAGCACCCAATTTCATAGATGATATGGAATAAAAAATGTGTGAAACTTCAATGTAACCTAGAAAACACTATTTACAAATAACGTAGTACTGAAAAAGCATAAGCACCCAATTTCATAGTAGATATTGAATAAAAAATGTGTGAAACTTCAATGTAACCTAGAAAACACTATTTACAAATAACGTAGTACTGAAAAAGCATTAGCACCCAATTTTATAGTAGATATTGAATAAAAAATGTGTGAAACTTCAATGTAACCAAGAAAACACTATTTACAAATAGCGTAGTACTTAAAAAGCATAAGCACCCAATTTTATAGTAGATATTGAATAAAAAATGTGTGAAACTTCAATGTAACCTAGAAAACACTATTTACAAATAGCGTAGTACTGAAAAAGCATAAGCACCCAATTTTATAGTAGATATTGAATAAAAAATGTGTGAAACTTCAATGTAACCTAGAAAACACTATTTACAAATAGCGTAGTACTTAAAAAGCATAAGCACCCAATTTCATAGTAGATATTGAATAAAAAATGTGTGAAACTTGAATTTAACCTAGAAAACACTATTTACAACTAACGTAGTACTGAAAAAGCATAAGCACCCAATTTCATAGTAGATATTGAATAAAAAATGTGTGAAACTTCAATGTAACCTAGAAAACACTATTTACAACTAACGTAGTACTGAAAAAGCATAAGCACCCAATTTCATAGTAGATATTGAATAAAAAATGTGTGAAACTTCAATGTAACCTAGAAAACACTATTTACAAATAGCGTAGTACTGAAAAAGCATAAGCACCCAATTTCATAGTAGATATTGAATAAAAAGTGTGTGAAACTTCAATGTAACCTAGAAAACACTATTTTCAAATAGCGTAGTACTTAAAAAGCATAAGCACCCAATTTCATAGTAGATATTGAATAAAAAATGTGTGAAACTTCAATAGTACCTAGAAAACACTATTTACAACTAACGTAGTACTGAAAAAGCATAAGCACCCAATTTTATAGTAGATATTGAATAAAAAATGTGTGAAACTTCAATGTAACCTAAAAAACACTATTTACAAATAGCGTAGTACTTAAAATGCATAAGCACCCAATTTTATAGTAGATATGGAATAAAAAATGTGTGAAACTTCAATGTAACCTAGAAAACACTATTTACAAATAACGTAGTACTGAAAAAGCATAAGCACCCAATTTTATAGTAGATATTGAATAAAAAATGTGTGAAACTAAAATGTAACCTAAAAAACACTATTTACAAATAGCGTAGTACTTAAAATGCATAAGCACCCAATTTCATAGTAGATATTGAATAAAAAATGTGTGAAACTTCAATGTAACCTAGAAAACACTATTTACAAATAACGTAGTACTGAAAAAGCATAAGCACCCAATTTCATAGTAGATATTGAATAAAAAATGTGTGAAACTTCAATGTAACCTAAAAAACACTATTTACAAATAGCGTAGTACTTAAAATGCATAAGCACCCAATTTTATAGTAGATATGGAATAAAAAATGTGTGAAACTTCAATGTAACCTAGAAAACACTATTTACAAATAACGTAGTACTGAAAAAGCATAAGCACCCGATTTTATAGTAGAGATTGAATAAAAAATGTGTGAAACTTCAATGTAACCTAGAAAACACTATTTACAAATAACGTAGTACTGAAAAAGCATAAGCACCCAATTTTATAGTAGATATTGAATAAAAAATGTGTGAAACTTCAATGTAACCTAGAAAACACTATTTACAAAACGCGTAGTACTTAAAAAGCATAAGCACCCAATTTCATAGATGATATGGAATAAAAAATGTGTGAAACTTCAATGTAACCTAGAAAACACTATTTACAAATAGCGTAGTACTTAAAAAGCATAAGCACCCAATTTCATAGATGATATGGAATAAAAAATGTGTGAAACTTCAATGTAACCTAGAAAACACTATTTACAAATAACGTAGTACTTAAAATGCATAAGCACCCAATTTCATAGTAGATATTGAATAAAAAATGTGTGAAACTTCAATGTAACCTAGAAAACACTATTTACAAAAAACGTAGTACTGAAAAAGCATAAGCACCCAATTTTATAGTAGATATTGAATAAAAAGTGAGTGAAACTTCAATGTAACCTAGAAAACACTATTTACAAATAGCGTAGTACTTAAACAGCATAAGCACCCAATTTTATAGTAGATATTGAATAAAAAATGTGTGAAACTTCAATGTAACCTAGAAAACACTATTTAAAAATAGCGTAGAACTTAAAAAGCATAAGCACCCAATTTCATAGTAGATATGGAATAAAAAATGTGTGAAACTTCAATGTAACCTAGAAAACACTATTTACAAATAGCGTAGTACTTAAAAAGCATAAGCACCCAATTTCATAGTAGATATTGAATAAAAAGTGTGTGAAACTTCAATGTAACCTAGAAAACACTATTTTCAAATAGCGTAGTACTTAAAAAGCATAAGCACCCAATTTCATAGTAGATATTGAATAAAAAATGTGTGAAACTTCAATAGTACCTAGAAAACACTATTTACAACTAACGTAGTACTGAAAAAGCATAAGCACCCAATTTTATAGTAGATATTGAATAAAAAATGTGTGAAACTTCAATGTAACCTAAAAAACACTATTTACAAATAGCGTAGTACTTAAAATGCATAAGCACCCAATTTTATAGTAGATATGGAATAAAAAATGTGTGAAACTTCAATGTAACCTAGAAAACACTATTTACAAATAACGTAGTACTGAAAAAGCATAAGCACCCAATTTTATAGTAGATATTGAATAAAAAATGTGTGAAACTAAAATGTAACCTAAAAAACACTATTTACAAATAGCGTAGTACTTAAAATGCATAAGCACCCAATTTCATAGTAGATATTGAATAAAAAATGTGTGAAACTTCAATGTAACCTAGAAAACACTATTTACAAATAACGTAGTACTGAAAAAGCATAAGCACCCAATTTCATAGTAGATATTGAATAAAAAATGTGTGAAACTTCAATGTAACCTAAAAAACACTATTTACAAATAGCGTAGTACTTAAAATGCATAAGCACCCAATTTTATAGTAGATATGGAATAAAAAATGTGTGAAACTTCAATGTAACCTAGAAAACACTATTTACAAATAACGTAGTACTGAAAAAGCATAAGCACCCGATTTTATAGTAGAGATTGAATAAAAAATGTGTGAAACTTCAATGTAACCTAGAAAACACTATTTACAAATAACGTAGTACTGAAAAAGCATAAGCACCCAATTTTATAGTAGATATTGAATAAAAAATGTGTGAAACTTCAATGTAACCTAGAAAACACTATTTACAAAACGCGTAGTACTTAAAAAGCATAAGCACCCAATTTCATAGATGATATGGAATAAAAAATGTGTGAAACTTCAATGTAACCTAGAAAACACTATTTACAAATAGCGTAGTACTTAAAAAGCATAAGCACCCAATTTCATAGATGATATGGAATAAAAAATGTGTGAAACTTCAATGTAACCTAGAAAACACTATTTACAAATAACGTAGTACTTAAAATGCATAAGCACCCAATTTCATAGTAGATATTGAATAAAAAATGTGTGAAACTTCAATGTAACCTAGAAAACACTATTTACAAAAAACGTAGTACTGAAAAAGCATAAGCACCCAATTTTATAGTAGATATTGAATAAAAAGTGAGTGAAACTTCAATGTAACCTAGAAAACACTATTTACAAATAGCGTAGTACTTAAACAGCATAAGCACCCAATTTTATAGTAGATATTGAATAAAAAATGTGTGAAACTTCAATGTAACCTAGAAAACACTATTTAAAAATAGCGTAGAACTTAAAAAGCATAAGCACCCAATTTCATAGTAGATATGGAATAAAAAATGTGTGAAACTTCAATGTAACCTAGAAAACACTATTTACAAATAGCGTAGTACTTAAAAAGCATAAGCACCCAATTTCATAGTAGATATTGAATAAAAAATGTGTGAAACTTGAATTTAACCTAGAAAACACTATTTACTAATCACGTAGTACTGAAAAAGCATAAGCACCAAATTTCATAGTAGATATTGAATAAAAAATGTGTGAAACTTCAATGTAACCTAGAAAACACTATTTACAAATAACGTAGTACTGAAAAAGCATAAGCACCCAATTTCATAGTAGATATTGAATAAAAAATTGTGTTAAACTTGAATTTAACCCAGAAAACACTATTTACAAATCACGTAGTACTGAAAAAGCGTAAGCACCCAATTTCATAGTAGATATTGAATAAAAAATGTGTGAAACTTCAATGTAACCTAGAAAACACTATTTACAAATAGCGTAGTACTTAAAAAGCATAAGCACCCAATTTCATAGTAGATATTGAATAAAAAATGTGTGAAACTTCAATGTAACCTAGAAAACACTATTTTCAAATAGCGTAGTACGTAAAAAGCATAAGCACCCAATTTCATAGATGATATGGAATAAAAAATGTGTGAAACTTGAATGTAACCTAGAAAACACTATTTACAAATAACGTAGTACTTAAAAAGCATAAGCACCCAATTTCATAGTAGATATGGAATAAAAAATGTGTGAAACTTCAATGTAACCTAGAAAACACTATTTACAAATAGCGTAGTACTTAAAAAGCATAAGCACCCAATTTCATAGTAGATATTGAATAAAAAATGTGTGAAACTTCAATGTAACCTAGAAAACACTATTTACAAATAGCGTAGTACTTAAAAAGCATAAGCACCCAATTTCATAGTAGATATTGAATAAAAAATGTGTGAAACTTCAATGTAACCTAGAAAACACTATTTACAAATAACGTAGTACTTAAAAAGCATAAGCACCCAATTTCATAGTAGATATTGAATAAAAAATGTGTGAAACTTCAATGTAACCTAGAAAACACTATTTACAAATAGCGTAGTACTTAAAAAGCATAAGCACCCAATTTCATAGTAGATATTGAATAAAAAATGTGTGAAACTTCAATGTAACCTAGAAAACACTATTTACAAATAACGTAGTACTTAAAAAGCATAAGCACCCAATTTCATAGTAGATATTGAATAAAAAATGTGTGAAACTTCAATGTAACCTAGAAAACACTATTTACAAATAGCGTAGTACTTAAAAAGCATAAGCACCCAATTTCATAGTAGATATTGAATAAAAAATGTGTGAAACTTCAATGTAACCTAGAAAACACTATTTACAAATAGCGTAGTACTTAAAAAGCATAAGCACCCAATTTCATAGATGATATGGAATAAAAAATGTGTGAAACTTCAATGTAACCTAGAAAACACTATTTACAAATAACGTAGTACTGAAAAAGCATAAGCACCCAATTTCATAGTAGATATTGAATAAAAAATGTGTGAAACTTCAATGTAACCTAGAAAACACTATTTACAAATAACGTAGTACTGAAAAAGCATTAGCACCCAATTTTATAGTAGATATTGAATAAAAAATGTGTGAAACTTCAATGTAACCAAGAAAACACTATTTACAAATAGCGTAGTACTTAAAAAGCATAAGCACCCAATTTTATAGTAGATATTGAATAAAAAATGTGTGAAACTTCAATGTAACCTAGAAAACACTATTTACAAATAGCGTAGTACTGAAAAAGCATAAGCACCCAATTTTATAGTAGATATTGAATAAAAAATGTGTGAAACTTCAATGTAACCTAGAAAACACTATTTACAAATAGCGTAGTACTTAAAAAGCATAAGCACCCAATTTCATAGTAGATATTGAATAAAAAATGTGTGAAACTTGAATTTAACCTAGAAAACACTATTTACAACTAACGTAGTACTGAAAAAGCATAAGCACCCAATTTCATAGTAGATATTGAATAAAAAATGTGTGAAACTTCAATGTAACCTAGAAAACACTATTTACAACTAACGTAGTACTGAAAAAGCATAAGCACCCAATTTCATAGTAGATATTGAATAAAAAATGTGTGAAACTTCAATGTAACCTAGAAAACACTATTTACAAATAGCGTAGTACTGAAAAAGCATAAGCACCCAATTTCATAGTAGATATTGAATAAAAAGTGTGTGAAACTTCAATGTAACCTAGAAAACACTATTTTCAAATAGCGTAGTACTTAAAAAGCATAAGCACCCAATTTCATAGTAGATATTGAATAAAAAATGTGTGAAACTTCAATAGTACCTAGAAAACACTATTTACAACTAACGTAGTACTGAAAAAGCATAAGCACCCAATTTTATAGTAGATATTGAATAAAAAATGTGTGAAACTTCAATGTAACCTAAAAAACACTATTTACAAATAGCGTAGTACTTAAAATGCATAAGCACCCAATTTTATAGTAGATATGGAATAAAAAATGTGTGAAACTTCAATGTAACCTAGAAAACACTATTTACAAATAACGTAGTACTGAAAAAGCATAAGCACCCAATTTTATAGTAGATATTGAATAAAAAATGTGTGAAACTAAAATGTAACCTAAAAAACACTATTTACAAATAGCGTAGTACTTAAAATGCATAAGCACCCAATTTCATAGTAGATATTGAATAAAAAATGTGTGAAACTTCAATGTAACCTAGAAAACACTATTTACAAATAACGTAGTACTGAAAAAGCATAAGCACCCAATTTCATAGTAGATATTGAATAAAAAATGTGTGAAACTTCAATGTAACCTAAAAAACACTATTTACAAATAGCGTAGTACTTAAAATGCATAAGCACCCAATTTTATAGTAGATATGGAATAAAAAATGTGTGAAACTTCAATGTAACCTAGAAAACACTATTTACAAATAACGTAGTACTGAAAAAGCATAAGCACCCGATTTTATAGTAGAGATTGAATAAAAAATGTGTGAAACTTCAATGTAACCTAGAAAACACTATTTACAAATAACGTAGTACTGAAAAAGCATAAGCACCCAATTTTATAGTAGATATTGAATAAAAAATGTGTGAAACTTCAATGTAACCTAGAAAACACTATTTACAAAACGCGTAGTACTTAAAAAGCATAAGCACCCAATTTCATAGATGATATGGAATAAAAAATGTGTGAAACTTCAATGTAACCTAGAAAACACTATTTACAAATAGCGTAGTACTTAAAAAGCATAAGCACCCAATTTCATAGATGATATGGAATAAAAAATGTGTGAAACTTCAATGTAACCTAGAAAACACTATTTACAAATAACGTAGTACTTAAAATGCATAAGCACCCAATTTCATAGTAGATATTGAATAAAAAATGTGTGAAACTTCAATGTAACCTAGAAAACACTATTTACAAAAAACGTAGTACTGAAAAAGCATAAGCACCCAATTTTATAGTAGATATTGAATAAAAAGTGAGTGAAACTTCAATGTAACCTAGAAAACACTATTTACAAATAGCGTAGTACTTAAACAGCATAAGCACCCAATTTTATAGTAGATATTGAATAAAAAATGTGTGAAACTTCAATGTAACCTAGAAAACACTATTTAAAAATAGCGTAGAACTTAAAAAGCATAAGCACCCAATTTCATAGTAGATATGGAATAAAAAATGTGTGAAACTTCAATGTAACCTAGAAAACACTATTTACAAATAGCGTAGTACTTAAAAAGCATAAGCACCCAATTTCATAGTAGATATTGAATAAAAAGTGTGTGAAACTTCAATGTAACCTAGAAAACACTATTTTCAAATAGCGTAGTACTTAAAAAGCATAAGCACCCAATTTCATAGTAGATATTGAATAAAAAATGTGTGAAACTTCAATAGTACCTAGAAAACACTATTTACAACTAACGTAGTACTGAAAAAGCATAAGCACCCAATTTTATAGTAGATATTGAATAAAAAATGTGTGAAACTTCAATGTAACCTAAAAAACACTATTTACAAATAGCGTAGTACTTAAAATGCATAAGCACCCAATTTTATAGTAGATATGGAATAAAAAATGTGTGAAACTTCAATGTAACCTAGAAAACACTATTTACAAATAACGTAGTACTGAAAAAGCATAAGCACCCAATTTTATAGTAGATATTGAATAAAAAATGTGTGAAACTAAAATGTAACCTAAAAAACACTATTTACAAATAGCGTAGTACTTAAAATGCATAAGCACCCAATTTCATAGTAGATATTGAATAAAAAATGTGTGAAACTTCAATGTAACCTAGAAAACACTATTTACAAATAACGTAGTACTGAAAAAGCATAAGCACCCAATTTCATAGTAGATATTGAATAAAAAATGTGTGAAACTTCAATGTAACCTAAAAAACACTATTTACAAATAGCGTAGTACTTAAAATGCATAAGCACCCAATTTTATAGTAGATATGGAATAAAAAATGTGTGAAACTTCAATGTAACCTAGAAAACACTATTTACAAATAACGTAGTACTGAAAAAGCATAAGCACCCGATTTTATAGTAGAGATTGAATAAAAAATGTGTGAAACTTCAATGTAACCTAGAAAACACTATTTACAAATAACGTAGTACTGAAAAAGCATAAGCACCCAATTTTATAGTAGATATTGAATAAAAAATGTGTGAAACTTCAATGTAACCTAGAAAACACTATTTACAAAACGCGTAGTACTTAAAAAGCATAAGCACCCAATTTCATAGATGATATGGAATAAAAAATGTGTGAAACTTCAATGTAACCTAGAAAACACTATTTACAAATAGCGTAGTACTTAAAAAGCATAAGCACCCAATTTCATAGATGATATGGAATAAAAAATGTGTGAAACTTCAATGTAACCTAGAAAACACTATTTACAAATAACGTAGTACTTAAAATGCATAAGCACCCAATTTCATAGTAGATATTGAATAAAAAATGTGTGAAACTTCAATGTAACCTAGAAAACACTATTTACAAAAAACGTAGTACTGAAAAAGCATAAGCACCCAATTTTATAGTAGATATTGAATAAAAAGTGAGTGAAACTTCAATGTAACCTAGAAAACACTATTTACAAATAGCGTAGTACTTAAACAGCATAAGCACCCAATTTTATAGTAGATATTGAATAAAAAATGTGTGAAACTTCAATGTAACCTAGAAAACACTATTTAAAAATAGCGTAGAACTTAAAAAGCATAAGCACCCAATTTCATAGTAGATATGGAATAAAAAATGTGTGAAACTTCAATGTAACCTAGAAAACACTATTTACAAATAGCGTAGTACTTAAAAAGCATAAGCACCCAATTTCATAGTAGATATTGAATAAAAAATGTGTGAAACTTGAATTTAACCTAGAAAACACTATTTACTAATCACGTAGTACTGAAAAAGCATAAGCACCAAATTTCATAGTAGATATTGAATAAAAAATGTGTGAAACTTCAATGTAACCTAGAAAACACTATTTACAAATAACGTAGTACTGAAAAAGCATAAGCACCCAATTTCATAGTAGATATTGAATAAAAAATTGTGTTAAACTTGAATTTAACCCAGAAAACACTATTTACAAATCACGTAGTACTGAAAAAGCGTAAGCACCCAATTTCATAGTAGATATTGAATAAAAAATGTGTGAAACTTCAATGTAACCTAGAAAACACTATTTACAAATAGCGTAGTACTTAAAAAGCATAAGCACCCAATTTCATAGTAGATATTGAATAAAAAATGTGTGAAACTTCAATGTAACCTAGAAAACACTATTTTCAAATAGCGTAGTACGTAAAAAGCATAAGCACCCAATTTCATAGATGATATGGAATAAAAAATGTGTGAAACTTGAATGTAACCTAGAAAACACTATTTACAAATAACGTAGTACTTAAAAAGCATAAGCACCCAATTTCATAGTAGATATGGAATAAAAAATGTGTGAAACTTCAATGTAACCTAGAAAACACTATTTACAAATAGCGTAGTACTTAAAAAGCATAAGCACCCAATTTCATAGTAGATATTGAATAAAAAATGTGTGAAACTTCAATGTAACCTAGAAAACACTATTTACAAATAGCGTAGTACTTAAAAAGCATAAGCACCCAATTTCATAGTAGATATTGAATAAAAAATGTGTGAAACTTCAATGTAACCTAGAAAACACTATTTACAAATAACGTAGTACTTAAAAAGCATAAGCACCCAATTTCATAGTAGATATTGAATAAAAAATGTGTGAAACTTCAATGTAACCTAGAAAACACTATTTACAAATAGCGTAGTACTTAAAAAGCATAAGCACCCAATTTCATAGTAGATATTGAATAAAAAATGTGTGAAACTTCAATGTAACCTAGAAAACACTATTTACAAATAACGTAGTACTTAAAAAGCATAAGCACCCAATTTCATAGTAGATATTGAATAAAAAATGTGTGAAACTTCAATGTAACCTAGAAAACACTATTTACAAATAGCGTAGTACTTAAAAAGCATAAGCACCCAATTTCATAGTAGATATTGAATAAAAAATGTGTGAAACTTCAATGTAACCTAGAAAACACTATTTACAAATAGCGTAGTACTTAAAAAGCATAAGCACCCAATTTCATAGTAGATATTGAATAAAAAATGTGTGAAACTTCAATGTAACCTAGAAAACACTATTTACAAATAACGTAGTACTGAAAAAGCATAAGCACCCAATTTCATAGTAGATATTGAATAAAAAATGTGTGAAACTTTAATAGTACCTAGAAAACACTATTTACAAATAACGTAGTACTGAAAAAGCATAAGCACCCAATTTCATAGTAGATATTGAATAAAAAATGTGTGAAACTTCAATGTAAGCTAGAAAACACTATTTACAAATAGCGTAGTACTTAAAAAGCATAAGCACCCAATTTCATAGTAGATATTGAATAAAAAATGTGTGAAACTTCAATGTAACCTAGAAAACACTATTTACAAATAGCGTAGTACTTAAAAAGCATAAGCACCCAATTTCATAGTAGATATTGAATAAAAAATGTGTGAAACTTCAATGTAACCTAGAAAACACTATTTACAAATAACGTAGTACTGAAAAAGCATAAGCACCCAATTTCATAGTAGATATTGAATAAAAAATGTGTGAAACTTTAATAGTACCTAGAAAACACTATTTACAAATAACGTAGTACTGAAAAAGCATAAGCACCCAATTTCATAGTAGATATTGAATAAAAAATGTGTGAAACTTCAATGTAACCTAGAAAACACTATTTACAAATAACGTAGTACTGAAAAAGCATAAGCACCCAATTTTATAGTAGATATTGAATAAAAAATGTGTGAAACTTCAATGTAACCTAGAAAACACTATTTACAAATAACGTAGTACTGAAAAAGCATAAGCACCCAATTTCATAGTAGATATTGAATAAAAAATGTGTGAAACTTCAATGTAACCTAGAAAACACTATTTACAAATAACGTAGTACTGAAAAAGCATAAGCACCCAATTTCATAGTAGATATTGAATAAAACATGTGTGAAACTTGAATTTAACCCAGAAAACACCATTTACAAATCACGTAGTACTGAAAAAGCATAAGCACCCAATTTTATAGTAGATATTGAATAAAAAATGTGTGAAACTTCAATGTAACCTAGAAAACACTATTTACAAATAACGTAGTACTTAAAAAGCATAAGCACCCAATTTTATAGTAGATATGGAATAAAAAATGTGTGAAACTTCAATGTAACCTAGAAAACACTATTTACAAATAACGTGGTACTGAAAAAGCATAAGCACCCAATTTCATAGTAGATATTGAATAAAAAATGTGTGAAACTTCAATGTAACCTAGAAAACACTATTTACAAATAGCGTAGTACTTAAAAAGCATAAGCACCCAATTTCATAGTAGATATTGAATAAAAAGTGAGTGAAACTTCAATGTAACCTAGAAAACACTATTTACAAATAACGTAGTACTGAAAAAGCATAAGCACCCAATTTTATAGTAGATATTGAATAAAAAATGTGTGAAACTTGAATTTAACCTAGAAAACACTATTTACAAATAACGTAGTACTGAAAAAGCATAAGCACCCAATTTCATAGTAGATATTGAATAAAAAATGTGTGAAACTTCAATGTAACCTAGAAAACACTATTTACAAATAATGTGGTACTGAAAAAGCATAAGCACCCAATTTCATAGTAGATATTGAATAAAAAATGTGTGAAACTTCAATGTAACCTAGAAAACACTATTTACAAATAACGTAGTACTGAAAAAGCATAAGCACCCAATTTCATAGTAGATATTGAATAAAAAATGTGTGAAACTTCAATGTAACCTAGAAAACACTATTTACAAATAACGTAGTACTGAAAAAGCATTAGCACCCAATTTTATAGTAGATATTGAATAAAAAATGTGTGAAACTTCAATGTAACCAAGAAAACACTATTTACAAATAGCGTAGTACTTAAAAAGCATAAGCACCCAATTTTATAGTAGATATTGAATAAAAAATGTGTGAAACTTCAATGTAACCTAGAAAACACTATTTACAAATAGCGTAGTACTGAAAAAGCATAAGCACCCAATTTTATAGTAGATATTGAATAAAAAATGTGTGAAACTTCAATGTAACCTAGAAAACACTATTTACAAATAGCGTAGTACTGAAAAAGCATAAGCACCCAATTTCATAGTAGATATTGAATAAAAAATGTGTGAAACTTCAATGTAACCTAGAAAACACTATTTACAACTAACGTAGTACTGAAAAAGCATAAGCACCCAATTTCATAGTAGATATTGAATAAAAAATGTGTGAAACTTCAATGTAACCTAGAAAACACTATTTACAACTAACGTAGTACTGAAAAAGCATAAGCACCCAATTTTATAGTAGATATTGAATAAAAAATGTGTGAAACTTCAATGTAACCTAAAAAACACTATTTACAAATAGCGTAGTACTTAAAATGCATAAGCACCCAATTTTATAGTAGATATGGAATAAAAAATGTGTGAAACTTCAATGTAACCTAGAAAACACTATTTACAAATAGCGTAGTACTGAAAAAGCATAAGCACCCAATTTTATAGTAGATATTGAATAAAAAATGTGTGAAACTTCAATGTAACCTAGAAAACACTATTTACAAATAGCGTAGTACTGAAAAAGCATAAGCACCCAATTTCATAGTAGATATTGAATAAAAAGTGTGTGAAACTTCAATGTAACCTAGAAAACACTATTTTCAAATAGCGTAGTACTTAAAAAGCATAAGCACCCAATTTCATAGTAGATATTGAATAAAAAATGTGTGAAACTTCAATAGTACCTAGAAAACACTATTTACAACTAACGTAGTACTGAAAAAGCATAAGCACCCAATTTTATAGTAGATATTGAATAAAAAATGTGTGAAACTTCAATGTAACCTAAAAAACACTATTTACAAATAGCGTAGTACTTAAAATGCATAAGCACCCAATTTTATAGTAGATATGGAATAAAAAATGTGTGAAACTTCAATGTAACCTAGAAAACACTATTTACAAATAACGTAGTACTGAAAAAGCATAAGCACCCAATTTTATAGTAGATATTGAATAAAAAATGTGTGAAACTAAAATGTAACCTAAAAAACACTATTTACAAATAGCGTAGTACTTAAAATGCATAAGCACCCAATTTCATAGTAGATATTGAATAAAAAATGTGTGAAACTTCAATGTAACCTAGAAAACACTATTTACAAATAACGTAGTACTGAAAAAGCATAAGCACCCAATTTCATAGTAGATATTGAATAAAAAATGTGTGAAACTTCAATGTAACCTAGAAAACACTATTTACAAATAGCGTAGTACTTAAAATGCATAAGCACCCAATTTTATAGTAGATATGGAATAAAAAATGTGTGAAACTTCAATGTAACCTAGAAAACACTATTTACAAATAACGTAGTACTGAAAAAGCATAAGCACCCGATTTTATAGTAGAGATTGAATAAAAAATGTGTGAAACTTCAATGTAACCTAGAAAACACTATTTACAAATAACGTAGTACTGAAAAAGCATAAGCACCCAATTTTATAGTAGATATTGAATAAAAAATGTGTGAAACTTCAATGTAACCTAGAAAACACTATTTACAAAGCGCGTAGTACTTCAAAAGCATAAGCACCCAATTTCATAGATGATATGGAATAAAAAATGTGTGAAACTTCAATGTAACCTAGAAAACACTATTTACAAATAGCGTAGTACTTAAAAAGCATAAGCACCCAATTTCATAGATGATATTGAATAAAAAATGTGTGAAACTTCAATGTAACCTAGAAAACACTATTTACAAATAACGTAGTACTTAAAATGCATAAGCACCCAATTTCATAGTAGATATTGAATAAAAAATGTGTGAAACTTCAATGTAACCTAGAAAACACTATTTACAAAAAACGTAGTACTGAAAAAGCATAAGCACCCAATTTTATAGTAGATATTGAATAAAAAGTGAGTGAAACTTCAATGTAACCTAGAAAACACTATTTACAAATAGCGTAGTACTTAAACAGCATAAGCACCCAATTTTATAGTAGATATTGAATAAAAAATGTGTGAAACTTCAATGTAACCTAGAAAACACTATTTAAAAATAGCGTAGTACTTAAAAAGCATAAGCACCCAATTTCATAGATGATATGGAATAAAAAATGTGTGAAACTTCAATGTAACCTAGAAAACACTATTTACAAATAGCGTAGTACTTAAAAAGCATAAGCACCCAATTTCATAGTAGATATTGAATAAAAAATGTGTGAAACTTGAATTTAACCTAGAAAACACTATTTACAAATCACGTAGTACTGAAAAAGCATAAGCACCAAATTTCATAGAAGATATTGAATAAAAAATGTGTGAAACTTCAATGTAACCTAGAAAACACTATTTACAAATAACGTAGTACTGAAAAAGCATAAGCACCCAATTTTATAGTAGATATTGAATAAAAAATGTGTTAAACTTGAATTTAACCCAGAAAACACTATTTACAAATCACGTAGTACTGAAAAAGCGTAAGCACCCAATTTCATAGTAGATATTGAATAAAAAATGTGTGAAACTTCAATGTAACCTAGAAAACACTATTTACAAATAACGTAGTACTGAAAAAGCATAAGCACCCAATTTCATAGTAGATATTGAATAAAAAATTGTGTTAAACTTGAATTTAACCCAGAAAACACTATTTACAAATCACGTAGTACTGAAAAAGCGTAAGCACCCAATTTCATAGTAGATATTGAATAAAAAATGTGTGAAACTTCAATGTAACCTAGAAAACACTATTTACAAATAGCGTAGTACTTAAAAAGCATAAGCACCCAATTTCATAGTAGATATTGAATAAAAAATGTGTGAAACTTCAATGTAACCTAGAAAACACTATTTTCAAATAGCGTAGTACTTAAAAAGCATAAGCACCCAATTTCATAGATGATATGGAATAAAAAATGTGTGAAACTTCAATGTAACCTAGAAAACACTATTTACAAATAACGTAGTACTGAAAAAGCATAAGCACCCAATTTTATAGTAGATATTGAATAAAAAATGTGTGAAACTTGAATTTAACCTAGAAAACACTATTTACAAATAACGTAGTACTGAAAAAGCATAAGCACCCAATTTCATAGTAGATATTGAATAAAAAATGTGTGAAACTTCAATGTAACCTAGAAAACACTATTTACAAATAATGTGGTACTGAAAAAGCATAAGCACCCAATTTCATAGTAGATATTGAATAAAAAATGTGTGAAACTTCAATGTAACCTAGAAAACACTATTTACAAATAACGTAGTACTGAAAAAGCATAAGCACCCAATTTCATAGTAGATATTGAATAAAAAATGTGTGAAACTTCAATGTAACCTAGAAAACACTATTTACAAATAACGTAGTACTGAAAAAGCATTAGCACCCAATTTTATAGTAGATATTGAATAAAAAATGTGTGAAACTTCAATGTAACCAAGAAAACACTATTTACAAATAGCGTAGTACTTAAAAAGCATAAGCACCCAATTTTATAGTAGATATTGAATAAAAAATGTGTGAAACTTCAATGTAACCTAGAAAACACTATTTACAAATAGCGTAGTACTGAAAAAGCATAAGCACCCAATTTTATAGTAGATATTGAATAAAAAATGTGTGAAACTTCAATGTAACCTAGAAAACACTATTTACAAATAGCGTAGTACTGAAAAAGCATAAGCACCCAATTTCATAGTAGATATTGAATAAAAAATGTGTGAAACTTCAATGTAACCTAGAAAACACTATTTACAACTAACGTAGTACTGAAAAAGCATAAGCACCCAATTTCATAGTAGATATTGAATAAAAAATGTGTGAAACTTCAATGTAACCTAGAAAACACTATTTACAACTAACGTAGTACTGAAAAAGCATAAGCACCCAATTTTATAGTAGATATTGAATAAAAAATGTGTGAAACTTCAATGTAACCTAAAAAACACTATTTACAAATAGCGTAGTACTTAAAATGCATAAGCACCCAATTTTATAGTAGATATGGAATAAAAAATGTGTGAAACTTCAATGTAACCTAGAAAACACTATTTACAAATAGCGTAGTACTGAAAAAGCATAAGCACCCAATTTTATAGTAGATATTGAATAAAAAATGTGTGAAACTTCAATGTAACCTAGAAAACACTATTTACAAATAGCGTAGTACTGAAAAAGCATAAGCACCCAATTTCATAGTAGATATTGAATAAAAAGTGTGTGAAACTTCAATGTAACCTAGAAAACACTATTTTCAAATAGCGTAGTACTTAAAAAGCATAAGCACCCAATTTCATAGTAGATATTGAATAAAAAATGTGTGAAACTTCAATAGTACCTAGAAAACACTATTTACAACTAACGTAGTACTGAAAAAGCATAAGCACCCAATTTTATAGTAGATATTGAATAAAAAATGTGTGAAACTTCAATGTAACCTAAAAAACACTATTTACAAATAGCGTAGTACTTAAAATGCATAAGCACCCAATTTTATAGTAGATATGGAATAAAAAATGTGTGAAACTTCAATGTAACCTAGAAAACACTATTTACAAATAACGTAGTACTGAAAAAGCATAAGCACCCAATTTTATAGTAGATATTGAATAAAAAATGTGTGAAACTAAAATGTAACCTAAAAAACACTATTTACAAATAGCGTAGTACTTAAAATGCATAAGCACCCAATTTCATAGTAGATATTGAATAAAAAATGTGTGAAACTTCAATGTAACCTAGAAAACACTATTTACAAATAACGTAGTACTGAAAAAGCATAAGCACCCAATTTCATAGTAGATATTGAATAAAAAATGTGTGAAACTTCAATGTAACCTAGAAAACACTATTTACAAATAGCGTAGTACTTAAAATGCATAAGCACCCAATTTTATAGTAGATATGGAATAAAAAATGTGTGAAACTTCAATGTAACCTAGAAAACACTATTTACAAATAACGTAGTACTGAAAAAGCATAAGCACCCGATTTTATAGTAGAGATTGAATAAAAAATGTGTGAAACTTCAATGTAACCTAGAAAACACTATTTACAAATAACGTAGTACTGAAAAAGCATAAGCACCCAATTTTATAGTAGATATTGAATAAAAAATGTGTGAAACTTCAATGTAACCTAGAAAACACTATTTACAAAGCGCGTAGTACTTCAAAAGCATAAGCACCCAATTTCATAGATGATATGGAATAAAAAATGTGTGAAACTTCAATGTAACCTAGAAAACACTATTTACAAATAGCGTAGTACTTAAAAAGCATAAGCACCCAATTTCATAGATGATATTGAATAAAAAATGTGTGAAACTTCAATGTAACCTAGAAAACACTATTTACAAATAACGTAGTACTTAAAATGCATAAGCACCCAATTTCATAGTAGATATTGAATAAAAAATGTGTGAAACTTCAATGTAACCTAGAAAACACTATTTACAAAAAACGTAGTACTGAAAAAGCATAAGCACCCAATTTTATAGTAGATATTGAATAAAAAGTGAGTGAAACTTCAATGTAACCTAGAAAACACTATTTACAAATAGCGTAGTACTTAAACAGCATAAGCACCCAATTTTATAGTAGATATTGAATAAAAAATGTGTGAAACTTCAATGTAACCTAGAAAACACTATTTAAAAATAGCGTAGTACTTAAAAAGCATAAGCACCCAATTTCATAGATGATATGGAATAAAAAATGTGTGAAACTTCAATGTAACCTAGAAAACACTATTTACAAATAGCGTAGTACTTAAAAAGCATAAGCACCCAATTTCATAGTAGATATTGAATAAAAAATGTGTGAAACTTGAATTTAACCTAGAAAACACTATTTACAAATCACGTAGTACTGAAAAAGCATAAGCACCAAATTTCATAGAAGATATTGAATAAAAAATGTGTGAAACTTCAATGTAACCTAGAAAACACTATTTACAAATAACGTAGTACTGAAAAAGCATAAGCACCCAATTTTATAGTAGATATTGAATAAAAAATGTGTTAAACTTGAATTTAACCCAGAAAACACTATTTACAAATCACGTAGTACTGAAAAAGCGTAAGCACCCAATTTCATAGTAGATATTGAATAAAAAATGTGTGAAACTTCAATGTAACCTAGAAAACACTATTTACAAATAACGTAGTACTGAAAAAGCATAAGCACCCAATTTCATAGTAGATATTGAATAAAAAATTGTGTTAAACTTGAATTTAACCCAGAAAACACTATTTACAAATCACGTAGTACTGAAAAAGCGTAAGCACCCAATTTCATAGTAGATATTGAATAAAAAATGTGTGAAACTTCAATGTAACCTAGAAAACACTATTTACAAATAGCGTAGTACTTAAAAAGCATAAGCACCCAATTTCATAGTAGATATTGAATAAAAAATGTGTGAAACTTCAATGTAACCTAGAAAACACTATTTTCAAATAGCGTAGTACTTAAAAAGCATAAGCACCCAATTTCATAGATGATATGGAATAAAAAATGTGTGAAACTTCAATGTAACCTAGAAAACACTATTTACAAATAACGTAGTACTTAAAAAGCATAAGCACCCAATTTCATAGTAGATATGGAATAAAAAATGTGTGAAACTTCAATGTAACCTAGAAAACACTATTTACAAATAACGTAGTACTTAAAAAGCATAAGCACCCAATTTCATAGTAGATATGGAATAAAAAATGTGTGAAACTTCAATGTAACCTAGAAAACACTATTTACAAATAACGTAGTACTGAAAAAGCATAAGCACCCAATTTTATAGTAGATGGTGAATAAAAAATTCTGTAAACTTCAATGTAACCTAGAAAACACTATTTACACATAATTTGGTACTGAAAAAGCATAAGCACCCAATTTCATAGTAGATATTGAATAAAAAATGTGTGAAACTTTAATTTAACCTAGAAAACACTATTTACAAATCACGTAGTACTGAAAAAGCATAAGCACCCAATTTCATAGTAGATATTGAATAAAAAATGTGTGAAACTTCAATGTAACCTAGAAAACACTATTTACAAATAACGTAGTACTGAAAAAGCATAAGCACCCAATTTCATAGTAGATATTGAATAAAAAATGTGTGAAACTTCAATGTAACCTAGAAAACACTATTTACAAATAGCGTAGTACTTAAAAAGCATAAGCACCCAATTTCATAGTAGATATGGAATAAAAAATGTGTGAAACTTCAATGTAACCTAGAAAACACTATTTACAAATAACGTAGTACTGAAAAAGCATAAGCACCCAATTTTATAGTAGATATTGAATAAAAAATGTGTGAAACTTCAATGTAACCTAGAAAACACTATTTACAAATAACGTAGTACTGAAAAAGCATAAGCACCCAATTTCATAGTAGATATTGAATAAAAAATGTGTGAAACTTCAAAGTAACCTAGAAAACACTATTTACAAATAGCGTAGTACTTAAAAAGCATAAGCACCCAATTTCATAGTAGATATGGAATAAAAAATGTGTGAAACTTCAATGTAACCTAGAAAACACTATTTACAAATAACGTAGTACTGAAAAAGCATAAGCACCCAATTTTATAGTAGATATTGAATAAAAAATGTGTGAAACTTCAATGTAACCTAGAAAACACTATTTACAAATAGCGTAGTACTTAAAAAGCATAAGCACCCAATTTCATAGTAGATATGGAATAAAAAATGTGTGAAACTTCAATGTAACCTAGAAAACACTATTTACAAATAACGTAGTACTGAAAAAGCATAAGCACCCAATTTCATAGTAGATATTGAATAAAAAATGTGTGAAACTTCAATGTAACCTAGAAAACACTATTTACAAATAGCGTAGTACTTAAAAAGCATAAGCACCCAATTTCATAGTAGATATTGAATAAAAAATGTGTGAAACTTCAATGTAACCTAGAAAACACTATTTACAAATAACGTAGTACTGAAAAAGCATAAGCACCTAATTTTATAGTAGATATTGAATAAAAAATGTGTGAAACTTCAATGTAACCTAGAAAACACTATTTACAAATAGCGTAGTACTTAAAAAGCATAAGCACCAAATTTCATAGTAGATATTGAATAAAAAATGTGTGCAACTTCAATAGTACCTAGAAAACACTATTTACAAATAACGTAGTACTTAAAAAGCATAAGCACCCAATTTCATAGTAGATATTGAATAAAAAATGTGTGAAACTTCAATGTAACCTAGAAAACACTATTTACAAATAACGTAGTACTGAAAAAGCATAAGCACCCAATTCATAGTAGATATTGAATAAAAAATGTGTGAAACTTCAATGTAACCTAGAAAACACTATTTACAAATAACGTAGTACTGTAAAAGCATAAGCACCCAATTTCATAGTAGATATTGAATAAAAAATGTGTGAAACTTCAATGTAACCTAGAAAACACTATTTACAAATAACGTAGTACTGAAAAAGCATAAGCACCCAATTTCATAGTAGATATTGAATAAAACATGTGTGAAACTTGAATTTAACCCAGAAAACACTATTTACAAATCACGTAGTACTGAAAAAGCATAAGCACCCAATTTCATAGTAGATATTGAATAAAAAGTGTGTGACACTTCAATGTAACCTAGAAAACACTATTTACAAATAACGTAGTACTTAAAAAGCATAAGCACCCAATTTTATAGTAGATATTGAATAAAAAATGTGTGAAACTTCAATGTAACCTAGAAAACACTATTTACACATAATGTAGTACTGAAAAAGCATAAGCACCCAATTTCCTAGTAGATATTGAAAAAAAAATGTGTGAAACTTGAATTTAACCTAGAAAACACTATTTACAAATCACGTAGTACTGAAAAAGCATAAGCACCCAATTTTATAGTAGATATTGAATAAAAAATGTGTGAAACTTCAATGTAACCTAGAAAACACTATTTACAAATAGCGTAGTACTTAAAAAGCATAAGCACCCAATTTCATAGTAGATATTGAATAAAAAATGTGTGAAACTTCAATGTAACCTAGAAAACACTATTTACAAATAACGTAGTACTTAAAAAGCATAAGCACCCAATTTCATAGTAGATATTGAATAAAAAATGTGTGAAACTTCAATGTAACCTAGAAAACACTATTTACAAATAGCGTAGTACTTAAAAAGCATAAGCACCCAATTTCATAGTAGATATTGAATAAAAAATGTGTGAAACTTCAATGTAACCTAGAAAACACTATTTACAAATAACGTAGTACTTAAAAAGCATAAGCACCCAATTTCATAGTAGATATTGAATAAAAAATGTGTGAAACTTCAATGTAACCTAGAAAACACTATTTACAAATAGCGTAGTACTTAAAAAGCATAAGCACCCAATTTCATAGTAGATATTGAATAAAAAATGTGTGAAACTTCAATGTAACCTAGAAAACACTATTTACAAATAGCGTAGTACTTAAAAAGCATAAGCACCCAATTTCATACTAGATATTGAATAAAAAATGTGTGAAACTTCAATGTAACCTAGAAAACACTATTTACAAATAACGTAGTACTGAAAAAGCATAAGCACCCAATTTCATAGTAGATATTGAATAAAAAATGTGTGAAACTTTAATAGTACCTAGAAAACACTATTTACAAATAACGTAGTACTGAAAAAGCATAAGCACCCAATTTCATAGTATATATTGAATAAAAAATGTGTGAAACTTCAATGTAACCTAGAAAACACTATTTACAAATAGCGTAGTACTTAAAAAGCATAAGCACCCAATTTCATAGTAGATATTGAATAAAAAATGTGTGAAACTTCAATGTAACCTAGAAAACACTATTTACAAATAGCGTAGTACTTAAAAAGCATAAGCACCCAATTTCATAGTAGATATTGAATAAAAAATGTGTGAAACTTCAATGTAACCTAGAAAACACTATTTACAAATAAGGTAGTACTGAAAAAGCATAAGCACCCAATTTCATAGTAGATATTGAATAAAAAATGTGTGAAACTTTAATAGTACCTAGAAAACACTATTTACAAATAACGTAGTACTGAAAAAGCATAAGCACCCAATTTCATAGTAGATATTGAATAAAAAATATGTGAAACTTTAATGTAACCTAGAAAACACTATTTACAAATAACGTAGTACTGAAAAAGCATAAGCACCCAATTTTATAGTAGATATTGAATAAAAAATGTGTGAAACTTCAATGTAACCTAGAAAACACTATTTACAAATAACGTAGTACTGAAAAAGCATAAGCACCCAATTTCATAGTAGATATTGAATAAAAAATGTGTGAAACTTCAATGTAACCTAGAAAACACTATTTACAAATAACGTAGTACTGAAAAAGCATAAGCACCCAATTTCATAGTAGATATTGAATAAAACATGTGTGAAACTTGAATTTAACCCAGAAAACACCATTTACAAATCACGTAGTACTGAAAAAGCATAAGCACCCAATTTTATAGTAGATATTGAATAAAAAATGTGTGAAACTTCAATGTAACCTAGAAAACACTATTTACAAATAACGTAGTACTTAAAAAGCATAAGCACCCAATTTTATAGTAGATATGGAATAAAAAATGTGTGAAACTTCAATGTAACCTAGAAAACACTATTTACAAATAACGTGGTACTGAAAAAGCATAAGCACCCAATTTCATAGTAGATATTGAATAAAAAATGTGTGAAACTTCAATGTAACCTAGAAAACACTATTTACAAATAGCGTAGTACTTAAAAAGCATAAGCACCCAATTTCATAGTAGATATTGAATAAAAAGTGAGTGAAACTTCAATGTAACCTAGAAAACACTATTTACAAATAACGTAGTACTGAAAAAGCATAAGCACCCAATTTTATAGTAGATATTGAATAAAAAATGTGTGAAACTTGAATTTAACCTAGAAAACACTATTTACAAATAACGTAGTACTGAAAAAGCATAAGCACCCAATTTCATAGTAGATATTGAATAAAAAATGTGTGAAACTTCAATGTAACCTAGAAAACACTATTTACAAATAATGTGGTACTGAAAAAGCATAAGCACCCAATTTCATAGTAGATATTGAATAAAAAATGTGTGAAACTTCAATGTAACCTAGAAAACACTATTTACAAATAACGTAGTACTGAAAAAGCATAAGCACCCAATTTCATAGTAGATATTGAATAAAAAATGTGTGAAACTTCAATGTAACCTAGAAAACACTATTTACAACTAACGTAGTACTGAAAAAGCATAAGCACCCAATTTCATAGTAGATATTGAATAAAAAATGTGTGAAACTTCAATGTAACCTAGAAAACACTATTTACAAATAGCGTAGTACTTAAAAAGCATAAGCACCCAATTTCATAGTAGATATTGAATAAAAAATGTGTGAAACTTCAATGTAACCTAGAAAACACTATTTACAAATAACGTAGTACTGAAAAAGCATAAGCACCCAATTTTATAGTAGATATTGAATAAAAAATGTGTGAAACTTCAATGTAACCTAGAAAACACTATTTACAAATAGCGTAGTACTTAAAAAGCATAAGCACCCAATTTCATAGTAGATATTGAATAAAAAATGTGTGCAACTTCAATAGTACCTAGAAAACACTATTTACAAATAACGTAGTACTTAAAAAGATAAGCACCCAATTTCATAGTAGATATTGAATAAAAAATGTGTGAAACTTCAATGTAACCTAGAAAACACTATTTACAAATAACGTAGTACTGAAAAAGCATAAGCACCCAATTTTATAGTAGATATTGAATAAAAAATGTGTGAAACTTCAATGTAACCTAGAAAACACTATTTACAAATAACGTAGTACTGTAAAAGCATAAGCACCCAATTTCATAGTAGATATTGAATAAAAAATGTGTGAAACTTCAATGTAACCTAGAAAACACTATTTACAAATAACGTAGTACTGAAAAAGCATAAGCACCCAATTTCATAGTAGATATTGAATAAAACATGTGTGAAACTTGAATTTAACCCAGAAAACACTATTTACAAATCACGTAGTACTGAAAAAGCATAAGCACCCAATTTCATAGTAGATATTGAATAAAAAGTGTGTGAAACTTCAATGTAACCTAGAAAACACTATTTACAAATAACGTAGTACTTAAAAAGCATAAGCACCCAATTTTATAGTAGATATTGAATAAAAAATGTGTTAAACTTCAATGTAACCTAGAAAACACTATTTACAAATAACGTAGTACTGAAAAAGCATAAGCACCCAATTTCATAGTAGATATTGAATAAAAAATGTGTGAAACTTCAATGTAACCAAGAAAACACTATTTACAAATAGCGTAGTACTTAAAAAGCATAAGCACCCAATTTTATAGTAGATATTGAATAAAAAATTCTGTGAAACTTCAATGTAACCTAGAAAACACTATTTACACATAATGTAGTACTGAAAAAGCATAAGCACCCAATTTCCTAGTAGATATTGAAAAAAAAATGTGTGAAACTTGAATTTAACCTAGAAAACACTATTTACAAATCACGTAGTACTGAAAAAGCATAAGCACCCAATTTTATAGTAGATATTGAATAAAAAATGTGTGAAACTTCAATGTAACCTAGAAAACACTATTTACAAATAGCGTAGTACTTAAAAAGCATAAGCACCCAATTTCATAGTAGATATGGAATAAAAAATGTGTGAAACTTCAATGTAACCTAGAAAACACTATTTACAAATAACGTAGTACTGAAAAAGCATAAGCACCCAATTTTATAGTGGATATTGAATAAAAAATGTGTGAAACTTCAATGTAACCTAGAAAACACTATTTACAAATAGCGTAGTACTTAAAAAGCATAAGCACCCAATTTCATAGTAGATATTGAATAAAAAATGTGTGAAACTTCAATGTAACCTAGAAAACACTATTTACAAATAGCGTAGTACTTAAAAAGCATAAGCACCCAATTTCATAGTAGATATTGAATAAAAAATGTGTGAAACTTCAATGTAACCTAGAAAACACTATTTACAAATAACGTAGTACTTAAAAAGCATAAGCACCCAATTTCATAGTAGATATTGAATAAAAAATGTGTGAAACTTCAATGTAACCTAGAAAACACTATTTACAAATAGCGTAGTACTTAAAAAGCATAAGCACCCAATTTCATAGTAGATATTGAATAAAAAATGTGTGAAACTTCAATGTAACCTAGAAAACACTATTTACAAATAACGTAGTACTTAAAAAGCATAAGCACCCAATTTCATAGTAGATATTGAATAAAAAATGTGTGAAACTTCAATGTAACCTAGAAAACACTATTTACAAATAGCGTAGTACTTAAAAAGCATAAGCACCCAATTTCATAGTAGATATTGAATAAAAAATGTGTGAAACTTCAATGTAACCTAGAAAACACTATTTACAAATAGCGTAGTACTTAAAAAGCATAAGCACCCAATTTCATAGTAGATATTGAATAAAAAATGTGTGAAACTTCAATGTAACCTAGAAAACACTATTTACAAATAACGTAGTACTGAAAAAGCATAAGCACCCAATTTCATAGTAGATATTGAATAAAAAATGTGTGAAACTTTAATAGTACCTAGAAAACACTATTTACAAATAACGTAGTACTGAAAAAGCATAAGCACCCAATTTCATAGTAGATATTGAATAAAAAATGTGTGAAACTTCAATGTAACCTAGAAAACACTATTTACAAATAGCGTAGTACTTAAAAAGCATAAGCACCCAATTTCATAGTAGATATTGAATAAAAAATGTGTGAAACTTCAATGTAACCTAGAAAACACTATTTACAAATAGCGTAGTACTTAAAAAGCATAAGCACCCAATTTCATAGTAGATATTGAATAAAAAATGTGTGAAACTTCAATGTAACCTAGAAAACACTATTTACAAATAACGTAGTACTGAAAAAGCATAAGCACCCAATTTCATAGTAGATATTGAATAAAAAATGTGTGAAACTTTAATAGTACCTAGAAAACACTATTTACAAATAACGTAGTACTGAAAAAGCATAAGCACCCAATTTCATAGTAGATATTGAATAAAAAATGTGTGAAACTTCAATGTAACCTAGAAAACACTATTTACAAATAACGTAGTACTGAAAAAGCATAAGCACCCAATTTTATAGTAGATATTGAATAAAAAATGTGTGAAACTTCAATGTAACCTAGAAAACACTATTTACAAATAACGTAGTACTGAAAAAGCATAAGCACCCAATTTCATAGTAGATATTGAATAAAAAATGTGTGAAACTTCAATGTAACCTAGAAAACACTATTTACAAATAACGTAGTACTGAAAAAGCATAAGCACCCAATTTCATAGTAGATATTGAATAAAACATGTGTGAAACTTGAATTTAACCCAGAAAACACCATTTACAAATCACGTAGTACTGAAAAAGCATAAGCACCCAATTTTATAGTAGATATTGAATAAAAAATGTGTGAAACTTCAATGTAACCTAGAAAACACTATTTACAAATAACGTAGTACTTAAAAAGCATAAGCACCCAATTTTATAGTAGATATGGAATAAAAAATGTGTGAAACTTCAATGTAACCTAGAAAACACTATTTACAAATAACGTGGTACTGAAAAAGCATAAGCACCCAATTTCATAGTAGATATTGAATAAAAAATGTGTGAAACTTCAATGTAACCTAGAAAACACTATTTACAAATAGCGTAGTACTTAAAAAGCATAAGCACCCAATTTCATTGTAGATATTGAATAAAAAGTGAGTGAAACTTCAATGTAACCTAGAAAACACTATTTACAAATAACGTAGTACTGAAAAAGCATAAGCACCCAATTTTATAGTAGATATTGAATAAAAAATGTGTGAAACTTGAATTTAACCTAGAAAACACTATTTACAACTAACGTAGTACTGAAAAAGCATAAGCACCCAATTTTATAGTAGATATTGAATAAAAAATGTGTGAAACTTCAATGTAACCTAGAAAACACTATTTACAAATAACGTAGTACTGAAAAAGCATAAGCACCCAATTTCATAGTAGATATTGAATAAAAAATGTGTGAAACTTCAATGTAACCAAGAAAACACTATTTACAAATAGCGTAGTACTTAAAAAGCATAAGCACCAAATTTTATAGTAGATATTGAATAAAAAATTCTGTGAAACTTCAATGTAACCAAGAAAACACTATTTACACATAATGTAGTACTGAAAAAGCATAAGCACCCAATTTCCTAGTAGATATTGAAAAAAAAATGTGTGAAACTTGAATTTAACCTAGAAAACACTATTTACAAATCACGTAGTACTGAAAAAGCATAAGCACCCAATTTTATAGTAGATATTGAATAAAAAATGTGTGAAACTTCAATGTAACCTAGAAAACACTATTTACAAATAGCGTAGTACTTAAAAAGCATAAGCACCCAATTTCATAGTAGATATGGAATAAAAAATGTGTGAAACTTCAATGTAACCTAGAAAACACTATTTACAAATAACGTAGTACTGAAAAAGCATAAGCACCCAATTTTATAGTGGATATTGAATAAAAAATGTGTGAAACTTCAATGTAACCTAGAAAACACTATTTACAAATAGCGTAGTACTTAAAAAGCATAAGCACCCAATTTCATAGTAGATATTGAATAAAAAATGTGTGAAACTTCAATGTAACCTAGAAAACACTATTTACAAATAGCGTAGTACTTAAAAAGCATAAGCACCCAATTTCATAGTAGATATTGAATAAAAAATGTGTGAAACTTCAATGTAACCTAGAAAACACTATTTACAAATAATGTAGTACTTAAAAAGCATAAGCACCCAATTTCATAGTAGATATTGAATAAAAAATGTGTGAAACTTCAATGTAACCTAGAAAACACTATTTACAAATAGCGTAGTACTTAAAAAGCATAAGCACCCAATTTCATAGTAGATATTGAATAAAAAATGTGTGAAACTTCAATGTAACCTAGAAAACACTATTTACAAATAACGTAGTACTTAAAAAGCATAAGCACCCAATTTTATAGTAGATATTGAATAAAAAATGTGTGAAACTTCAATGTAACCTAGAAAACACTATTTACAAATAGCGTAGTACTTAAAAAGCATAAGCACCCAATTTCATAGTAGATATTGAATAAAAAATGTGTGAAACTTCAATGTAACCTAGAAAACACTATTTACAAATAGCGTAGTACTTAAAAAGCATAAGCACCCAATTTCATAGTAGATATTGAATAAAAAATGTGTGAAACTTCAATGTAACCTAGAAAACACTATTTACAAATAACGTAGTACTGAAAAAGCATAAGCACCCAATTTCATAGTAGATATTGAATAAAAAATGTGTGAAACTTTAATAGTACCTAGAAAACACTATTTACAAATAACGTAGTACTGAAAAAGCATAAGCACCCAATTTCATAGTAGATATTGAATAAAAATGTGTGAAACTTCAATGTAACCTAGAAAACACTATTTACAAATAGCGTAGTACTTAAAAAGCATAAGCACCCAATTTCATAGTAGATATTGAATAAAAAATGTGTGAAACTTCAATGTAACCTAGAAAACACTATTTACAAATAGCGTAGTACTTAAAAAGCATAAGCACCCAATTTCATAGTAGATATTGAATAAAAAATGTGTGAAACTTCAATGTAACCTAGAAAACACTATTTACAAATAACGTAGTACTGAAAAAGCATAAGCACCCAATTTCATAGTAGATATTGAATAAAAAATGTGTGAAACTTTAATAGTACCTAGAAAACACTATTTACAAATAACGTAGTACTGAAAAAGCATAAGCACCCAATTTCATAGTAGATATTGAATAAAAAATGTGTGAAACTTCAATGTAACCTAGAAAACACTATTTACAAATAGCGTAGTACTTAAAAAGCATAAGCACCCAATTTTATAGTAGATATTGAATAAAAAATGTGTGAAACTTCAATGTAACCTAGAAAACACTATTTACAAATAACGTAGTACTGAAAAAGCATAAGCACCCAATTTCATAGTAGATATTGAATAAAAAATGTGTGAAACTTCAATGTAACCTAGAAAACACTATTTACAAATAACGTAGTACTGAAAAAGCATAAGCACCCAATTTCATATTAGATATTGAATAAAACATGTGTGAAACTTGAATTTAACCCAGAAAACACCATTTACAAATCACGTAGTACTGAAAAAGCATAAGCACCCAATTTTATAGTAGATATTGAATAAAAAATGTGTGAAACTTCAATGTAACCTAGAAAACACTATTTACAAATAACGTAGTACTTAAAAAGCATAAGCACCCAATTTTATAGTAGATATTGAATAAAAAATGTGTGAAACTTCAATGTAACCTAGAAAACACTATTTACAAATAACGTGGTACTGAAAAAGCATAAGCACCCAATTTCATAGTAGATATTGAATAAAAAATGTGTGAAACTTCAATGTAACCTAGAAAACACTATTTACAAATAGCGTAGTACTTAAAAAGCATAAGCACCCAATTTCATAGTAGATATTGAATAAAAAGTGAGTGAAACTTCAATGTAACCTAGAAAACACTATTTACAAATAACGTAGTACTGAAAAAGCATAAGCACCCAATTTTATAGTAGATATTGAATAAAAAATGTGTGAAACTTGAATTTAACCTAGAAAACACTATTTACAAATAACGTAGTACTGAAAAAGCATAAGCACCCAATTTCATAGTAGATATTGAATAAAAAATGTGTGAAACTTCAATGTAACCTAGAAAACACTATTTACAAATAATGTGGTACTGAAAAAGCATAAGCACCCAATTTCATAGTAGATATTGAATAAAAAATGTGTGAAACTTCAATGTAACCTAGAAAACACTATTTACAAATAACGTAGTACTGAAAAAGCATAAGCACCCAATTTCATAGTAGATATTGAATAAAAAATGTGTGAAACTTCAATGTAACCTAGAAAACACTATTTACAAATAACGTAGTACTGAAAAAGCATTAGCACCCAATTTTATAGTAGATATTGAATAAAAAATGTGTGAAACTTCAATGTAACCAAGAAAACACTATTTACAAATAGCGTAGTACTTAAAAAGCATAAGCACCCAATTTCATAGTAGATATTGAATAAAAAGTGTGTGAAACTTCAATGTAACCTAGAAAACACTATTTTCAAATAGCGTAGTACTTAAAAAGCATAAGCACCCAATTTCATAGTAGATATTGAATAAAAAATGTGTGAAACTTCAATAGTACCTAGAAAACACTATTTACAACTAACGTAGTACTGAAAAAGCATAAGCACCCAATTTTATAGTAGATATTGAATAAAAAATCTGTGAAACTTGAATTTAACCTAGAAAACACTATTTACAAATAACGTAGTACTGAAAAAGCATAAGCACCCAATTTCATAGTAGATATTGAATAAAAAATGCGTGAAACTTCAATGTAACCTAGAAAACACTATTTACAAATAACGTAGTACTGAAAAAGCATAAGCACCCAATTTCATAGTAGATATTGAATAAAAAATGTGTGAAACTTCAATGTAACCTAGAAAACACTATTTACAAATAACGTAGTACTGAAAAAGCATAAGCACCCAATTTTATAGTAGATATTGAATAAAACATGTGTGAAACTTCAATGTAACCTAGAAAACACTATTTACAAATAACGTAGTACTTAAAAAGCATAAGCACCCAATTTCATAGTAGATATTGAATAAAAAATGCGTGAAACTTCAATGTAACCTAGAAAACACTATTTACAAATAATGTAGTACTGAAAAAGCATAAGCACCCAATTTTATAGTAGATATTGAATAAAAAATGTGTGAAACTTCAATGTAACCAAGAAAACACTATTTACAAATAGCGTAGTACTTAAAAAGCATAAGCACCCAATTTTATAGTAGATATTGAATAAAAAATGTGTGAAACTTCAATGTAACCTAGAAAACACTATTTACAAATCGCGTAGTACTGAAAAAGCATAAGCACCCAATTTTATAGTAGATATTGATCTCAGTTGCATATGATAACAGAGCGCCACTACTAACCCCACCCTCAACCGCTCCCATCCCCAATGTAAACAATTTTTGTGAAATGTTAAATGGTATTCTACTCTGTAAATGTCGGCGCCGTACTTACGTAAAAACGGTTAATTAAACTGTAAAATCACCTGCAAAACTACAAAAGTTCTATAATTGACTACCTCTCGCCTAATAGAATGAAAAACATAATATGTTTTTCTAAACCACTCGTGAAAACTTAATTTTTAGATCAACTTTCTTGTTATTTAAAATATCTACTATAGATTCCTCCGCGATGTGGTAAGTCAATTTACTATGAGAAAACACTATTGATAGATACGGGTAAAATGAATGCCTATGCTCAAAAAGTATAAACATTTTGACCCCCCCTTTACTTAAAAATTCACCAAAAATCAGGCAATTAACCAATTTTAATGAATTTTTCAGTATTTATCAAATAATGATCGCCGAATATAATGAACTATTTATTTTTATTTAAATCTGGGGGAAAATGTATTGTTTTATGTAAACAAAAATACCTTTACTAAAATTATGATTTTCAGTAGTAAATAAAAAATGCAAGACTTTATTTTTGCTTGTTTATATAAAAAATTACTAAAGTTATGGTTTTCAGTAGTAAATAAAAAATGCAAGAATTTATTTTTGCTTTTTTTGTATAAAGTAGTAAATAAAAAATGCCTTTACTAAAGTTATGATTTTCAGTAGTAAATAAAAAATGCAAGAATTTATTTTTGCTTGTTTATATAAATAAAGCATCATAATGTGTAACAGTAAAATAAAAAATAAAATAATTTTCATAGGAACATTAGGAAAAAAGCTCGTAAATCCGTATTAATGAATTCGATAGAACTCGAAGAAAAACGAATTTCCTGAACTACCGATAATACCATTGAAATAAGCATTCTTTATTTAATATTTTCACACACAAAAAAAATGATAATAGCAAAAATATTTCTACTTTTTTTGTTAAATTACAGATTTTCCATAATTTTTATATGCAAGATTTTAATAGTTGCCTTGCTCGCAAGAACGTGAAACTTTTGGCGTAACATAATTTTTATATAATCTCGAACAATAATTGAAAAAAAAATAATTTGAAAACAGGAACATAAAAATAATTAAATTAAAAAATGATAAAAAAAAAATGATACAAACGTTCAGAATAGTGATGTGTGAATGACCGTCTGGGGACAAAAAAGAAATCTGGCACACCTACCTCCTTTTACTATCATGACTTCATTTTGAAACAGCGTTTTGATTGGCTGAAATTTTGGCCTTCCGTATATTCATGTTTACAACCTGTTATCAGTTGCGTTTTGCCGAACGGCATAATTACTTACTTTTTGAGGGCTAATTAAGCTGTATATTGTATAAACTAGGTATCTTTTTTAATTTAATATCTTAGGACTTTGTTTACTTATTATGTGTGAAATAGACACAGAAAACTAATGTTAATCTTTTAAAGGATTTTTACATTGAATTTCTTTAACTTCAAATTTAATGATTTGGTTAGCTCGCCGTGAAAACATTTTAATAATTTTTTTTTTTTTTTTACGTGTACAAATATTTTTTTTCTTTATGAAATTAACTTTAGTCTCTAATCTTTCAAATATTTTTCCCTTTAAGAAATTAACTTTAGTCTCTAATCTTTTAAATACAATTAGAAAGTAGTCGGAAACCTACATAAAAATTATGATAAATCGGCTTTCAAAACTAGGTCCCCCTATTTTTACCCGCATATTTCTGCCCGTACCTAACTATTGAAGGCAGTGAAAATGGCGCAATATAGTCCCAGAGTAAAGGGGTTCATACCATGCAAACGGCGAATTTGTGATGGGTTTGATTATCAGATTCGTTGTCAGCGACCTCAAATACCTCTAAAAAAAAAACAAATTAGAATGGTTGGTGTTCTGCTAAAATATGACAACAATATAAAAATAAGATTTATTAGTTCTTTCTATGCTTAAATAAACACAATATTTAGAACTTTTATATTCGGGTTCACCTTAACGTTGATTCTGACAACTTTTAATGGTTTTGCTTACATTGAGTTACTAGAAAAACGTTATCCTATTCACCATTGCAACACTGGTGACACTCTCCCTTAATCTGGTTCCTCGTCGTAACATGTAAAAACAATTAAATATTAAAAAAGCATTTTTTGTGCTCAGTTGTCTAACAATTCAACCAACTTCGAATTAAATTATTTTATATATGACAATTATTATTATTTTCTCAGAAATCATAAGTTTTACTGAAATAAACACATTTTGTACAAAAATCTAAATGTTAGATTGAAAAATATATTTTTACAAGATTTTTTTTTTAATGGGAGAATCATTTTTTTTTTTTTTCACGTATGTTAAAGGCATGGCGAAATCAATATTTTTTTTATTTGATTGCAATAAAAATATAAACTTATTTCAATGTTTATGATTATTTTAAAAAATATTTAATTTAGTTCATTTTGAAGTGAATATAATAATAATAATAATAATAATAATAATAATAATAATAATAATAATAATAATAATAATAATAACAACAACAACAACAACTTACCTTTCATTTCAGGAATTCGATACGTAAAAAAAAGTCGGATGAATTCGTTTTTTGTTTTGGGTTCAAAACAGAAAATTTGTTTTGTTTCCTAGGATTTCTTTATTAAATTGATACAACTTTTGTTTTGTGTGTCCAATTCATTAAGAAATAAAATATATGAAAATATAAAAGAATCAAAATTAAAAGATGAAAAACACGATTTAAACGTGAAATTATTTAAAGAAAATCTCAACTGTTAAGAACAATGAATTAAGGTCATCGTAAAACGGTGTAATCATTATTTCGTTCTTCGTGTAAAAATATCTGTTCATTAGTTAAAAATGTGCAATTGTTTTCCAATCAAAGCATATTAAATAATGAAATAAATTATATCGATGTTTAAAGATAAAATAATTATAACATTAATACGATTAAAACAATCGACGTTTTTATGAAGCAGCGTCACACTTTAATCGGAAGTTACTGTTGCTATTGAAGCCATAAACGTTTTCAAAACTGGGGGGGGGCAGGTAAGTACTTTTTGACGGACCGTCTTTTTAAAAATCTACCAATAATCAGGTAATTATCCAATCAATACGCGATTTTCAGTGATTATTAAGAGAGGAATTAACTTTATTACAGTGTACTTATTTTTCATAAACGATATATATTTTTGCTTACAACCCCCCTTGTTTTGAGAGGGTTCCAAATATGCTTAAAATAATCATCTGAAACTGAGCAAAACATATTGTGTTGTTGTAAGGGAAAGGATTATAGAAAAAAAACTTGTTTGCATACCTTATTTTGACGTCTGAATATCAGAACTTCGATTGCGTTTAATTATTCCGCTTTTGAGTTTTGAAGTGTGAAATTCAGTGAATATGTTAAGTAAAATATAAGTTAAGCAAAACAAGAATTTTTTTAAAATATTTATACGAAAAAAGACATTTTAAAAACTTTGATAAATAAATTACCAATTTATTTTAGCGAGCCGAATAAAGCATGACCATTATTAAACAGGGAATGCTTTGAAGAATCGATACAAAAAAATCGATAGATATTGTGCTCTTTCTGTAAAAAATATTATTTTTTCGATCCTGTCTGAAAAAGTTTGCCGCCTTTCGATTTTTTTATTCTGCTTTAAATTGACCTCCCCCCATTTTGGGGAGCCTGAACCCCTCATACATACATATTAAAAACCAAACTCATACAAATGGTCACCCATCTGGTACTGGCCAGCCTCAGCATTAATAATACATTGAAATTTTCGTCACTGAAAAATAAGATTTTGGCCTGTTTGGTCTTCCGTATTTTGCTTTTTATCAAGTATAAATGTAAACATTGTCTCAAATCGACGCGAAGTAACTGGTTGCATATATGAATAAGTGGAATTATTTGAAATCCAGGTACTTATAATATTTTTGCATATTCTCATAGAAAATCACCTTAAATCTTAGTTAGACAAGAAATAAACAAATTAATTCTTTTAAAAAAACTTTTTTTTTACTATTTGTATACGTTTTTTATGCAAGACAAGCAATGTCGATTGTTAACTTTGGGGGAAATTTTAACGTTTAAAATTTAATTAGAAATAGTAGAAAAAGTTTTACATTATTCTGCTTTCTATATGATAAAAGTCAGGGTTTTATCTTTCTGCAAAAAAAGTTACTCAGAAGTAATGGATTTTAATAAATGTAATTTCGTTTTAAAAAACAACAACAGCTTGATTTTTCGGCCATTTTTGGCGATGTCTAAAAGTTTTAATAAAATAAAGTTAAAATTGGTAACGCGGCATATTCACTTATTATATTCACGAATTATAGAGCAAGTCATATCTAGAACGAAACATCCAGAACTTCAAAAACAACTTCGGTACTTCTACAGTTTATCGCCGAAAATGGAGACACCATTTTTTCGCGCACCTGTCGAGAGAGAATCAGTATTTTCAACTATGACCGAAGCATGAAATAAATAACATCTATACCGAGATGGATAACTATGCGCCTGGTTTCTACACCAGATATTTCTATGCCCACGCATGGGTCAGATATTAAGTATCTTACTTTAAAATATTTCTCTATACTACATAAATAAACGGATGACTGGTGATAGATTCCACTATAACAGTTAAAAGAAATTGTATTTTTCAAGTATTGTGAGAAACCCTATCCGCTCTTGCAACTAATTTGTATTAAAATGAATAAATAGGATATTAATTACTTGAATATGTAAGAGAATATAAAACAAAGAAAATAAGGACATAGACAACACAGTACAACAATGTTACATATACTAGCAGCACCAAAAAGTGAAGATTATTGAAACCACTGATGCCCCATGAGATTCTAGTTAGGCCGTGGCAGATAGTGTCCACTGACTTATTTGACATTGACAGTCTCAACATTATGCTCATTGTGTGCTATTATTCCCAGTTACTGTTTATGCAATTGTTAAAGGACTTATCAAAATGACAAAGCTAACATTGGAGAACAAGGGATTCCAGAGTGAGTGATAAGTGACAATGATTCACACTTCAGCTAAAGCAGTCAAAGTTGGTTCAAATGGTCGTAACTTGGACATCGTATTATTAAGTCCGTGCTTGACTCCTCGTGATCATACCATTCAATCAACAGGTGAATTTCTATACAAAAGAAATCTAGATGGGAACATCCCAGTCAAAACACTCACAAGAAGATGACACGACTGTATCAGATGCAAAACAATCAGATGTACCATGATCAACACACAAAGGATATGCCAGACTGCACATAGGACAACATATATGTGTTTTAAAAAAAGAAACAGGTGAGTGGTCTCTTACACTTGTCACACAAATGAGCAGAGAAACAAGGTTGTAAATGGAACATACCCTTCTAGAAAACATCTTTGTCGAAATCGACAACTTAGGGTAGACTCATCCGGATGATTGATGAATCAGGAATTCAAACCTTTTATGATTAGACGATCTTATCTTTCTCTCTTCGCCTCCAAGGGGTCTTCAGCTAACTTTCAGTCTAACTGACTCTCTGACTGTCGCTTGCCCGACTCTCTAATCTAACTCGAACCCTTCCCCAATATATTCGGAATCGCCTTTCTTTCTGACGTCAGAGGTGGGGACCACAATGTGATTTTCTCATGTGTTCAAATTACACGAGCGTCTAACAGGTTTGGCAACAAAGAAATTCCAAAATGAATTATTCAAAATCTAACTTCTTAGTTAATCATTATTTCCAACTTGTATTGTCCATTCGTTAACTGACATATTTGATATATCCAGTTATTCCTAATTTAATATATCCAGTTATTTCTAAAACAATGAACAATCGGATGCATTCTTAGAATGAAATATCTTTTTACCTCTTGTTTAGTGGATTGGATTATATCCTTTTCCAAATATCATTTTAAAAATTATCTATTTAATTACTGGGGTCTGTCCCTTTTTATGTAACACACTCAACTGAAATTCCTCAGGAACATACCAAAGACTATTTTCTCAATATAGAGACAAGCAGCACACAAAAGCTACACATACTTTTTAACCAAACAACCCTGGAGTACCAGATACAGACTCCTAAAACAACTCTACAACAGTCCAAACCACCAAGTCTGGAGTCACATAAAGCCCATAAAGTCATTGACTCCATACAGACATCACATTAATCAGCTGGACGTTTTCCACAAAAGCTGTCTACGCTTCATGTGTGGTCTTAGCCTCCGCGACAAGCTATCAAATGCCGAATTATTCACAAAATGCAAAATATCTGCCATTGAATCATTTCTTATTCAATCGCAATTGCGGTGGGCTGGTCATGTATTGAGGATGCCCGATGATAGAATTCCAAAAATTGCGATATATAGTCAATTTGAGGGTGGTAAATGAATTGTCGGACATCCTTGGCTAAGGTACAAGGAACAGTTGAAGAGTAACTTGTCTGCAGTGAACATGCCATACAGGAGTCTTGAAGATGGGGTGAATGACCGGAAAGGATGGAGATCAAGGTGTTTTGAAGATCTCTAGAGGTTTCAATCTGAAAGCTTAAGGCAACTGAAAGAAAACAGAGTAAGAGAAAAACGACTGGCAGCCGCACCAATATCTGCAGCGTTAAATCCAAATTCATGTTCTATTTGTGGCCTTGTTTGCAAGTCCCTTGCTGGACTAAAAAGTCATCAGAGGGAAAAGCATAAATGAGTTTTAGAAATATGGGTTGTCCGAACCTCATACGTTGAAATCGACGGGAGAGTCCATCATATATATATATATATATATATATATATATATATATATATATATATATATATATATATATATATATATATAAATAAGGGAGTAGTCACCAACAATGTGTATTTTTTAACATTATTTTATTATTCCGTGTCTTGGTTTTTCATTGAGAATTATGTTTGGATCATTGTAATAATGTTTTTAAGTCATTGAAATTGCTTACGCGCGTTTCAGACGGTCTGTGATGCGTCCTCGTCAGAAATTATTTTCAAATGTGTTGGAGATGTAAAAATGGGGATTTTCGTAGTTAATTCGAAGTTTTTCCAAGGGGTATCCATTGGTATTCTGAATTTTTATTGCTCTATTTTTGGGCTTGTCCAGGGAGAGGTTGACCTGGCTGTAGTCGCTATCTCTTTCTGCTAATTTTTTTTTCTTTTCCTTTAGGGTGGGGTACGGTGTGTGTGTGTGTGTGTTTATGTGAGTGTGTGTGCGCGTGTGTGTTTGCTTTTATTGGTTTGGGAATGTGTATATTGTTTTATAGTATTTTGGGGTTATCTGCTTCCTTAGGAAGGCGGCTGTGGTCCGAGGTCGTTACTAATGTGTATATTTAGGGAGGGGGGCTGGCTCTTCTGAAATAAGGGTAGGGGTGCTTTCATTCTATTTTGATATTTATTTTTTGGATTCTTGGATTTTAGTTTTGTGATTTTTCGTTTTAGTCTTTTCGGGTATTCCTTATATTATGTTTGTTTAGAAAGAGGGGTGTATTTAAAATAGGGGATTTTTTAATGTTTCTATTTATTTGTCTCCCCATGTGGGTATGGCCAGACTCAGGATCGCTTCCTAGTGTGGGGAAGATTTTGTTCCCTAGAGGGGGCATTGGAGGGGGTGTAGGTATGGGAGGGGGATGATAGAAGGGATGATAGTCGTTTCAGTCATGAGGGGGTTCTCCTCCACTGACTGAGGAGGGAGCGAGGTGTTGAAACAGATATTATACTATGGTTCTAGGTGACACCTCGTGTTGTAGGTTTTGAGGTTAAGTAGCGTTGGTATTGTTCAGTGTGTTGTATTAGAGATAGGGGTGTTATGTCTGTGTGTGGTTGTATGCGCGCACATGTGTGTGTTTTAATGTGTCGGTTCTGATTTATGTGTGGATGTGTATATGTGTATGTGTATGGGTGTGCATGTTAGTGTACCTTGCATTTCATGTTTTTGTGTGATGGTATTAGGTTCTGTTCAGTTCAAGAGTGAATCTGGTGATGACGTTTTTTTCCTGTGTAAGTAAATAAAATAATTGTCTGTTTGGAAGATTGGCATTATTTTGAAGCTGTTTCCACTGCATGTGTGTACGTGTTTTGAAACACAGAGGTGTCTGTTATCTGCAATTTTGATGTTGCTCTTATGTAAGGCCACTCTATTGCTGAAATTTTTGGTGGCGCCTATGTAGGATTTGTTGCATGTTGTGCATCTTAGTGCATATACTACATTTCTGGAGGTGCAATTTAGATCCTTTTTTATTTTGAATGTTTGTGCTGGGTTTTTGAATGTGTATGTGTTACCTTCTATTATTATGTCACATACTCCACATCGCGGTTTGTTGCATTTTGTAACTCCTTTTATAGTATGTGGGACGAGTTTTGAGGAAGTTAGGATGTGTTTTAAGTTTTTGGGTTGGCGTTTGCTTTTTATTTTTTTTGTTATTTTAAGTATGTTGTTTAGTTTGTCGTTCTGATTGAGGAGGATAAGGTTTTTGTTATCTGTGTGAATAGTTCTGGGTTGTTTGTGTTGTGTGTAGAGACGTATGCAAGAATTTGTTCTTTGTTGTGTTCTTTTGAGGTTCTTAGTTGGTCTATTGGAATTTTTTCAGCCAGTTACCTACCTTTCTGTATTAGTGGTAGTGGGTATCCTCTTTTCCGCAGTGTTATTTGTAGTTCATTCAGTCTAGTTGAACGGAGGTGTCTGTCTGTTATTATGGTGCAGACTCTACGTGATAGGGAGTAGGGTATTGATTTTAGACAGTTTTAGAATATATATAAAGTGTTTGTATGTATATATGTATATCTATATATATGAAAATGTAATTCTTGGTTCGTTCAAAGCTGATACAACCATATTTCTACATTACCAATTTAGTTGAAATTTTCAGACAACCCATCTTTAGAGTCGAGGGATGTTTCTATGTTATTAAACTAAATTTACATCGCCAATTATTAAAATATTAAATAAAATAAATATATTTTTCGTAAGCCATTAGTGCAAATCTGTTTTGTTGATAGAACTGAACTTCCGGTTCGATTCATTTCACACACCACGATTTGACGAAACGAATTAGATTTCATTGTCTATTTACTCAATAAGTAAAAAAAAAAACATAATTCATTTGTTTATCTTCCAAATTTTTTAATTTAACATTTTTTCTTTATTATATCAGGCAAAAAAAAGTTTGTCGCTTGCTTTTTGAGTTGAAGTCGTTTTTTTTTGTTTTTGTTATTTTTTTTTTTTTTGTTTTTCGATATAAGAAAATATGAACTTTTTTATTATTTACACTATAAATTGTTTGGAAAAGATACAGGTTTTTTTTCGAAGAAATTTTACGGATTGGGTGACGTGCTTAAATAATATTTGGTGCTAATGAAGAGAGTGGTCCGCACTATTATTTCTTATTTCCACATTTAATTAAAGTTTTATCATGTTTTTTTTATTCAATTGTAAGGTGAAAATAGAGATTAGGTACAAAACACCCTCCCCTCCCCATGTTAAGAATGGCTTTTTAAATAAAAATATTATTATTTCAGCACGGATCACTCTCTGCATGAGTACCATACTTTCACCTAACAATTTATTAAACAAAACATGGTACTTATGCAGAGAAAGTACCATGCTAAAATAATAACGTTATTTAGAAAGCCATTCTTTATATGGGGAGGGCGTTTTGTAACTATTCTATACGAAGAAATGTAAGCCATGTTTAGTTTCAGAAACGTTTTAGATGGTTCGTTGTTCTAAACAAGTCTTGAGCGGTGACTGGTTTGCAGTAGACAGAACAGTTTCCGATGGATCGTTGTTCTAAACAAGTTTTGAGAGGTGACTGGTTTGCAGTAGACAGAACAGTTTCTAATGGTTCGTTGTTCTAAACAAGTCTTGAGAGATGACTGGTTTTCAGTAGACAGAATAGTTTCTAATGGTTCGTTGTTACACACAAGTCCTGAGAGGTGACTTACCGTGTCGAGACGAAAAAAAAAACATGTGAAATTGCTCAAGAAAAGGTTTAATATTATGAAGCAATTCTGGTTTCTGATTGGTTGGTAGCAAAACGTGAATTAATTCGATTCGTCAGTTCCTAGCAGTATAGTTTATAAATAGAATCGTCCGACGGTGTGGGATAATACCCCATTACACGTTCATAATATTGCAACAGAGTTTATTTAAAGTTCAGGAAAAAAAGAAAAAAATGTAAAAAAAACTAATCCATTGCTGAAAACTTATGTCTAATAAGAGTATCACAAGCAGATCAAACAATTACTAAAAATATAAAAAGATATCAAACTTCATAAGACATTTTCTTATCTTATGCGTTATAATATTTGTGACTAATATTTATTAACTATAAAGAAAAGACACACTACATATAATATAGTTAATCTACAAAAAGTTATGGTATAGTTTATTTTAAGTAACACTCTTTTACTTGGAGTTCTCATATGAATAGGGCGTTTTCTACATGTGGGTCTTTTTCATATGTATCAGTAAAGTTAATTTAGGAGAATACGAATATTTATATATTCTGAAAGAATATTGATTTTCCCCTGTTTTTATTTGACTTTTAGTTCTGAGAGATCAACGGGTTAGGGTTAGTGTTAGGGTTTGGCACTTGATTCTGGTACGATGTAAATTTATATACAAGGGTTCTTTTAAGAATAGACGATGTTCCCTTGAGGGCTGCTAGTTGTATTTTGTTACAATTTTCAGCGATTGGGTTTAGGTATCTCTGATGATTCTTTTTTATTAATCCAGATGCTCCTATACCTTATAATATTTTCTTGTTAAGCTCTAGTAAGGTAAAATCATTTATGGTTGTAGCATCAACAATGGTCGCGGTTCTTTCGAACTTGTTCAATATTACAATATCTTTCTTTGTATTTGCCGCCAGTATGTTTTTGTAATAGAACATGTAGACTTTTTCGATCACATGTTATCAACAGTGGTTCATGTTTCCAAATATTGATTTTCTGGTGTTAATTCTAATCTGAGTCAATAAAGGTGATTGCACAGAACAATACAATCCACAAAGTTGTCATGATTGTAATTTTTTTGCAGTGTGAGTTCTCATATGTTTAACTAACAATGATTTCCGATTACAAGAATATTCACAAATTTCACATGAATGTGGCTTTTCCCCAGTGTGAGTTCTCATATGTTTAACTAACGATGATTTCCGATTAGAAGAATATTCACAAATTTCACATGAATGTGGCTTTTCCCTAGTGTGAGTTCTCATATGTTTAACTAACCTTGCTTTCCGATTACAAGCATATCCACAAACTTCACATGAATGTGACTTTTCCCCAGTGTGAGTTCTCATATGTATTACTAAATTTGCTTTAACAGAACAAGAATATCCACAAACATCACATGAATATGGCTTTTCCCCAGTGTGAGTTCTCGTATGTATTACTAAACCAGATTTTGCAGTAAAAGAGGATCCACAAATTTCACATGAATGTGGCTTTTCCCCAGTGTGAGTTCTAATATGTATTAATAAACTTGATTTAGTAGAACAAGAATATCCACAAACTTCACATGAATGTGGCTGTTCCCCAGTGTGAGTTCTCACATGTATTAATAAACTTGATTTAGTAGAACAAGAATATCCGCAAACTTCACATGAATGTGGCTTTTCCCCAGTATGAGTTCTCATATGTATTACTACACTTGATTTAGTAGAACAAGAATATCCACAAACTTCACATGAATGTGGCTTTTCCCCAGTGTGAGTTCTCATGTGTATTACTAAACTTGCTTTCATAGAACAAGAATATCCGCAAACTTCACATGAATATGGCTTTTCCCCAGTGTGAGTTCTCATATGTATCACTAAGGATGATTTTTGAGAACATGAATATCCACAAATTTTACATAAATGTGGCTTTTCTCCAGTGTGAGTTCTCACATGTGTCACTAACGATGCTTTTTCAGAAGAAGACAATCCACAATCTTCACATGAATATGGCTTTTCCCCAGTGTGAGTTCTCATATGCATCACTAACTTTGATTTTTTAAAACAAGCATATCCACAAACATAACATGAATATGGCTTTTCCCCAGTGTGAGTTCTCATATTTCTCACTAACTTTGATTTATCAGGAAAAGAGTATATACAAACTTCACAAGAATATGGTTTTTTCCCAGTGTGAGTACTCATCTTACAAGCAATTGCCTTTTAAAACAAGAATATCAGCAACCTTTACAAGGATGTGGTTTAGTGAGAACTCTAATAGTTTAACTAATTTTTCAAAATGTGCTTTAGAATTTCTATACTTTTTACACTAAACATTTCCGTCAATTTTTATTTAAATTTTAAATTTAATCTTTTTCTCAGTGTGAGTGCTCATATGTATCACTTACTTTTATTTTTTAGAAAACAATACCTACACACTTCACTAGGATGTGGCTTTTGCGCAGTGTGAGTTTTCATATGTATCAATATCAGTGATTTTTAAGAACACACTTCACATAAATGTGGCTTTTCCACAATGAGAGTTCTCATATCTCATTAACGATGATGTGTAAGAACAAGAATATCAACACACTTTACAAGAATATTGTTTTACACCAGTGTTAGTTCTCATATTTAACTAATGATTATTTTATGAAACAAACATGTTCATACAATTTATACGAAAAAAACAGGTTTTCCCTTATATTCCAATTTTACAACTCAGTTTGTTTAAGATGCGGACGTATCATCCCATAAGATACCAAACATTAAAATAATTGTATTTTCAAACATTTCACAAAATGTGTTTTTATAATGAAATCACACAATTAATAAAAATGTGACTTTTCCCAGTTTTATTTATCATAAATCAAAACTTTTGATTTGATCTCTTATTTTTCTGATTTATATGAAAATTAAACAGATCTTTCATCAAAACTAATATTACCTTCAAGATGTCTTAAGTTTTCACAACTATTTCATAACATTTGTAATAGTGGCCATTATAAGAATTTTTCCCACAGATGTCGCTTTAGTCTTCCAAATAACGTTATTCTCTTCATAGAATAATGTTAAAAGAAAATTATATTCCATTAAAATTCAATCATAGTGTTCAATCAGGAACATCTGCAAAAAAATTAAATTCAATATTTTTACTATTTCATTTGATGTATTAGTATTGTTTAATGTTGTTAATTTTGTTGGATTTAAGTCACAACCCCTAGATTAATTACATATAAAAATTAATAAGAGTCACGTTAAAATAACTATTTTTTAATTTTACACAGAACTAGTAAATATAGACGCTGCTTAATCTAGTTGAAAATATATATGGAATTTTTATAATTTAAATCAAACTGCGTTACTACAAACCATTGTGTTAATGTGTTTGTTCAGTATCAAAAATTTTAATTCTATACATTTTAATTTTTTATTATTATTACTTTTTAGTTTTTTCTTTTATATTTATCATTTTTTAAATTCTTTTCAATCCTATGATTGGAGGAAATATAACTGTTAAACTTCTAATTCATGTGAATACAAAGTTATTTGTAACTTTATACTTTTAACTTATACGGGTGTAAATGTTTCAAGTTTATTTAAATATCGCCACCAACAATTTATTAGTTTAATAATTATCAATTACATTAGCAAATAATTTGAGATCATTACAAAGACGTCATAAAAGGTTAGTTTTCTAAACTTTACTAAAATATAGTTTTAAATTAGAGTATCCTATACGTCTTCAAAGTTTACATTAGAATTTGCGTTGCGTATTACTGCCACATAGTAGCATAACTCAATAAGGTTCAGGAAGAGTCTCAAATCTAATTCATCCATCCCCCACACCCAACGTACACTCTTTGTCCTACTCTCACAATGTTTAATCCCTACACCTGTTTTCAAGTAATTTAATGGAATGTGCCCTGATGACATTGTGACTTATTTGAGGTGAAAAACAAAAAATATCCATTTACCCATAATTCACCTGAATGTAAACATTATTTCAATAAAAAATGTTTAACTTATAAACGTTTTCATGTTTGTTCTGTAAATATTAGTAAGACAAAACAGTTCGATTATTATAAACAGAAAATAAACATTTAATCTATCTTTTATTTCATGTCTTATATTATGTATATCCAACGGACAATGTATCCCATAATCCAGTGCACTCCCGTTCGAAGATATAACAAAACATTTTTTGGCAATGCAACTAACACATTCATATTTATTTAAACAATTATTCATATATAAACATTAAAGCGTGTTTCATTGTGTTTTACATCTTAATTTCTTATTTTTCCCAAGATTTACTTTTTGAATTTTATTTTTTTCATGTTATGTATATTCAACGATCAATGTATCTCATAATCCACAGAATTTGTTTGAAAATGTAATTGGACATATTTCAAGTATGACAGTACGACTTATATATATATATCTTATATATATATATATATATATATATATATATATATATATATATATATATATATATATTAAACTGTTATTTTAAACTCATTCACATGTACGATACACATTCTAAATGATAACACTTTTTACAATCCGATTCAAATTGATAAATAAAGGAGTCATTTAGACTCTTTATATGAAAGTCGCTACAGACAAGCGATGAAGATACTTGATATAAGAAGTATTAAAAAAAAATAAAGATGATAAATTCAAAAGCAGCAGATAACTATTTGCCTTAATCTGGAAAACTTCATGATGATAGCCTAAAATATCATTTAGGTTTGGCAGACCAGCTATTCGGAATACGAACCAATTACCTGACAGTTTACCCACAGTTTACATCTCTTCAACAAGCAATGACAACCCACATGGTCAGGAATTATCCTCTTTTCAAGCTTTGCCTTTTTTACAGTAAACATTTATTTGGTTATTAAATAGAAGTTATGCCACTGAGAACTGTATGTTTCACATATCTTAACGAAGTTCAGAAATATGTTGGAATTAAATTTGTGACACTCGACTTAAGGATTTTTCAAGAGTATAGTCAAAACATTTTTTGCAAGCTTAAGTTAAACTAATATATTTGGAGAGAGTAATTTGTTAGTTTCAATTTTACATACATATACGTACCAATTAGTAATTCTTCTAAAAAATACCAACAGGTATTTCACATTCTAGAAAAAACTCCTTTATTTAACTCTCTAAATTTTTCAACATTTTTTAATACTGTTGAAACATTTGATATATTGTCAGTTAATATTTGAAGCAACAGAAGTAGTATTATATATATGGATTTTCATTTGATAAAAACCCGTTTTATCTATTACATTGAAGTTATGCCACTGAGAACAGTATGTGTTTCACATAACATATCTTTTTAAAAGAAGCAGCGCAATATATATATATATATATATATATATATATATATATAGTCTTATTTATAGTATTCTCAATTTTATTGGGATTATATAAGTGAAAATTCGGTAACCGTTCATATACCAAATACTTTTAAGTCAAAATAAGATGGCTTAAACAGTAAGATTCAAAATTAACATATTTCATAATTGAGCATTCATATATTGTTTTAACAAAATCAATTGTGATGGATGGCTCTCGTCTGGGTGAGGCCCCGTGTTTTGACAAGCTTCTGGGTTTGACCTTTACTCCTGATCTGAAATGGAGCACGTACATCAAGTCTGTTGCCAAGGTCACTGGAAAGATGGTGGGATCCTTCTACCGCTCCAGAAGATATCTCACTACTGATGCAATTCTCTATCTATATAAAAGCCAAGTACGGCCAAGGATGGAATACTGTTGCCATATCTGGGCAGGAGCTGCCAAAAACAGCGTATCCTGCCTTGACAGAGTACAAAATAGACTTCGTGGTTTAGTGGGGGATGCCCTTTTCTCTGCCCTGCAACCCCTCTCCCACAGAAGAGACGTTGCGAGCCTATCCTTGTTATATCGTTATTTTTATGGCAGGTGCTCCTCTGAACTCCAATCCCTGGTCCCCCCTCGCCAATCTTTCACGAAAAACACCCGTCTAGCTGAATCCACTGTGAAAAATTTCCCCCACTCTATATCTGTGCCTAAATCAAAACGCGGATTTCATGAACAAAGCTTCTTTCTTAGAACTGCACGCCTGTGGAACTCTGTTCCGTCTGCCTGCTTCCCTCCGGACTACAACTTGTATGTCTTCAAGTCTAATGTTAACAAATTCCTAATGAACCGCCCCCTTAAGTAAACACACTATCAAATCTCCTCACCAACGTAATGTACTTGCAATAACCCTTATCCCTGAGTGGCTTCCGGACCTTGATAAGTGGTGATCACTGTGTAAAAAAAAAAGACATGAGGGAATAGGTTTATGGCAACAAATAGTGTATTTCATCATTAGTTACAATTGTTTCAAGACTATTTCGACAAATTCAAACCCTATATCGTTTGGAAATTCTCACAAGAACAACCTTTCATCAGACATATTGAATAAAACACATTTTATAAATGAATAATATGAAATCCGTTTCCCTTATAAGGTGAGGACATGATGAAATATTTTACCTACATTTCATCCTTCCAAAGTCTTTAAAATATTTGTATATTTACTTATTTTTGTATTTCTATTTCAAAAACAAAAAAAAATCAATCAAATTATCATTCAACGTTACCACTATCACTATGTTCACTTAATATGTTTTAATAATATTATTCACTAATTTATTAAATTGAATATCTTTATTATATTTTATTTATTTTTTCTAATCCAGACTAATCAATATATCTTCGGCTATATTATTTGAATTCTATTTATTTCTAAAATTTGGTTTGTTTATTTACAAAAATACCGGCTTACTTATTTGTGTAATTTCAAAAAGCGATTATTGTTTAAAATTTATTCCATGAGAAACAACTGGTTAACATTACTCTTTATTCAGTGGATTCTCATTCTTCATTGAAAATGCATTCTTAATTTTATTTATTTTCGTTTCTACCTATAAAGAGTTACGATTAACTAATAGTTTAGACGTTGAATGGGAGGTAATTATACATTCGAAATTTTAAAGCTTTTGTCGAATTATAAGTTGCCAAATTCGTAATATGTAGTTATGATGTTGAAAAGGAGGTAACTCTATACATTCGAGATTTTTATGCTTTTGCAGATTCTAAGTTGGCAAATCCCTTATATGCATTTATGATTTATTTATAAATTAATCAAAACCATTTAAATCTAGGCTAATCTATTCACATTATAAGTTTGTAATGCATATCTTAAACGTGATACTGATTTTATTGCCAAAGTTTTTACCTACATTTGCCGTCAAGACATAATTTTATGAGGTTATATATGGCTTTAATTCAAATAATATCAATTCGGGATTTAAGTACTTAATTGCTTATCTAATAATAATAAATATCCTATTAATAAGTATTCTATTAATAAATATATTATTTAGCTCCATGTATGCTTTACTCCAATGTAAGTGGAGGTCTTCATTGCTTTTTGGATTTAACCGTTCAAAACAAGAATATAATTTTATGAGCTAGAATTTTTAGTTTATTTTTTTATAGTTTTACTGATCTAAAAACAGTATCTATTGATCTCCATTCTTGATTACTAATATTGTGTTTCTAGTGTTGAATTTATATTGCTAATCTTTGTTAAGCCATTTTATTGATCTAGAAACTGTATCGACTAATACACTATCCACATATCTAATATTGTGTTCCTAGTTTGGAAACCATATTGCTAATCTTTGTTAAGCCTTTTTATAGATTTAAATTTCTTATCGGATAATCCATTGTCTTTATTTTTAATAATGTGTTTCTAGTGTCGAATTTTAGATTCCAGATTTGCTTACTAAATTTGAATCATTTAAAAACGCACCGCGGGGCTTCAAGGTATAATTACTTTATATTATCTGTTTCACTGCTATTATTACTCTCCCTGTTTTTATTCCTTTGATCCTTTTTATTGTATCCACTATTAATCTTTGGTTTCTTTCTTGCTCTCATTGCCATGTTGTACGATATTGTGTAGTTAGGTTTGTTATTCTTACTGTTTGCCCTCTTCGTGTATTCTATCAATGTATTTTTATCCAAAGGACCGGTTAAAATATAAACATTCATTTTGAATGTACCCCTGTTATATCAAAGTACCTTCTCTTGGTTTTATATGGCGGGCCTTACTGCTTGTGTAGTAATACCACTTTTCAAATGAACTGGTAATATAAAGTCCCTTCCTGTCGATTTGTAATCATTTTTATTTTATTTTTTTTCTATTTTATTTCCTGTCTTATGAACCTTTCAGAAAGAAATGATTTAATAATTGAGAAGACATTTCCAGCTATACCATAGTAAGAGACCTTGTGAAGTAAATCTTTATGCCATACCCTATCAAAGGCCTTAGATATGTCAAGAACAATTGCCCTAGAAAGGTAGCCTCCGTCTAGAGATTCTCTAATCCTATGAGATATAACTGTAGGCACATCTGCTGTAGATCTAGCAGAGCGGAAACCATATTGTGTGTCACTAAAAAGGTTATTTTTGCTGAGATGGTAGATTACTTCTGTATTTAACACAGATTCTGGTCTTATACAGACTTATAAATAAATGTTTTTACAATAATATATTGATACTTTTGGATACAATGTTTTGGTTTACAAGCATCTTCTATTCAGAAAAAGATTGGTTTATTTATTTGTCGTGTTATTTGACCAAGAAGAAATTGGAGTATTTTCATTTTTATTTCGTTATTTATTCATGTCATTTACAGTGAAAGAGACTCATAAAAAAGAATTAAAAGAATTAAGTATATTTTATTTTCGTACAAAAGATAATCATATAGTAATTCGTTTTCATTAAAATATCAATAAGAACGCATGAGAAACAAGTTTTTTCTATTTTGTTTTGTTTTTTTAGTTTCCAAGTTGCTAAGTTTTGCCGTTTCTTTATATTAGAAATGTTTCACAAACTTTAAATGGGTAAAATTTAATCACGCTATTATTTCACATGTAAGGCTGTGATTCAATTTATTTTAAATTAACCACTTGTTTAACAAATAAAAAAAAAAATAATAATGCAAGCTGAAGTTTACAAATGAGTAAATGTGTTTCTTTTTTATAATTTACAATTAAAATCGTTGAACAATACAAAGTACAATTTTAGGTATTATGTATTTTTATAGTACTGAAATTATGTTTTTATTTACAAAGCCAACTTTAACCTTGTGTAGGGGAGGGTGTTTTGTAACTATACTTCCACCTTACGATTGAATAAAAAATCTGTGTGAAACTTGAGTTTAACCTGAAAACACTATTTACAAATAGCACGGTACCAAAAATACATAAGCACCGAATTTTAAAGTAGATATTTATCTCAGTTGCATACGATGACAGAGCCCTCCCCTTTTTTGTGAAATGTTAAATGATATTCTACTCAGTAAATGTCGGTATCTTACTTACATAAAAAAGGGTTAATTAAACTGCAGAAGAACGTGTTAAACTAAACAAGTTCTATAATTGAATACCTCCATAAAAAAACCCAAAACATAAAAATGTTTTTGTAAACCATTTAAACTAATTCAATTAAAAAGCATAAAAAACTATGCAACAACACACGCACGCAAAAATGAACAACTATTTTTTAAAACTTTCTTGTTATTTCAAAATGTCTACTAAAGATTCATTCACAACATGAACAGTCACTTCACTATCAGTAAACACTACTGAAGGCGACGAAATGACACAAAATAGTCCCAAGGTCAAGGGGTTCATATCATGAAAACGATAAATTTGCGACAGGTTTGATCAGATTCGTTGTCAACGATCTCGACTACCTCTAAAAAAACAAATTAGAGTTGTCGGTGTTCTGTTGTAGCGTAAGGTATCATTTACTGAACTTTTATATTCGTCTTCGCCTTAACAACGCTCTGATCCCCATCTGGCATCAATTGTGATGGATGGCTCTCGTCTGGGTGAGGCCCCGTATTTTTACAAGCTTCTGGGTTTGACCTTTACTCCTGATCTGAAATGGAACACGTACATCAAGTCTGTTGCCAAGGTCGCTGGAAAGATGGTGGGATCCTTCTACCGCTCCAGAAGATATCTCACTACTGATGCAATTCTCTATCTATATAAAAGCCAAGTACGTCCAAGGATGGAATACTGCAGCCATATCTGGGCAGGAGCTGCTAAAAACAGCCTATCCTGCCTTGACAGAGTACAAAATAGACTTTGTGGCTTAGTGGCGGATGCCCTTTTCTCTACCCTGCAACCTCTCTCCCACAGAAGAGACGTTGCGAGCCTATCCTTGTTTTATCGTTATTTCCATGGCAGGTACTCGTCTGAACTCCAATCTCTGGTCCCCCCTCGCCAATCTTTCACGAAAAACACGCGTCTAGCTGAATCCACTGTGAAAAATTCCCCCCACTCTATATCTGTGCCTAAATCAAAATGCGGATTCCATGAACAAAGCTTCTTTCTTAGAACTGCACGCCTGTGGAACTCTGTTCCATCTGCCTGCTTCCCACTGGACTACAACTTGGATGTGTTCAAGTCCAACGTTAACAAATTCCTAATGAACAGCCCCCTTAAGTAAACACTTCATCAAATCTCCACACTAACGTAATGTACTTGCAATAACCCTTATCCCTGAGTGGCTTCCAGGCCTTGATAAGTGGTGATCACTGTGTAAAAAAAAATGTTTTTGTTTACGTTGAGGTACTAAAAAACGTTATCCTATTCACCATCGCAACCCTGGTGACACTCTCTATTAATCGTTGTAACATGTTAGAATAATTAAATATTAAAAAAGGTTGTTTTTTGTGCTCAGTTGTCTAACAATTTGACCAAGTCCGAATGGAATTATTTTGTACATCATAATTATTATTATTTTCTCAGAATTCATAAGTTTTACTGAAATAAACACATTTTGTTCAAAAATCTAAATGTCCGATTGGAAAATATTTTTTTTTTGTGTTCAAAACAGATTTTTTTTTTTAATGGGAGAATGTTTTATTATTATTATTATTTTTAATCATGTATGTTATAGCGAAATCAATATTTTTTTTATTGGATTTCAATAAAAAAATAAACTTATTTTAATGTTTCAGATTATTAAAAAAATTATTGGATGCAAATTTATTTTAAAGTGTATAAAAAATAACTTACCTTTTATTCCAGGAATTCAATACGAAAAAAGTGGGATGAATTCGTTTTTTTTTCCTTTGTGTTCAAAACAGAACATGTGTTTTGTTTGTTAGGATTTCTTTAGTAAATTGATACAACTTTTGTTTTGTGTGTCCAATTCATTAAAAAATAAAAAATATGAAAATATAAAAGAATCAAAATTAAAAGATGAAAACACACAATTTAAACGTGAAATTATTTCAAGAGAAAATCAACTGTTAAAGAACAATTAATTAAGGTCATCGCAAAACGGTGTAATCGTTATTTCGTTCCTCGAGTAAAAAACGTCAGTTCATTAGTTAAATATGTGCTATTGTTTTCCAATCATTCATAAAGCATATTGAATAATGAAATAAATCATATCGATGCTTAAAGATAAAATAATTCTAGCATACTTTATTTTGACGTCTGAATATCAGAACATCGATTTGAGTTTTGAAGTGTGAAATTCGGTGAATATGTTTTGAAGTGTGAAATTCGGTGAATATGTTAATTTAAGTTAAGCAAAACAAAAAAAAATTTTTTTTATATTTATACGAAAAAAGACATTTTAAAATGTTTGATAAATAAATTAACAATTTTTTTTTTTAGCGGGCCGAATAATGCATGACCATTATTAAACAGGGCATGCTTTGAATAATCGATACAAAAGAAAAATTCGATAAATATTGTGCCCTTTGTGTTAAAAATAGCATCATTTTCTTCGATCCCGTTTGAAAACGTTTGCCGCCTTTCGACTACGGTGGACCAAACGCGCTGAAATAATTTTTTTTTATTCTGCTTTAAATTGCCCCCCCCCCCCATTTTGGGGAGCCTGGTCCCCACACACATACACATTAAAAACCAAACTCATACAAATGGTCACCCATCTGGTACTGGCCAGCCTCAGCTTGATAATACATTGAAATTTTCGTCACTGAAAAATAAGTTTTTTGGCCTGTTTGGTCTTCCATAGTTTTCTTCTTATAAAACGCAAACGTAAATAGTGTCGATATAGACTCTAGATTTACGCGAAATATCTGGTTACCTATATGAATAAGTGGAATTATTTGAAATTCAGGTACTTATATTATAATATTTTTGCATATTCTCTTAGAAAATAATCCTAAATCTTAGTTAGACAATAAATAGATTAATTAATTATTTCAAAAACCTTTTTTTTTTTTAAATATTTATGTACGTTTTTTGTGCAAGACAAAAAAATGTCAATTGTTAACTTTTTGGGAAAATTTAACATTTAAAATTTAATTAAAAATAGTAGAAAAAGATTTACATTATTCTGTTTTCTATATGATAAAATTCAGGGTTTTATCTTTCGTGAAAAAAAAAGTTACTCAGAAATAATGGATTTTAATAAATGTAATTTCGTTTTAAAAAACAACAACTTGATTTTGCGGCCATTTTTGGCGGTGCCTAGTTTTAATAAATAAATCAGTGAACTTCGATGACATTAAAAGCCAGATGTAAATTATAGACATTCAAGTGCAAATTCTGAGATGTCCAGGAAACAGAGGAACAATTATAGAGCAAATCATATCCGGAACGAAACATCAAGAACTTGGAAAACAACTTTTAGCAAAGGGTAAAGATTTGGCCGATTTGCCGTTTAGCCTCAAACTCTATTATGACAAAAAGGGACACGTTGGGTAGGCACCGGTATATAGCGCTTAAACGTTTGTTTATATTTACGTGATTATTGAAAATGTAATACTATGATTAAAATTTGATTTGAATTAATCACATTATTTTTTTTTTTTAAAACAACGTGGTTTTGGTTTACATTCAGCTCTATACATACCGGTGTCGATGCAACGTGTCGCTTTTGGTGATAATAGGCTGTGAGGCTCTTTGTACACCTTGTAGAAGACTAGGATACATACTGTTAGTTAGCTTTTTGCCCCACATGGTACAAGTGGTGTGAGGCACACGCGTGAGCGCGTGTGCCGAAAAAGCACGCTGTCTGTCCGTAGGCTGCCCAGCTCGGGAGCTGGCCCGAAAAGAAAGATGCTGCTTATTGCTCTTGCTTTTATAATTGTTTCCGGTTGTCTTTTGCGCATGTGTGGATTTCCTTTGAAAGAGGAGTGACATTGCCCATGTGTGCGCGTATATGAGTACATGTGTGTAAATGAATGTGAGTATATATATGCGAACGTGAATATATGTACGTGTGTGGACGTGTGTGTGTGTATGTATATGACAAGTAATATAACTTGAGATGTGAACGCATGTTTTTGTGTGAGACTAGAAAACTAAACAATAAAATCTAAAAACAAACTAAAAAATAAAATCTGCCAAAGATTTGACATTGCAGGGAGCTTTAAAGTGTGGCAGGACACATGAAGCTTCCATAGCCCGCATGAGACAACTAGATGAACTCTACGAACGAAAAGAAAAAGAGATAGATGCAGTAAAATACAAGCATTGTAAACGATGCAAAGGTAAAATCCATTTGGAAAACGTTAAGCATAGGGTACAATTTTTGGTAATCGTGAAGAAAGGGAGAGCCTGTTTCCTCCGTTTGACTAGTAACGCCACCTATAGTCAAACGGATTAATCAGGCTGTCTCTTTCTTCACGATTACCCAATTTTTGACACCTCTAACACAAAACTGCGAATAAAATATACAAAAATCGTATTTTTTTCTTTTTAAAATGGGTTGTTTATTTTCTTTATGGAATATACTGCCAAAATAAACTATTAAAGTTGTTTAAAAAATAATAGAAATATTATTTTTTGTTTAAAAAAAAAACAGTGTTTAGAAAGTGCCGGCGCGCCTATATGCAGATCTTTTTTACGTAATGAAATCAATTGAATTATACGAGTTAAATATTTTTCAATTTTTTTAACCTTTAAAAATCTATCAAAATCTGGTGCAAGTACGTACATTATAAAGATTTTTTCAGATTTTTATAGTAAAAAGATTACTAGTGGACCATTTATAGACTTGCACCCCAAATTTTTCGATTGCTTCCATTTTTACGATATTTTCAGGGTCAGTGTGAAATTTCATGCTCTTTCAAATGAACCAAATATTTTAGACAAACTTTTTTTAATTTCACCCCCCCACACACACACACACTTGGAAATGTCTAATAAAATTTAAATAATTAATTTACGTACCAAAGTTTCATATATCACGAATTGAGGATAAAAGATCAATAAAGAAAATATTCTAATTTAAAACAAAAAAAGAATTGTTTTTGGAAATTTACCTGTAGAGTCCAAAGTGTAAATACTTTAAAAAAAAACTAAAAAAAACATGTTGATTTTTTTTAAGTGAAAGCTTATGTTAAGTAAATATTGTAAAGTAAATATTGGACGCTGACGACAATTTTTTCTATTTCATTCAATGTTTTGCGAAAACTTATAAGTTAAATTTGTCTCTTTTTAACTTATGGGGACACATATTTCTTCACGCACAAGGCTAAACGGCTAATGCGAACGTGTGGTTTTTACTTCCTTCTGTCCATCCGTAGTTCAAAACAAGAACAAACACTACATTTGGTGTTTCGATAACAATGCAAATATGCCTACGTAATGGCGGGTTTTCAAATACTCGTAAAACCATCCTTTTATTTAAAAAATAAATGGAATTTAAAATATAAATATGGATAAATTCTTAACAATGGAGAATGGAAGTACACCTTGAATAGCATTTTATGGGAAAGTGAATTTTTTGAATTTATATATATTTTAATAATCGAAGTAAGTAAAATTTCGTTTATTTTCTTCAATTATTTTTTAAAGAAAATCGATTTAAAAAAAACAAATATTGCATAATTTGCAATTAAACCTGTTATTTTTTATTTGGTCTTTGCACCTTTAATTGAAAAAAAAGGGTTTGAATCATATTTTTTAAACCATAATACGATTAAAACAGTACAATTACCAGAAACACAGCAACCGTGTGTACTCTGTAACTGGCTTATAATACAACTTCCCAACCTCCCAGGCATACACTTTCTGAAAGCTAAACTTGATAGAAGAACCTTGTATACCTTCTAGAAAATGTTCCCACACCTGATAAGTGTAGAAAGACAACCACTTCTCTGTGCAACCAAAGATGAACCAATTGGGCGATTCTACACTATTAAAACGAAATTTCGGAAATCGTAATTCTGAATTTCACATGAAAACAATGGAATCAACGTATTCCCTTTAGATGATTATATCTAAAAGAAAATCGATGAGGTAGAAAATTACTTATTAAATAAAAAAAAGAATTTGAAGAAAATTATCATAAGATACAGGATAATTCAAAAGGAATGTATTTTTCCGTTTCGATTGAAACAAGATGGCCGTTATTTTTCACCTGCTAACACGATTAATGTTGTTTTTATTTTTTTTTCATAATTTAGTAATATTCAGGTAATTTCGACTAAATTATTTGGAAGCTACCATTGGAATTTATTAAAATTGACATAAAATTAGTAGAAACTATTGTTTCTTATGTGAAAACTTTATTTATCGACTACAAAATCTCGTTTGAATAGTGTTGAAGCATCAGCAACTATTTTTTCAATCAATTTTCACCCTAAACTTTGAAGTAGGGGGCTACTATTGGGGACATAAGTTGCAGGGATATTATGAAGGGAGAGGGGTAGCAAGATGTCTGTTCACATAACACTTGGACTTCTGCATGTCAGTACAGTTGAGAAAGCAGAATCCCGGAAGGGAGTTCCAAAGTCTAGCAGATCTGGGGAAGAAAATATTGGAGTGGAAAGCTTTCTTACACCTAGGGATCTCTACCGTATAGGGGTGGGATTTAGCTGCTTGTTGGGTTTGTACGGTGTATTCACGTCGAGAGGGTACAAGTGCTTGTAGTTCGTCAGAGCATTCACAATTAAAGTACTTGTAGAACAGGCAGAGGGATGCAACATTTCGTTAATTTTATCAGGGAGGTCATTTATGAATATCAGGAATAATAAAGGTCCGAGGGAAGACCCCTGAGGTACTCCTGCATTTATATCATATTGATTAGAAGTCCAACCGTCGATGACAACCTGGATTTTTCTCTTGCTTAGGAAGGATTTAATTGCATTATGTATTCTTCCAGTGATCCCATATTATCTAATTTTCCTTAGAAGACAATCACGCTATACCCTGTCAAAAGCCTTAGATAAATGGAGGGCTACCGCTCTATCCTCCCCTGTTTTGTCCAGGAAATCGTATACACGTTCAGATATTACAGTTAGGATATCTGCTGTGGAATGCGCTTGCTTAAATCCATATTTTTTGTCGGCCAGGAGTTTAGCAGTTGTAAGGTGATGGACTAGAGCTTGATTAATTAAGGGCATAAATATTTTGGCGAACAGCGGGAGAAGGCTAATGTTGCGATAAGTTAATGTGACAGTTCTTTCGATAGAATTCTTGAAAACTAGTACCACAGAAGCGGTTTTCCAGCAGTCAGGAAATCAGGATTCGTTAAGGCATTTGTTGTAAAGTTTGGAGCATTTTAATAGCACAGTCGGGATGAGGTCAAGTACACATGCTTTTGAGATGTCTAGGTTTTTTATGATACCATGTACCTAAGAAGAGGTTACTTTCAAATCATTTAGTGAGGCGTCTGTCTGCAAAAGAAAGTCAAGGAGGGAGTGGTGTGCCGGGTCCAATGTGGAGTTTGATGCAAACCGACTGGCAAGCAGGTTAGCCTTCTCAGTTGCTGTGTAAGCAACCTCATGATTATTTGATAGTGAGAGAATGAGTTATCTGCTCATTATTTACTAAACTGTTGTAGATTTTTAAAAAATCAGTATCTCCTAATTTGTGTTCTTGCATGTGTTTCTGGTGGTTTCAATTTATTCTGACTTAGCTGTCACTTTTTCTCTCTTGCAATTACTTCTAGCTTTTATATATCTCTCCATGACCTGGACTTATGTCGGTTGAATCTGAAGTACGCACGCTGCCTTTAAATAATGGCAGCTGCACAAATAGAAGTAAACCCTTGGGGAGAGTGGGGCTTGCTATAGAATTTCCGTGTGGGACATGTGCTTCAATTGCAGTTTTTAACCATTCAGTAGTTTCATTTTCGCACTGTTCAGTTGGAATAGAAAAGGTATTTTGCCATGATGAATCTCTGATGCGATCTCTGATTGCTTCTCAGTCAGCCTTTTTGTAATAGCTCGTTGTTTTGAGCAGTGAGTCTTCAGATTTGGAACGGGAATTTAGGTCGATTTCTACCATTATCACAGCGTGATCAGCATTCGCGTGTGGGCTATGGGCATTCGTTGTACAATCATCAGGAACTCTGGTCAGAAATAGGTGTAGAAGTTAAACATGTTGATCTTGCTGGTCTGGGAAACGTGTCGGAAATGTCACCGTCTGTGATAGGGAATGAGATATAGAGAAGGTATGTGTTGTTCTATGGAAACTAACGCCGCTTTCAGGACTGCCAGCAACCATTGTAAGAAAGTAATAAGGAACGCAAGAGAGTTGTATGCTCAGTCCGTAAAGTCTATAGTACCTGAGCAGCGGCTTTGTTCCCACCAGTTTTGGCAAATAGCAAACAGAATCCTGAACAGAAGCGTGTGCTCCATCCCAACTATTATCAATGGACCTTAGGTAATCTCGTCAGCATCAGACAAAGCCAAACTCTTTGTCAAGAACTTTGCAGCTAATTCTACCCTTTGCGACCAAGGCCGCCAACCCCCAATATTTCCTCCTGCATCAGAAAACACGCTATGTGATATACGTATATCTGTACGTGATGTTGCCAAGCTAATCAAAAACCTTGATTCCAGTAAAGCAACTGGCCCTGACGGTATTCCAATTATAGTACTCAAAAAACTTCAGCCAGAACTAGCACCCATACTTACAAAACTGTTTAAACGTTGTCTTAAGGAGAAAAGTTTCCCATCTCCCTGGAAAATGTCATCAGTATGCCCTGTATTAAAGAATTCAGGTGATCGCTCATCCCCCTCTCAGTACAGGCCAATAAGTCTTCTGTGCGTCATGAGTAAGTTGTTGGAATCTGTGTTAAATACAGAAGTAATCAACCATCTCAACAAAAATAACCTTCTTAGTGACACTCAATATGGTTTCCGTTCTGCTAGATCTACAGCAGATGTGCTTACAGTTATATCTCATAGGATTAGTAAATCTCTCGACGGAGGCCACCTTTCTAGGGCAATTGCTCTTGACATATCTAAGGCCTTTGATACGGTATGGCATAAAGGTTTACTTCATAAGATCTCTAGCTATGGTATAGCTGGAAATGTCTCCTCAATAATTTAATCATTTCTTTCTGATAGGTTCTTAAGAGTAGTAGTTGAGGGGCAAAAATCAGAAGCTCACAGTATAAATGCCGGTGTCCCTCAGGGGTCCATCCTGGGATCAACTCTTTTCCTGATCTACATAAATGATCTTCCAAATCACATCCTTACACCATTTGTAGACATTTATGCTGACGACACTACCATTTATGGTAGAACATCTAAGACAGTAAACGACCAAGTTCTCTCCAATTCTCTCTCCTCTGATCTTGAGCACGTAGTACAATGGGGAAAGGAGTGGCTGGTTACTTTTAAGGCATCTAAAACCAAGCTTCTCTCTCTACATCATCAACATTTTGATCCACATCTGGAATCAATTGAAATGAATGGCTCTCGTCTTCAGGAGGCCTCAAGTTTTGACAAGTTTCTTGGCTTGACCTCTACCCCTGATCTTAAATGGAACACGTACATTAAATCTGTTGCAAAGGCCGCTGGAAAAATGGTGGGATCTATCTATCGATCCGGTAAATATCTCACTTCTGATGCTATTCTCTATCTATATAAGAGCCAGGTACGTCCAAGGATGGAATACTGTTGCCACATCTGGGCAGGAGCTGCTAGAAAGGACTTGTCCTGCCTTGATAGAGTTCAAAATAGACTTCGTAGCCTCGTAGGAGATGTCTTTTCTCTTCCTTACAACCTCTATCTCAAAGAAGAGATGTTGCGAGTTTGTCTCTGATGTATCGTTATTTTCATGGAAGGTGTTCAACTGAGCTTCAATCTATGGTCCCTCCTCGCCAAACTTTCACAAGAAACACTCGTCTAGCTGTACACACTATCAATAATTCCCCCTACTCTTTATTTGTGCCTAAACCTAAACGTAGATTCCATGAATAAAGCTTCTTTCTTAGAACTGCACGCCTGTGGAATTGTCTTCCGTTTTCCTGCTTTCCGGCTGACTACAATATGGTTGTGTTCAAGTCTAACGTAAATAAGTTCTTGATGAGCCGTTCCATATAAGTTATCAAATTTACAAAATTTTCATTACTAATGATTACTATATTGTCCAATGTCTACTGTACACTCTTTAACCCTTATCCGTGAGTGGCCTCTTGGCCTTGATAAGTGGTGATGCCTATGTAAAAAAAAATAGAGAAGCCAATCACTGTGGTGGAAATTGAAGTCACCAAATACATATACTTGTACGCTAGCATCGAGAATGTGTGCTGTATCTATGCTGTCAGAGACTTTGTTTATTGTACAGTCCTGGGTCGAGGGAGAGCATTAGCTAAAATAAAAGTAGCTAATATTATGTTGCATGTCTCCTCACATACAGGATTGTGGCTTCAAAAAAGCCCACCGAGAATGAGTGCAGGGTTCCTATCTATGCGCGACATGGCACTAAATATTTAAACAGCATATAATTGTTCTAATGTTAAGCCACACAAAGCCATGAAAATACCTTTTTCACACAAAGGAAACTGGAAGACAATATATACAGACTATAATATGACTACCTTCGACCAGTGATATTCAACTAGTAAGTCTACATTGTGCAATCCAGGAAACCTCAATTTCAATGAAACACAGGATCTGCTAAATATGTATCCAGATCGTTTTAACAGTATCGGGAATTTTGAGACTGAATATCATATTGTCTTCACCAGACAATCACCCTGTAATACGTGCACAAAGAAAATGTCCCATACCTATGAGAGAAGAAATCCAGACTGACTTGGAAAATATGGTAAAACAAGGTGTCATACGAAAAGTAACAGAGCCTGCAAAATGGGTCAACAGCTTTGTTTATGTGCGTAAAGACAATGGAAACTTAACCTGTTTTTAGATCCGAACATTTAAACAAGGCCATCATGAGATGCCATTACAAGACCTCTACAATGAAAGAACTTGCACATAAACTCTCTGGTGCCAAATATTTTTCTAACTTGGATACTAAAAATGGCTATTGGTATATCAAACTCGATTCAGTCTCACAACTGTTTACTAGAATACCTTCAATTCCCTTTTTGGAAGATTATGTTTCCAACGGATGCCTTTGGTCTGGTAATGTCTCAGCGTGTGTTTATCTAAAAGATGGCAGCGATCCTGCAGAAGTGTCTTGACACTCTAAGGCTGATCAATAATGTCATTGTTTTTGGAGGAACCCAAGAAGAACATGAAAAGAAACTTCACAATTTAATGAGGATTGCACAGAAGGAAGGGCTTTGTTTCAAACGCGAAAAGTGTTCAATCAATCAAAAGTGTGCAATCTTCGATTAAAATGCACCCTAATCCAAGCAAGGTAACAGAAAAAAAATGTTACCTAGTTCATTGAACACCACCGACATGCAGAAGGTGTTGGTAATAATCACGTACATGGCATTTTCCATACCCCACCTTTCAGATCACACAACACTATTGAGAAATCTCCTTTAAAAGAAGTGGAGTACTAGTTGACAGAAAATCACCAGAGAAACTTTCAGCAAATCAAGGATCTAATTTGCAAGGATATGTTGCTGTTGAACTTTGATTCTGCAAAGCAAGCCAAGTTCATTCAAGTCGATGCTTCAAGTAGAGAACTTGGCACCGCCCTTCATCAAGAATGAAAACTAAAAGCATTTGCATCTAAATCTTTAACTGACACTAAACAACGCTATGCCATATTGCAATACGAACAGTTCTTCTTGTTAACACAGAGGAAGAGAACCATTTTTCTTGTTAACACAGAGGAAGAGAATCATTTTTTAATAAGAATAAATCAATGCAATTCATCATATTCTTTATTTATTTTGAAAAACCATTATATTCTTTATTCATTTTAATAAGAGTAAATTAATACAATTAGGTACATTTTTATTTATTTAAATGATAATACATCAATACAATTCTATTCTTTATTTATAACCATTAATCAATACAATAAATTTATTCTTTGTTTATTTTTAAGAATAAATCAATGCAATTTATTATATGCTTAATTTATTTTTATAATAAATCAATACAATTATAATCTTATATATTTTAATAAAATAAAGCAATGCAATTATATTCTTTATTCATTTTTATAAAAATAAATCAATGTAATGCATTTTTTTCTTTATATATATTAAGAAGAATAAATCAATACAATTATATTCCTTATTTATTAAAAATAGGAGTAGATTAATGCACTTATATTCTTTATTCATTTTTATTAGAATGAATCAATACAATTCGATTCTTATTCTATCCTGTTCTTATTTATTAATTTTGTGAAAAAATTAATGTACACAACATTAAAACTGTTCCACTCATCATTAACATTCGATGATTAACTGAAAAAATATATGCGTAAATAAAATAATTGGACTCCATGTACTGTTCATAACTTTATGTGCATATATATATACATATATATATATATACATATATATATATACATACATATATACGCATATATATACAAATATATATGCATATATATACATATATATATGCATATATATACATATATACATATATATATATATATACATATATATACATATATATATACATATATATATATATATAAATATAAATATAAAAGGTAAGTTCTTTTAACTTTGACCTCTTGGCAGCCACATTTTTGTTCAAAAGCTGATTAAAAAGTTTGCTGCATGTCTGAATACCAGTTATGTACATTTTCAAATGGTTAGACACAAAATTGGCTGAATAGTTCGCTAGAGAACGCAAAAGTCAAATCTTTTGAACTTGGAAGATAAATATTCGGCCAAAAATCGATTAAAAATCTTACCGTATGTCTGAATACACTTTATGTAAAATTTCAAATTTTTACACCAAAATTTTGCTGAGTAATTTTGTAGAGACTGCAGAAGTCAATATTTTTTTTCAAATTTGACCTCAATTTTCACCCCCTAACATTTATTGTTTTGGGGTCAAATCAAATTAAAAGAGTCATCAATGTCCAAGAACGTACATCGACAACTTCAAGTGTTTAGCCCCAAAATTGCTGGAGGAAGTTGGTAGACTTTTCAAAGGTCAAATCGTTGAACTTTGACCCCTTGATAGCCACGTTTCTGGCCGAAACCTGATTAAAAAGATGTTCCCAAATCTCAATACTACTTATGTCAAATGTCTAGTCTGTAGACTGAAAATTGACAGCATAGTTTGGTAGTGAAATATAAACACCCTGACAGACAATTTAACTTTTATAGATATATAGATGTGTTTACTTAAGACAACTGAAAATAGCTGAAAACTAAACTGTTGAATTAAAGAAACTGAATTTCACTAAAAGCTTCAAACGTTTCATGAGAGTAACGCTGGTAAACAAAGGGATATTCCAATAGTTGTAGACAAGTTATTGTACCAGGACTGATTAGGCCCACTAAAAACTTTAATATATGAATGGTATTTGTCGGGGGGACGTTTAATAATTTTATGTACAATTTGTCGAAGTTAATTTATGGTTCATACAGAGAATTTATTGCAGATCAAACAATAACTAAAAATATAAAAAGACCACAATTTCATAGAAGTTTCTATCCTATGCGTTATAATGTGTGTAACTAATATTTATTCACTGTAAAGCAAAGACACACTACATATAATATAGTTTCTCAACAAAATGTTTTGGTACATTCCAAACGCAAAAATTATGTCTGATTCATAATATTGTTTGTGAATACTATTTATAAAGACAAGTAGCCAATTAATAATGCCACACTCATAAGAAAAGAGAGCAACAATAATATTTTTCATTAACACAGTTTCCTCTACCACAAAAATTATATTATTTTCTCGAAAGCTTATTTTTTAAACAATTCATTACTTCGACATATTGTATTAGTCTCAACTTTAGCTCTATTATAAACGTATTTATTAAGAATAGTTTTAGCAATCATAAGTTGTTTCTGGTTTATTTTAAGTAATACTGTTTTACTTGAAGTTCTCATATGAATAAACACAGGCTCAACTTTGCTTAACTCTGGTGATATGACTAGAACCGATTTTTATTAGTCTAAGCAACTTAAAAAAATCAATATGAAATTTATATCTTTCAGAGACAATGTTGTTTTTAAACGATTCATTACTTCTTCATATTGTATGATATTTTCAACTTTAGCTCTATTATAAAAATATTCATTAAGAAGTTTCATTAATTATGAGTCGTGAAGTAATACTGTTTTACTTGAAGTTCTGATATGAATAAATAAAAAAAGTTATGAATATAAAAGTTTTGGTATGGTTTAGTCGCGGAAATTATGTCTGATTTATAATATTGCTTGTGTTAATACTATTTATGTAGACAGGTGGCCAATAAATAGTGAAACATTCATTACTTGCTTATATTATAGTCTCAACTTTAGCACTATTATCGAAATATTCATTAAGAATAGTTTCATCAATCATGAGTCGTTTCCGGTTTATTTTTAGTAATACTGTTTTACTTGAAGTTCTCATATGAATAAATCCGAATTCTTATAAAATATTTGTCAAGAATATGGCATTTTCGAATCGTGTTTCTTTTTCATATCAGTAAACTTCATATCATTTTTATTAAGTGTTTCTCATTTTCACAAGAGTTTACTAACGAGAACAGAAACACTGATATAGTGTGTGTGTTTGAGTGAAATGGACCTAACCCTATTTGGGTTTAACCGGCTTGCTTCAATGGAAGAAATTCCATGGGAGTATGAAATTCACAAACGATCCCCAGTTGCATGTCTATCCCCATTAGGGGAGATGACGACGTAAGATTTTCCAACTCTTGCAGGGAGAGGTCGAGGTCCTCCAAAATACAGCGCCTGGAATTCACCCATTTTAGTAATGAGCAGGCTCAACGTTGCTTAACTCCAGTGATCTGCCTGTAACCGGTTTTTATTAGTCTATAGCAACTTAAAAAACTCAATATAAAATTTATATATCCTCATATTGTATGATATTCTCTACTTTTTTCTATTATAAAAATCTTCATTAAGAATAGTTTCATCAATAATGAGTCGTTAAGTAATACTGTTTTACTTGAAGTTCTTATATGAATAAATATGAAAAGGACTGTGTAGAGTTTGCAAGAATGTGGAATTTTCTAATTGTGTGTCTTTTCATATGTACCAGTAGAGTTGACTTATATAAGAATAAAAATATTTACATATTGCGTGAGAATATTGCTTTTTTCCCTTTTTATTTTACTTTTAGTTCTGAGAGATCAAGGTTTCCCTCCTGAATTTAACACTTGATTCCGTTACAATGTAAATTTATATCCAAGAGCTCTTTTAAGAACAGACGCTGTTCCCTTGATGGCTGCTATTTGTATTTTGTTAGAACTTGGTCTTTCAGGAGTTGTTTCTAAGTGTTTTTGAAAATTCTTTTTTATAAATCGAGATGCTCTAATAAGACTTGTTCCATATAAAACTGTCTGACATGATGGCCTTGTCTTTTCTGTATCTGCCGCCGATTTGTCTTTGTAACAGAACATGGTAACATTTTCATTGCATATTATCACTTTTTTTTTATTTTACTTCAGTAAGTTTTAAGAGATCAAGGGGCTCCCTCCTGGAGCAAACACTTGATTCTGTTACGACTTAAATTTATGTCCGAGGTCTCTCTTAAGAATAGATACTGTTTCCTTTATTGCTGATATCTGTATTTCATTACACCTTGGTCTTCCAGGAATGGCTTCTAAGTATTTATAAAGGTTCTTTTTTATTAAGCCAGTCGCTCCTATCACAACCGGTATAATGTTTATTTCTTTCAGAGACCATGCCGTTTTTAGATCATTTTTCAGGTCCTAATAATTTGTTATATTTTCCAGTTCAGCTCTCTAAAGGCCGAAATCATTTGGGACTGTGACATTAGCAATGAGCGCAGTTCTTTCAGGCTTGTTCAATATAACAATATCTGGTTTGATGGCCTTGTCTTTTCTATATCTGCCTGCCTGTATGTCTTTGTCATAGAACACAGTCACATTTCCATTTGATGTTATCGGTGGTTGTTCATGTTCCTAGATGTTCGTTGCTCTGTCAAGTTGAAAACCCCCACAGATCTTTCAATGGATGTACTTGTATACTTTGTTGTGACGAGCAGTGTAATGGTCATCTGCCAATAAGATTGGGCATGCAGACATTAGGTGGCTTCGGCTCTCAATTGCTAAGTGGCAAAACCTGCACTGACCATTTGTTTGTAGGCCAGCAATTTTTTAAAATCCATTTGTGAGTAAGCCCTGAACTTGCCCGGCTACAATAAGTCTTTCCTCATCAAATGGAAGTTTCCCGCTCTTAAGCCATTGGGGTGAAGCATCTTTGTCTATGTACTCCTGGTTGAGCTCCTCTAGGAACTAGCCTTCTCGCTTATTTTCTTTCCATCCTTCTTTTCTTGTCTCTATCTCTATTTTGGTGTATTTTTCTTTGGATTCTTGCAATCTGTGTTGGTGGTTTATCGTGTACATCGACAGTGTTCTCCGGTATGACTCCTCCTAAGTTTTCAGCAAGCTTTGTGATTGAGATTTGTTGAAAGGTGATCATGGTGGTCTTTTACCATTTCCATTGTTATATCCGTTGAATGTTTAATATATTGTCCCATGCTTACTATAGTGGCTCGATATGCATGGTTGGATTCAGTAAGGCCTAAGCCCTCTTCTTTTCGTGGTAGGTAAATCCTGTCCATGCATTGGTTTCAGTATGTTACCTTGTGTAGGGATAGTTGTTTCCTGGTCTTTGTATCGAGCTTTTTTATGTTATATTGAGACCAGTCTATAATACCGAAACCGTACGTGATCACAGGTATTGCAAGCTGGTTTATAACCGTAATTTTGTTTTTAGGGGTTAGTTAAGATTTGAGGATCTTTTTCAGACGTACTGTGTATTCCTGTTCTGCCCTACGTCTCATTTTTCATGTTCCACATTTATGTTTTCCTCAATGCCGACGTATTTGTATGTGGAATCCTCTCTCAAATCTTCAATAAGGCTGTCTTTGATGCAAAAATGTTCGGATGTTGTTTTCCCCCTTTTTTATTGTGCATTTAGCACATTTGTCAAATCCAAACTCCATACAGATATCCTCTGAGAACGTTTTCACAATTTCTATCAGGGAGACAAGGTGTTTGTGTGTCTCTGCATAGAGTTTTAGATCGTCCATGAAAAGTAAATGATTCACTCTTTTACTTTAATCTTTTTTTTCTGCCTCTACTGAAATTGTACCCAGCATCACATTTTTTAGAAGCTGGCTGAGTGGATCGATTGCAAGGCAAAATAGTAGTGGTGATAGGCTATCGCCTTGAAATATGCCTCGGTGGATGCTAATGTTTTAAGACTGTATTGTCCCTTTTATGTGGTGTAGGGCAATAGATGTTCTCCACATTGTTCTTTGTTTTGTAATGAAAGATCTTATGTTATCATGGAGATTATACAGCTCCAGACACCGCATTATCCAGGAATGAGGCACACTGTAAAATTACTTTTTGTAGTAAATCCAGACCATTGACAGGTTTCTTTGTCGCTTCCTACAGTCTTCCAGGATAGTTTTGTTCAGAAGTTGATATTTTGTCCCAAGCTTGTTTTTCGTGAACCCTTTCAGCTCCTTCTCAAGGTATTCACCATCGGTCAATTGCTGATAGATTGCGTCAGCAATTATTTCAGTAAGCAATTTGTATGTGGTTGAAAGGCAGCAGATAGGTCGGTATTTATTTGGAATGTATGTTTCATGACTCTTGGGTATAAGAGTCGTTTAGCCATAGTGAGCCATTCTGGCGATTCTTTGCCAGTACTAATTCGCTTGAATGTCATGGCATAATGTTGGTGTAGGGCCGTCAGTTTTTCCAGCTAGAAATTTAAGATGTTATCAATTCCTGGTCTTTTAAAGTTGCTGTAATGGATTATTTTTTTATTTACAGCTGATTTGGTAATTTCCAACGCTGGCATTTTTTCCTTTCCCTTGACGGCTTCTTTTATTGTGCATATCCACTCCCTCTCCCGATGTTGTTTTATGCCTTCATACAGTGTGAGTTCTCATATGTTTCACTAACGATGATTTCACAGAACAAGAATATCCACAAACTTTACATGAATATGGCTTTTCCCCAGTGTGAGTTCTCATATGTTTCAGTAATGATGATTTCACAGAACAAGAATATCCACAAACTTTACATGAATGTGGCTTTTCCCCAGTGTGAGTTCTCATATGCATCACTAAATTTGATTTTACAGAACAAGAATATTCACAAAATTCGCATGAATGTGGTTTTTCCTCAGTGTGAGTTCTCATATGTATCACTAAATTTGATTTTACAGAACAAGAATATCCACAAACCTTACATGAATATGGTTTTTCCCCAGTGTGAGTTCTCATATGTTTTACTATCATTGATTTGTCATAACCAGAATATCCACAAACTTCACATGAATGTGGCTTTTCCCCAGTGTGAGTTCTCATATGTTTCACTAACCTTGCTTTTACAGAACAATAATATCCACAAACCTCACATGAATGTGGCTTTTCCCCTGTGTGAGTTCTCATATGTCTGACTAACTTTGGTTTTATAGAAAAAGAGTATCCACAAACCTCACATGAATGTGGTTTTTGGCCAGTGTGAGTTCTCATATGTATTACTAACCTTGATTTATCAACACAGCAATATCCACAAACTTCACAAGAATATGGCTTTTCCCCAGTGTGAACACTCATTTTTTACTAAAATTTAAAACATGAATCTCATCAACCTTTACAAAAATGTTGTTTGGCACCAGTGAGAACTCTAATATGTTTAAGTAATTTTTCCAAATTTTCTTAAGAATTTTTATACACTTTACACTAAACATTGCCGTAAATTTTTAATTCAACGATTATGTGTTAGAACAAGAATATCAACACATTAATCAAGAATATTGTTTTACAGTGTGAGTTCTCATATTAAACTAACGATAATTTTATAGAACAAAAATGTTTTTACATTCATACGAAATATTACTTTTATCTTTTTATTCCAAATTTACAAATCAGTTTTTTAAGCTGGGATGGATGCTGAACATTAAAATAATAATGCTTAGCTCTCTTTAAATGCAGTTGTTTTCTTCAGTGTGTGTTCATATATATCTAAGTACACTTTATTTTGAAGAAAATAATATTCACACATTTCACAAAATGTGTTTTTATAATAAAATCACAGAAGTAATAAAAATTTTACTTTTCCCGTTTCTCATGAATCAAAACTTTTCATTCGACCTCTCGTTATTTTTTTTATTCATTTGCAAATTAAACAGATATTTCATCAAAATTAATATTACCATTAAAATGTGTTAAGGTTTCACAACTACTCCATACGGTTCGTAAATGATAGTGCCCAGTAAAATAATTTTTATCACAAATGTGGCTGTAGTCTTCCAAATAAGGTAATACTGTTTATCGAATAATGTTTAAGGAAAATCATATTCCATTAAAATGCGATCATAGCGTTCAATCAGGAACATCTGCAACAAAATGAAATTCAATATTTTAGCATTTACAATCATGTATTAGTATTATTTATTGTTAAGGATTTAAGTCACAACCCCTAGATTAATTTTATCCAACCATTCATAAGAGTCCTGCTAAAAATAAATATTAGCTAACTTTACACAAAACCAGTCGATACAGGTGTTGTTTAGAATATAATTAATTTGAAAATATATCTAGATTTATTTTATTATTTAATTCAAAATGCCTTATTATCAAACAAGTGTCTTAGAATGTGTTTGTTTAGTATTCGACACTTAAATTTGCTTGAAAAGCCTACAGTGAAATTCTATACATTCTAATTGTTTAATTATTATTATTATTAGTAGTAGTACTTTTTTTTTACATATTTGCAAATTTTAATTTTGTTAATCCTTTGAGTCAATAAAGCTTTGTTTGAGGGAATAGAACTGTCCACCCTTTAATTCATAGAAATATAAAAAATTATTTGTAACTACATACTTTTAACTTATAAGGGTGTAAATGATTCAAGTGTCTTTAAATATCGACACAAACTAATCTTTAGTTTAATAATTATTTCCTAATGTATTTTGACACCTGATTTCAGGATTTTTCAAGAATATAGTAAAAATAGTTTTTGCAAATTAAAGATAAGTATAACTAATTTATTTTTGAAGGAGTAAATATTTGTTACCCATGTTCATTGGTGTTATTTTTTCATTTTACCTATGTTTATTGGTGTTATTTTTACGGCCTCACCTAAAAGAATGTTGCAAGGGCAAACGAGTGAGTTATGGGATCATTTAGATTAAGATTTTTTAAATGCAATAAAAATATAAACTTATTTTAATGTTTCAGATTATATTATAAGTTATCGGATTAAATTTATTTTTAAGTGTATAAATAATAATAATAATAATAATAATAATAATAATAATAATAATAATAATGATAATAATAATAATAATAATAATAATAATAATAATAATAATAATAACTTACCTTTCATTCCAGGAATTCGATACGAAAAAAAAATGTTGATGAATTCGTTTTTTTTTTCTTTTGTGTTCAAAACAGAAAAAAATGTTTTGTTTGTTAGGATTTCTTTAGTAAATTGATAAACTTTTGTTTTTTGTGTCCAATTCATTAAGAAATAAAATATATGAAAATATAAAAGAATCCAAATTTAAAAAATTAAAAAGACAATTTAAACATGAAATTATTTAAAGAGAAAATAAACTGCTAAAGAACAATGAATTTCGGCCATCTTAATACGGTGTAATAATTATTTCGTTCCTCCTGTAAAAATGTCCGTTCATTAGTTCAAAATTTAGGGAATTTTTTTCCAACTATGGTTAGAGCATGCTAAATAATTAAATAAAGGAAGTCTTGCAGTTACGCCCGGCAAAGTCACAAGTATGTTCGACAACTCCAGAACGGCCACATCAATATGTTACACCGTTAAATCATGTTTATTTTATTAAGAAAATTATATTGAAGGAATTTGACGTAAACACTTGATTAAATAAAGAAAACGAACAAAATATACATTTTAATATATTTAGAACTATTTAAATTACAGAAAAACGAAACAATTTTTAGAAAGTGTATTATTGTCTTAACAGAAAAACGAAACAATTTTTAGAAAGTGTACTATTGTCTTAACAGAAAAACGAAACAATTTTTAGAAAGTGTATTATTGTCTTAACAGAAAAACGAAACAATTTTTAGAAAGTGTATTATTGTCTTAACAGAAAAACGAAACAATTTTTAGAAAGTGTATTATTGTCTTAACAGAAAAACGAAACAATTTTTAGAAAGTGTATTATTGTCTTAACAGAAAAACGAAACAATTTTTAGAAAGTGTATTATTGTCTTAACAGAAAAACGAAACAATTTTTAGAAAGTGTATTATTGTCTTAACAGAACAACGAACAAAAACAAAATAAAATCTGAAGCACGTAACAAAATGTAAAATTCCACGCATTTTCGTTAATTTATAATTTATATATATATATATAAACATGCATACATAAATATAAAAAAAAATATATATATATATATAAACATGCATAAATGATATATATATATAAATATAAACATGCATACATAATATAATATATATATATAAACATTCCACGCATTTCCTTTAATTTATAATATATATATATATATATATATATATATATATATATATATATATATATATTTACATAAACATGCATACATAAATATAAAATATATATATATATATAACATGCATACATGATATATATATATAAACATGCATACATATATATATATGCATATATAAATATATATATATATACAAAAATATGTTGATATAAAATATAATATACCAAAAGATCTATATATATATATATATATATATATATATATAATATATACATATATATATATGTATATATATGCCTTTAGAATGCATACATATAAAATAAATATACGTAATATATATATAATGCATATATAATATATATAATACATATATATATAATATAACATACATATGCAATATATATATACCATACATATATATGATATATATATATATACATGAAATACATATATATATACAACATATATATACGAATATATATAAATATATAAACATAATATATATAAATATAAAATATATGTATAATATGTAATATATATATATATGAATATGTATATGTATAATGTACATATACAATATATATATATATAAATTATATATATATATATTAATACAGAAATATATATAAAAATTATATATATTAAATATATATATATTATATATATATGTAAATATGTATATACATGAATTATATATATATTCATAATTTATAATATAGATATATATGTAACTATATATAAAATACATATCTATATGAAATATATCTATACTGTATATGTAATAAAATATATATATATCTAAAAATATATATTATATATATATAATAAATATAGTCGAAATATAATATGATATATAAAAAAATATATATATCATATGTATTATAATATAACGTAAAATAAATATATATATGTAATTTGAAAAATATATATATATATATATATAAATTATAATAAAAATATATTAAGATAAAACACATGTAATATATATATATATTCATAATATGTATATATAAAATAACTATAATATATATATAATATATAATACATTATTTATATAATATATTTTATATATAATATATATTTACAATATAATATACTTCATATAATATATATGTACATAATATATATCTTATGTATATATATATATTTTATATAGATATTAACAATTTATATATTATATATATATATATATATATATATTATATATCAAATATATATATAAAATATATATTATATGTATATATATATAATACTTATACAATATATATATAACATACATATATATATATATATAATATATATTATATTTATATATGATATATACAATATATATATACAACATACATATATATAATATATATTATATGTATGTATAGTATATACTATATATATATGTCTAACACATTATATATAATATATATTTTATATATATAACAGATATGTAAAATATATAATATACATAAAATATATCTAGTATATATATTATATATATGCTATATATATATACAGGTACATTTGATATACATATGTTTTATATATCCATATGCATATATATATATACACATATGTTTTATATATATATATCCAAACGTATATATATATATATATATATATATATATATATATATATATATATATATATATATTAACAAATACATTTAATTACCTAAAGGAATAACTTCATATTTGTATAATATTTATTGTTGTTTTTTAATTGTTTATAATATGTATATATATACATTATATATACATATTCATTATATATACATTATATACATACATTATATATGTACATTATATATGTACATTATATATATACATTATATGTATATATACATTATATGCATATACATTATATATACATTATATATATACATTATATAAATTTATATATACATTATATATATACATTATATATGTACATTATATATACATTATATATATACATTATATATAATATATATATATATATATATATGTATAATAATACCTATGCACATAGCATTCTACTGAAAATAAATCTACATCTACATTTATTTTTTCGTATTCATATAAATAATAAGAGCAATCATTTGGATTTCATATTACTACAATGGCTGCCGATGAACTATATATGATTTGTTGAAAAACATCTGTAGATCAGAGATATCATAAAGTTTACCTTTAACGGTCCCGCATTTATTATACCCCTTGCGGCTTCTAGAAATTCTTTCATGTGCAAGTTCGGTCCCCAAAACTGATAGATCGAAATAATGAATTGGTAAACCTTCCAAACAACAGCCACCACCACAAAGTGACCCAGATATCATTTAGCTAAAAACCGGTGAATGATTACAACCATAATTGTACTCACATATTCCTCATTTATATCTGAATCAATATAAATAAAGAGGATCAGAGAATTTCGATGATTTTTATGCCAGATGTAAATTACAGACATTTGGGTGCAAATTCCGAGATATCCGGGAAATAAAGGAACGATTATAGGGCAAGTCATATCTGGAACTTCTAAAACAATTTCTAGCAAAGGGTAAAGATTTGACACTGTAGGGAGCTATAAACTGTGACAGGACATATGAAGCTTCCATACACCACATGAGACAACTAGCTGAACTCTACAAACGAAAAGAAAAAGTGAGAGATGCGGTGAAATACAAGCATTGTAAACGATGCCAGGGTTATAATCCAAATGGAAAATGTCCAGCATGGGGTACCATATGTTCAGCTGTTTGACGGAACAATCTTTGGGCCAAAGTCTGCACCAACAACAATGAGAAAAGCAGTAGAGCATGTGGTAACACTCACAACATCGAAGGAGGCAATAAGTAAACGAAGACGCTGAGAAATACAAAGGAAACAGTACAAACACCAGAAACACAGCAATTGTGTGCGCTCTGTAAATGGGACTATGAAGGGATATTTTACAAGTTAAAAAAACTCTTTCGACTCTATCCAAAAACAAAGTGACTGTCGGCCAGAAATTTTTACAAACCTCATAATAAAACTTTTCTTTAACTACCGTTTACTTATGTGAGGAACACACACAACACGCATTCCCTTACATTGTTTAATGAGTGCTTCTTCCCCTCAGAAAATAACTACATGTAACACTATGTCCATAAAATCAGTAAGCTTCATGCCATTTTCATTTAGCTTAGCCTGCCTATTTGAATTAATATTCTTAACACATAAATAAATGCTGTTATTTCACAGTAGTACAGTGATCTCGAGTTCTTTGTCAAGTGTCATTTTTTTCGGAGTTATTCATGCTTTTATTTTTATGTATGTGATGATGTGATTTGTTGAAAACCATCTGTAGATCAGAGGTCTCGTTAACTTTACCTTTAATGGTCCCACGGATATTCTACCACTTGCGGCTTCTAGAAATTCTTGCACAGGCAAGTCCGGTCTCCAAAATTTATAGATCCCAATAATTAATTGGTTAACCTACGAAACAACAGCCACAAAGTAACCCAGATATCATTTGGCGAAAAATCGGTGAATGAATACAACCATAATTGTATGCCCATATTATTCCTTTATATCTGCATCAATATAAATAAAGGGGATCCGAGAATTTCGATGATTTTCTTACCAGATGTAAATAACAGATACTTTGGTGCAAATTCTGAGAACGCATCCAGAACTTCAAAAACAATTTATAGCAAAGGGTAGTTGAACTCTACAAACGAAAAGAAAAAGAGATGCAGTGAAATACAAGCATTGTAAACGATGCAAAGGTTATAATCCAAATGAAAAATGTCCAGCATGGGGGGGCCATATATTCAGATTGCAGTCGGAAAATCGTTAGGTCAAAGCCTGCACTTACAACAATGAGAAAGCAGTAGAGAATGTGACAAAACTCACAACATGGAAGGAGGCAATTTGTAAACCAGGACGCTGAGAATTACAAAAGAAGCAGTACAATTACCAAAAAGACAGCAACCGTGTGCATTCTGTAAATGACTTCCAGGGGAACAATGAAGGGCTAATTTACAAGTTTTAAAAAAAGTCTTTCGGCTCTATCCAAAAACAAAGTTACAGTCGGCCAGAGTTTTTACAAACCTTACAATAAAATTTCCCAGGCTCCCAAACACCCACTTACTGAAAGCTGAAGTTGATGCTAGAGTCGAAGGCAATACATCTCCGTTATGTACCTTCCAGAAGATGTTCTCACACCTGTTAAATAAAAGCCCCCCGGTGTAACAAAGAATAAGCATGCTGAGCGCTTCAACACTATTGAGACGAAATTTCGGAAATCATAAAACTTAATTTCACACGAAATCAATTGTATCTACGTATTCCTTTAAGATACCTATGTCCAAAACTTAAGAAAATCGATAAGGTAGAAATTTATTAATTAAAGAAAATAAAATATAACTTTAAGAAAACTATCCTTAGATACAGGAGAGTGCAAATGGAATGTAATCTTACGTTTCTATTGAAATTATTTACCTGCTAACATAATTAAAGTTGTTTTTGTCATAATTTAGTAATATTCAGGTAATTTCGACTGCATAATTTGGTAGCTATTATTGTAATATATTAAAATTTAAATAAAATCAATAGAAAACTTGTGTATTTATCCGAAATCTTCATTTATCGACGACAAAATCTCGTGTGAATAGTGTTGAAGCGCCACCAACTATTTTAACAGCATATCATTGTTCTAATATTAAAACGCACAGATCCATAGAAATACCTTGTTCACACAAAGGAAAATGGAAGGCAGTCAAGTTCTTTGTTGTGACAACAAAAGGGCCAATTATCATAGGACTTCCTTCGACCAGAAACCTTCAACTCGTAACTGTACATTGTGTAATCCAGGAAACCCCAGGTTGATTGATCCTGTTAGTTTTTTGATAAACCCAAGAATAACATAACAAGAATCTTCACAATTTAATTTGAATAAACAACTGTGTTTCAACCGCGAAATATGTGCAATCAATGAGAAACCGTTTTCTTGGTGCATCAAAATGGTATGAACCCTTATCCCAGCAAAGTAACTGTAATAACGAATGTTACCTAGTCCATTGAACACAACCGACATGCAGAGGATGTTGAGAATCATATGTACATGGAGTCTTTCAGTCAACACCTGTCACATCTCACACTACCATTGAGAGAACTCCTTAAAAAAAGTTTAGTATTAGTTGACAGAAAATCACCAGAGAAAAGTCCCGCAAATCAAGGATCTAATTTGTAAGGATTTTTTGCTGTTACACTTTGACCCTGCAAAGCAAATCACGATCCAAGTTGATGCATCAAGTAGAGAAATTGGAGCCTCCCTACATCAACAAGGAAAACTCATAGCATTTGCATCGAAATCTTTAAAGACTGAACAACGCTATACCAACATAGAGCGGGAGCTCGTTGTATTTTTTTGGGGGGGGGGCTGTGATCGATTCCGAACTTACATCTATGGAAGTGCGTTTCAGGTGGAAAGTGGTCATAAACCTCTGGAAATTTTCAACTTAAAAAATTTGGTTGCAGCTCCACTTTCCCTCCAACGCATGCTGTAAAGTTTGCAAGTGTATGACGATGGTATGTCGATAGGGAGTAGATATGTCATCAGTTGATTGATTCTTGAGGCAACCAAATAAAAAAGCTAAAGAAGTTACGGACTTTAACGTGAGGGTAGATTTTGTTGAATTTTTAACCCCAAAACTAGCTCACATACACCAAGCAACAAATGAGGATGCCACACTATGTTAATTGAAGGACATTATACTAAGCGATTAAACCAACAGATATAGACTTATACAAAAATATGAGGCCTTATTGGCCCTATCGGGACGAACTGTCTAATCAACATTAAATATTATTGAAATCAAACAAAATAATGGTACCCAAATGACTGCAACAAGGAGTATTAGAAAAATACATTATAGACACCAAGGGATGGAGAAATATAAATTCCGAGCAAAAAGTTGTTGTTTTTACATAGACAACACAGTACAACAATGTACTATATGCAAGCAGCAGTAAAAACTCCATGAGATTGTAGTGTGGCCATTACAGATAGTGGCCACTGACTTTTTTTTGGCATTGAAGGTCTCAACTTTATGCTCATTGTGGACTATTATTCCAAGTTCCTATACATGTGATTGTTAAATGAGTGATTAGTGACAATGGTTCATACTTCAGCTCTATTGCAATCACACGTCCTCACCCAAGTTTCGTGGATTCAAGTTTCGGGGAATGCTGCGTCCAGAAAGTGCAACTTACATTCAAAAAAGTTGGTTCAAATGGCCATAACTTGCACGTTGTATTACTATGCCTGTGATCGACTCCTCTTGATCATACCATTCCATTAGCTGGTGAACTTCTATACAAATAATCAGAGAATCAAGGTCGAACTACAATTTTCATAGTCATAAAATTATCAATTCTTAATCTGATACTAATAAAAAGTGTGCTGTAATCGTTTTGAAATTTTAAATAAAAATACTATGAAAGTAATACACTTTATTATAAAATAAAATTTCTTATGCAAAGTAAATTCAACTTAAAAAAACTTATTACTGGTTGATATGTACATATAATCGAATTCTCATACAAAGATCAAAGTTTTACATAACATAATTTTATTATGTATTAACATATTTTAAAATTTACACAAAGACGTCTTAATACGAGATGGACAAGTGGATTCACTCACATAAAATTATTGATATTTTCCCCAATTTATTCCAAACAGATTGTCAAACTCATGTTTATGTAAAAACTAAACTAAAATACTTTATTATGGGGAAACATACTCGTTTAAATCTCTGTTTAATTGTTGACATTAAATTTTACAAAAATCAAATACATGCAAATAAAATGATTCAAATTCCAATCAGCTTAAACACTCAAATATTATTGTACTACAACATATTTTTAAACAATTTCTTCTATTTTTCATCATGTAATAACTAAGATAATAAGTTTCTTTCTTAGAACTTCACGCATTTGAAACTCTTTCCCGTTTGCCTGCTTTCCAACTGACTCCAATAAGGCCGTCTACAAGTCTTTAGTTAACAATGAAGACAACGAAAGGAAGTCTCATTTTAACATTTTAATAAACAAACTTTATTTGTCATTTTCGTTAGTAGCTTTGGTACACGAGAGAAACGTATTAGTAGGAGAGTTCAGTGTTCGTAGGCGCACATGTTCTCTTAGTAGTCGTGAAGAGTTTGTTGTGTGGAGACGAAAATTAAATATGAAATAATAAGATATAGGTCAGGCCTGTTGAGGGATAACGAAAGAGACAGATGTTTAGTGTATATAAAGATAGATTTAATATCATGCCGGCAGGTTGAAGAAAGAGGCGCAGTTTACATGTGTTTGTAGCCAGTAGCTGTCAGTACAAACGAAGCCAGTTATAAGAGAAAGAAAGAAAGAAGAAGCAAAAGTTTTCCGTGTGTGAATGTGAGTTATAACGTCGAGGACAGTTCTTAAGCATGACAAAGAATGTTCGTTTCGGTACATCACGTGGAAGCAAATAGGAGTTTGAAGAGAAGATTGTTTTGCACTCATGTTAGGCCTTGGGGTGCGAAAGCCTCAAGTTAATGTGTGCGGCCAGCTGAAGCCAGTCGAAAAGAGGAGAAAAGGGTTCGTGATTTCACCTTTTATATACTCTCTCACGTGATCAAGAGCTGGCCTGTGATTGGACAAGCCCGGGAGAAATGGATTTAAAATCTCGAAGTTGTGAGAAATGGTCTCTGCCTGTTTGTAGCAGCTGCTAAAAGTCCAACGTAAACAAGTTCTTGATAAGCTACTCGCTTAAGTAATCCAATTCATCAAATTTCTACTACCAACCATTATAACGATACTCCCCATTGACTACTGTACTCATTAAACGTTATCCTCGAGTGACCTTCAGGCCTGCTAATGACAATACTCAACATCATTTCCCATATAGTATAATTTTCGTAATCATACAATGGTCAAATCTTAATCTGATACTAATAAAAAAGTAAGGTTTAATCAATTAGAAAAATTTTAATATTACCATATTACAAAAGTGTGATTGTATGGAAAAGTAATACAATTTCTCATACAATAAAATTTCTTATGCAAAAAAAAAAATTTTTTTTAATTCTTTTTATTGGTTTACATGCACAGTTAATAAAAACACATACTTTAAATAACGATTATTTATCAATAACTATTAGCATTCCATGATTAACAGAAAAATATGAACATAAATAAAATAATGTTATTACTTACTAGCAGTCCCGCTCGGCTTTGTTCGAGGCCTATGTACTGTTCATAAATTTATGTGCATATATATGTATATATATATATATATATATATATATATTAGAAATTTGACTCTTATCCAGGTAACCTAGATTATTAATTTCAAGTGTTTACACCCCAAATTAACAGAGGAGTTTTGTAGAATATGTAAAAGACAACTCTTTCAACTTAGACCTCTTAGCAGACAAATTCTCGCCCAAAACCTAATTAGAAAGCTTGCTTGATGTCTGTATACACTTTGTTAATTTCAAAATTTTTAGACCGAAAATTGGCTGAATAGTTGGCTAGAGAGCGCAAAGATCAACTCTTTAAAACTTTGACATATTGGCAGTCAAATTGTCGGCTAAAAACAATTAAAAAGCGTGCCCTATGTTTGAATATGCTTTATGTAAAATTTAAAATGTTTCGATCAAGAATTTGATGACTAATTTGGTAGAGATCTAACAGGTCAACTTTTTTGGAAATTTGACACGAACTTTGATCTCTTAACATTTACTTTAGGGGCCTCAAATCAAGTTAAAACGTTTGATCGATGTCTTAGTAACCTATATCTAAAATTTTAGTGTGTTTAGACCCCAACAGACGGAGAAGTTTGATAGTTTTCAAAGGTCAAATCGTTGAATTTTAACCCCTTGACAACGAAATTTGTGGCCGAAAATAGATTAAAAAGATTTTCCCAAAATCTCAATATCATTTTATGTCAAATCTCGAGTCTGTATACTTACAATTGACAGAGTAGTTTGGTAAAAAAATGTACACAGAAAGACACACACGCAGTCAGACAATTTCACTTTAATAGATATATATATATATATATATGTTAACGTTAGTCAACTGAAAATAGCTGCAAACTTAACTATTAAATGAAGGAAGCTGAGTTTAACTAAACGCTTCAAAAGTTTCATGAGATTATGACCCCCACTAAAAACTTAAATATATGAATGGTATTTGTCGGGAGGAAACATTCAGTTTAATAATTTTATGTTCCCTTTGTCTGAGTTCATTTAAGGTTAAGGAAAAAATAAAGGCAAATTTAAGAAACTAATCAATTGCTGAACACTTATGTCTAATAAGATTGTCACCAGCAGATCAAAAAATAAGTAAAAATAGAAAAAAGACCACAAATTTCATTAGAGATTTTCCATCCTATGCGTTATAATATTTGTAACTTATATTAATAAACTATAAAGCAAAGACACACTACATATAATATAGTTTATCTACAAAGTTTTGGTACAGTCCAGACACAAAAATTGTCTGATTCATAATATTCTTTGTGTGAATACTATTTCTGCAGACATCTGCCCAATTAATAATGAAACATTCATAAGAAAAAAGAGCAACAATAATATTTTTCATTAACAATCTTTCCTCTACCACAAAAATTATATTACTTTCTCACAAGCTAATTTTTTAAACAATTCATTACTTCCACATATTGTATTAGTCTCAACTTTATCTCTATTATAAAAATATTCATTAAGAATAGTTTCATCAATATTGAGTCGTTTGCTGTTTATTTTAAGCAATACTGTTTTACTCGAAGTTCTTATATGAATAAATCCAAATTCTTAGAAAATATTTGGCAAAAATATGGCATTTTCGAATTGTGTCTTTTTCATATGTATCAATAAACTTGATTTGTGTGAATAAGAATATTTACATATTGTGAAAAATATTGCATTTCCCTTTGTAGTTTACTTTTAGTTCTGAGAGATCAAAAGCTCCCTCCTGAAGCTAACACTTAATTCTGTTACGATGTAAAAATATACCCAAGGGCTCTTTTAAGAATAGACGCTGTTCCCTTGATGACTGCTATTTGTAATTTGTTGGTCTTTAGCGATTGTTCCTAAGTATTTCTAAAGATTCTTTTTTATAAATCCAGATGATCCAATTTTTTGTAAACTTTTCTTGTTCAGCTCTATTAAGGTCAAAATAATTCATGGCTGTGACATCAATAATCGTCGCGGTTCTTTCGGAGGTGTTCCATATAAAAGTATCTGCCAAGATAGCCTTTACTCTTATCTATCTGCCACTGGTATGTCTTTGTAATAGAACATGGAAACTTTTCCATTTCATGTTATCAGCAGTGGTTCATGTTTCCAAATATTGCTTTTCTCTGGTGTGAGTTCTCATATGAGTCAATGAATTTGATTTCACAGTACAATCATATCTTTGTAGTTGCCATGGTTGTTATTTTTCCGTACTGTGAGTTCTCACATGTCTCACTAACTTTGATTTTTCAGTAAAAGAGTATCCACAACATTAATATGAATGTGGCTTTTCCCTTTTTTAAAATTTTACTTTAGTTAGTTTGAAGAGATCAAGGGGCTCCTTCCTGGGGCTAACACTTGATCTATTACAGTTTAAATTTATATCCGAGGGTTCTTTTAAGAATAGACACTGTTAACTTTATGGCTGCTATCTGTAATTCCTTACAGCTTGGTTTTCCATGGATTGCTTCTAAGTAATTTTGGAGGTTCTTTTTTATTAGGCCAGTTGCTCCTGCACAACTGGTATAATGTTTATTTCTTTCAAAGGCCATGTTGTTTTTAGATCATTTTAAGGTCTTGATATTTTGTTATCTTTTTCCTGTTCTGCTCTATTAAGGCCAAAGTCGTTTGGAATTGTGACTTCGATAATGAGTGCAGTCCTTTCAGGCTTGTTCCATATTACTATATCTGGCTTGATGGCCTTGTCTTTTATGTATCTGCCAGCCTGTATGTCTTTGTCGGAGAACACTGTCACTTTTCCATTTGATGTTATCGGTGGTGGTTCATGTTCCGTGATGTTTGACGACATATCTAGTTGCATCTCTCCACAGATCTTCCAATGTAAGTATCTACATACTTTGTTGTGGCGAGCAATATAATGACCATCGACTAGAAGGATCTTGCATCCAGACATTAGGTGGCTTGGGCTTTCAACAGCTGAGTTACAGAATCTGCATTGGCCATTTGCTTGTAGACCAGCCATTTTCATATATCCATTTGTGAGTAAGCCTTGACCTTGTGTAGCTATAATTAATCGTTCTTCATCAAATCAGTGTGAGTTCTCATATGTATTACTAACTTTGATTTTACAGAAAAAGAATACCCATAAACTACACATGAATGTGGCTTTTCCCCAGTGGGAGTTCTCATATCAATGATTTATCAGAACACGAATATCCACAATCTTCAGATAACTGTGGCTTTTCCCCCAGTGTGAGTTCTCATATGTCTCACTAACGACGATTTTACAGAAAAAGGGTATCCACAAACTTCACATGAATGTGGCTTTTCCCCAGTGTGAGTTCTCATATGTCTCACTAACTTTGAGTTTTCAGTAAAAGAGTATCCACAAACTTTACATGAATGTGGCTTTTCCCCAATGTGGGTTCTCATATGTCTCAACAACTTTGAATTTTCAGTAAAAGAGTTTCCACAAACTTCACATGAATGTGGCTTTTCCCCAGTGTGAGTTCTCATATGTGTAACTAACTTATGTTTCAAAGAAAAAGAATATCCACAAACTTCACATGAATGTGGCCTTTCCCCAGTGTGAGTTCTCATATGGGTCACTAAAGTTGTTTTTTGAGAACAAGAATATCCACAAACTTCACATGAATGTGGCTTTTCCCCAGTGTGAGTTCTTATATGTATTGCTAACTTTGATTTTTCAATAAACGAGTATCCGCAAACTTCACATGAATGTGGTTTTTCCCCTGTGTGAGTTCTCATATGTCTCAATAGAGCTGATCTTTCAGAACAAGAATATCCACAAACGTCACATGAATGTGGCTTTTCCCCAGTGTGAGTTCTCATATGTATTGCTAACTTGGATTTTTCAATAAAAGAGTATCCGCACACTTCACATGAATGTGGTTTTTCCCCTGTGTGAGTTCTCATATGCCTCAATAAATCTGATCTTTTAGAACAAGAATATCCACAAACTTCACAGGAATGTGGCTTTTCCCCAGTGTGAGTTCTCATATGTATTGCTAACTTTGATTTTGAAATAAAAGAATATCCACAAACTTCGCATGAATGTGGGTTTTTCTCACTGTGGGTTCTCATGTCTCAGCAAAGATGGTATCACAGAGGAAGAATATCCACAAACCTTACAACAATGTGGCTTTTCCCAAGTGTGAGTTCATTACTATGATTTTACAGAACCTGAATATCCACAAACTTCACATGAATGTAGCTATTTCCAATGTGAGTTCTCATATGTTTAACTAACGATTATTTATTTGAAAATTAATCAAAACTAATATTACCTTCAAGATGTGTTAAGCTTTCACAACTATTTCATAACATTTGTAAATAGAAGTGGCCAGTATCAGTAATTTTCTCCCAGATGTCGCTTTAGTCTTTCAAATAATGTAATTCCCTTCATCGAATAATGTTTAAAGAAAATCATATTCCATTAAAATTCAATCACAGGGTTCAATCAGGAACATCTGCAAAAAAAGGAAATTCAGTATTTTATTATTTGTATTAGTATTGTTTTTATTGTTAATTTTGTAAGATTTAAGTCACAACCCCTAGATCAATTTCATCGAAAAAGTCATTAGTATCACGTTAAGAATAACTATTTTCTAACTTTACACAGATTTTTCAGTTCTCACATCTCACTAACGATGATGTGTAAGAACAAGAATATCAACATACTTTACAAGAATATTGTTTTACACCAGTTTTCGTATTTAACTTACGATTATATCTATAAATTTTACACGAACATTGCTTTTCTCTTTTTATTCCAAATTTAAATTTTACACAGAATATTGCTTTTCTGTTTTTTCCCCAAATTTACAAATTAGTTCAAGCAAGGGATTCATCATTCTATCAAAACTAATATTATCTTCAAGATGTGTTACGTTTTCACAACTATTTCATACCATTCGTAAATAGTATTTCCCAGTATAAGAAATTTTCCCACAGATGTCGCTGTAGTCTTCCAAATAAGGTAAATCTCTTCATCAAGTAATGTTTAAAGAAAATCATATTCCATTATAATTCAATCATAGGGTTCAATCAGGAATTCAATATTTTTATATTTACTTTTATGTATTAGTATTGGTTATTGTTGTTAATTTTGTTGGATTTAAGTAAAACCTTTACAAGTCACAACCCCTTGATTAATTTCATGCAAAAATTCATAAGCATCGTGTTAAAAATAACTATTTTCTAACTTAACACAGAACCAGTAAATATATGCGTTGCTTAATTTAGTTGAAAATATATATGAAGTTTTTATGATTTAAATCAAAATGCTCTACTATCAAACCATTGTCTTTATATGGGTTTGTTTAGTATCCAACATTTTAACTCTATACATATTTGTTTTTAATTATTATTACTTTTTAGTGTTTTCTTATATAACTGTTAAACTTCTAATTCATCTGAAAATTATTTGTAACTAGATACTTTTAATTTAGAAGGGTGTAAATGTTTAAAGTGTCTTTAAATATCGACCCAACCAGTTTTTAGTTGTATAATGTACACTAGGAAATAATTTGAGATCATTACGAAGACTTCATGAAAGGTGAGTTTTTTAAACTCTACTACAATATAATTTTTAAAGTATCCTATACATCTTCAAAGCTCACATTAGAATATGCATTGAGTATTATTGCCACAAATTAGCTGGTGCAACTACCATAACTTACTCCGTCTTAGATAAGGTTCAGAAGAGTCTCAAATCTAATTCATCCATCCCCACACCCAACCTTCACTCTTTGTCCCACTCTCACAATGTTCAATCCCTATACACTGTTTTCAAGTAATTTAATCAAGTGTGCCTGGATGAATGTATAGTAACTGTACCCCTGAACGTACATACTAATTCTACTTTATTTGACAAGCAGAAAAAATCCTGCCCCTTCCTTGTTCATATTTCCCATATACCAGAAAGTTTTTTTCCTGTTAGACTTTGGAATTCCCTCCATTTTCTGATTTTATATAGCAGAAAGTCTTTTACTCTTATAGTTATCTGCCTCAGTCTGCTACACTTTGCTGTAATTTAAATGTAATATGTACAGATATTGATCAACTTGTTTCTTAGTAATAGTCCCAAACATTAGTCATTTACATCCAGGTGGTAATATGCCTAGTTTGTGATGAAAATGTGTAAATAAACGTCTTGAATGTTTTATTTTCAAATATCTGTTCACCTCTAATTCATATGTACGTAAAATATTTTAATCACAGTTGTTTAACTTAACGAGTTCAATGTTTTGTATTAAAATATTATAAAGACAAAAGATTTAAATAACTATAAACAGATAATACATATTTAATCTAACTAACATATCCCCTAATCCACTGAATTCCCGTTCGAAGATATAACGAAACATATTTTGGCAATGCAACTTACACATTCATATTTATTAAACCAATTATTCATATATGAACATTAAAGAGTATTTCATTGGGTTTTACATTTAATTTCTTATTTTTGCCAAGATTTCCTTTTTGCATTTGAATTTTTAGTGTTATGTATATTCAGCGATTAACGTATCTCATAATCAACAGAATTTGTTTGGGAATGTAATTGGACATGTTACAAGTATGACAGTCCGACTTATATATATTCAAACAGTTATTTTAAACTTACATGTAAGATACGCATTCATAATGATAAAACTTTTTACAATCTGATTCAAATTGATTAATTAAGGAGTCATTTATCTTTTTTATATGAAAGGCGCTACAGACAAGGTATGAAGCCACTTGATATAAGAAGTATTAAAAAAACCAAAGTTGATTAATGCAAAAGCAACACATAACTAGCAGATAACTACTTTACTTAATTTGAAAAAAATTATGATTATAGCCTGGAATATCATTTAGGTTTGGCAGACAAGCTACTCGGAACACGAATCAATTAGTTTATAGTTTACCCACAGTTGACACCTCTTCGACAAGCAATAACAACCCACATGGTCAGGACTTATCCTCTTTTCAAGCTTTGCTCTTTTAAAGTGAAATTTACTTGGCTATTAAATAGAAGTTATGCCACTGAGAACTGTATATGTTTCACATATCTTAACGAAGTTCAGAAATATGTTGGAATTAAATTTGTGACATCTGATTTCCGGATTTTTCAAGAGTATAGTCAAAACATTTTTTGAAAGCTCAAGGTAAACTAATATATTTTTGAGAGAGTAATTTGTTAATTTAAATTTTACATACAGATACGTATCTTTTTAATTACATTTTCACCCCAAACAAGGCACATTCCCACTTTGGTGTAGGGGGCTACTATCAGGGACAACAACTACTGGGGTACTATGTTAGGATTTTGGCAGCAAGATGTCGGTTCACATTACACTTGACCTTCTGCATGTCAGTACCGTTGGTGAAGCAGTGGCCTGCAATGGAATTCCAGAGTTTAGCGGTTCTGGGGAAGAAACTACTGGAGTAGAAAGATCTTTTACATCTAGGGATCTCTACTGTGTGGGGGTGGGATTTAGCTGCCTGTCGTGTTTGTCGAGGGTGTCTACGTCATAGGGGTACAAGTTTCTGAGTTCGTCAGAGCATTCACCATTAAAACACTTGTAGAACAGGCAGAGGGATGCAACATTTCGTCGATGGGACAGAGGCTGAAGCTTAGATGCCAGTTCAGGGCCTATCAGATTGAGGACTCTCTTTTGAACCTTGTCCAGCATATGAAAGCAAGACTCCATACATGGGCGAATGAGGGCCTTATAGACTTACAGGATACTTTCGGGTGTTAGTAGTTTTCTAGCTCGGTAGAGAGAGCCTACCTTCTTCGCAGCGGCCCTGCCAACGCTTTAAATGTAATTGTTCCAACTCATGTTTCCTGTGAACGTTAGGCCAAGCAGTTTGAAAGATGAACTCTCAGATAAATAGTCACTGGCCATTGCTATTGGTGGCAGAGAAGGTTTCTTGCAATTATTGAAGGAAACCAGTTTAGTCTTGGCAGCATTGAATGTGACCATCCATTTTTGTCTGTATTCCACTACAGATTGGAGGTCATCCTCTAGTGTTTTTACCATTTCTTTAGATATATATTCATTTGTTTTCCTGTCATGCCTGTTTTAGAGTGTGGTGTCATCAGCATATATACCTATCTTAGAGGCAATTTTTTGCGAGGAGGTCATTGATGAATATTAGGAACAATAGAGGTCCAAGGATAGATCCCTGAGGCACTCCCGCATTTATATCATATTATTAATTAGTAATTCTTCTAAAACATAAGATCAGGCTTTACATATTCTAGAAAACATACTCTATTAAACTCTTCAAAATTTTCTACATTTTGTAATACTGTTTAAAACATTTGATATGTTCTCAGATAATATTTGAAGCAACAAAAGTTGTATTATATGTATATGAATTTCCGATTGATAAAAACCGGTTTTATCTATTACATTGAAGTTATGCAACTGAGAACTGTATGTGGTTTACCTAACATATCTTTTTAAAAGAGAAGGTATATATATATATATATATATATATATATATATATATATATATATATATATTAGTCTTAGTTGTAGTATTATAAATTTAAATTGAAAATTCGGTAACCGTTCATATACCAATAAGTTTTAAGTCAAAATGGGAATACTTAAACAGTAAACATCAAAATGACCATATTTAATAATTGAGTATTCATACATTGTCTTAACAAAATCAATACATCAAGGAATAGATCGATGGTTACAATTGTTTCAAGACTATTCGGACAAATTCAAACACTATATCATTTTGAAATTTTCACAAGAGCAGTCTTTCATCAGACGTATTGAATAAAAAAACACTTTAACAATGAACAATATGGAATCCATTTCCCTTATAAGGACAAAACATGAGGAAATATTTTACCTACATATCATTCTTCCAAAGTCTTTAAAATGTTTGTATATTTACCTATTTTTGTATTTCTATTTAAAAAACAAAAACAATTTCAATCAAATCATCATTCAACGTTACCACTAATTACCTATGTTAACTTAATATGTTTTACTAATATTATTCACTAATTTATTTAATTAAATTTCTTTATTATATTTTATTTATTTTTAAAATCCAGACTAATCAACTAAATCTTTAGCTATATTGTTTCAATTCTATGTTACTTTCGTTTCATGAATTTGTTTTGTTTATTTACAAAAATACCGGCTAACTTATCTGTAATTTCAAAAAGCGGTTATTGTTTAAAATTTATTCTAAAAGAAAAAAATGGATAACATTACTCTTTATTCAGTACAATCTTATTCTTCATTTAAAACTTAGGATCCAAATTAATTTTTAATTTTTATTTTTCTACCTTTAAAGATTTACGATTAACTAATAGCTTAGACGTTGAATGGGAGGTAACTCTATATGTTCGAAATTTTAAAATTTTTGTACAAATTATTAATTGCCAAATTCCTAATATGAAGTTACGATGTTGAAAGGGAGGTAACTCTATACTTTCGAGATTTTAATGCTTTTGCAGAGTTCTAAGTTGGCAAATCCCTAATATGCATTTATGATTTATTTATAAATTAATCAAAACCATTTAAATCTAGGCTAACCTATTCTAATTATAAGTTTGTAATGCATATCTTAACCGTGATACTGATTTTATTCCCTAAGTTTTAACCTACATTTGCCATCCAGCCATAATTTTCTGAGGTTATATATGGCTTAAATTCAAATAATATCAATTCAGGATTTAAGTTATTTAATACTTATCTAATAATGAGAAAACCCTTATTAATAAGTATTCTGTTAATAAATATATATTTTAGCTCCATGTACGTTTTACTCCAATAAAAGTGGAGGTCCACATTAATTTTTGGATTTAACCGTTCAAAACAAGAATATAATTTAATAAGCAAGAATTTTTCAAGTTTTACTGATCTAAAAACAATATCTATTAATCTCTATTCTTTATTACTAATATTGTTTTTACCAGTGTTGAATTTATATTGCTAATCTTTGTTAATATAATAATAAATAAATAATAAATATCTTATTAATAAATTTTCCGAGGTTATATATGGCTTTAATTCAAATAATATCAATTCGGGATTTAAGTACTTAATTGCTTATCTAATAATAATAAATATCCTATTAATAAGTATTATATTAATAAATATATTATTTAGCTCCATGTATGCTTTACTCCAATGTAAGTGGAGGTCTCCATTGCTTTTTGGATTTAACCGTTCAAAACAAGAATATAATTTTATAAGCTAGAATTTTTAGTTTATTTTTTTTATAGTTTTACTGATCTAAAAACAGTATCTATTGATCTCCATTCTTGATTACTAATATTGTGTTTCTAGTGTTGAATTTATATTGTTAATCTTTGTTAAGCCATTTTATTGATCTCGAAACTGTATCGACTATTACACTATCCACATACCTAATATTGTGTTCCTAGTTTGGAAACCATATTGCTAATCTTTGTTAAGCTTTTTTATAGATCTAAATTTCTTATCTGATAATCCATTGTCTTTATTTTTAATAATGTGTTTCTAGTTTTGAATTTTAGATTCCAGATTTGCTTACTAAATTTTAATGATTTATCACATCTAATTTATTCCATTTTAAGCTATTTAACTCCATTTTTAATCTAGCCTTCCACTCAAAAACCATTTATTCTCACAAGATGTTTTCCTCTCAGCTGCGTTTTAGACGTGATAGCTAAAACATATTCCTATGAAAACATCCCTGTATAACAGCCTTTTATTTAATATTTCTTCTTTAGAATTCACTATCTAGAAGGCTACCAGTAAACATAAATGTCATCTTTTTTATTTACCACGTCTATACTTTCTACCTTTATCTACTGTTGACCATTTTAATTCAAAATCTTTTATGTTTTTATGAAGTTCCCTAATTCCATAACCTAATGCAGTTGTGTTTCTCTTTTTATTTCCAACTAGCGAGGGGTACCCGGCGTTGCCCCAGTGTTTGATCTAAAAACAGTATCTATTGATCTCCATTCTTGATTACTAAAGTAAAGTGTGAAAAAAACAAAAAAATAGGTGCCCGTTACTGACATGCACATTGAGTGCAGGACAGTGTTTTATTTAACGCGAATCTGTTTTTTATATGAAAAACTTAATGCACATGTGGCGATGGTAAGCGATAGCTATTCAGCAGTTAACATTTTCTGTGGGACAGTTTTTAATGAGGTCAATAAACCGGTTTGTTTGTTTTTAACTAACTTTGGAAAAAAACAGCTCCCTGTTTATTAGGGGGAGTGTCTTGTCTCGAAATGTAAGCAAACGTCTGATATGACGAAGCCGATATTGATCAAACGTTACATAGCTTTCTAGAGACAACTGGCCGAAGACTATAGAATAAACGAAGTAAAAAAAAATAAAGTAAGGTTGCCCGCGTGTCTAAAGATGTAAAGAAAAAGAATAGTTTTGGTCGTGAGGCTGGATTGAACCCAGGAGCCTTGACGCGGAGGTGAAACAAACTCCAACCACTTAAATGTGTAGGCCAAGAGTAAGAGGAATTGATTATAATGTTAAAATAAGGCTTATAAAGCGAGTGAAAGAGGTTTGATTGACAGATAACCAGTAAACGAGGTCATTGTAGGAGCGTTATGAGATGACGTAGCAGTATTTTATTTTTTTGTTTTACTTCACATTAGCGTTTATTAAATTACGTATTTCGTTTCCTGTCTAGACATCTCTCTCTGTCTCTCTCTCTCTCTCTCTCTCTCTCTCTCTCTCTCTCAGTTTGCGTTTGTGTATGTGTGTGTGTGTCTCTCCCTCTCTCTCTCACCTCGTCTTCCTTACTCTAAAGACTGTTACTAAAAAAAGAAAAAGGCGTCTGGCTGGTTTTTTTTTTGGTAAAAACTTCGATCGTTAATATTTTTTGTAAGCGATTTTTTTTTTACTTCACATTTTTGGCTTGTTATTTTTCGTGTAACTATCGTATCTTATTACTTTTAATGCGCTAATAACTTTGGTAACGTTGTCATAGCGTAGAAGTTAATAGTTTAGCTTGTGTGAGGGTTAATTTTTTTTACTGATGACAATTTTTAAATTCAGACTGCCATTAGAGCTTGCTGACATCAAGATCACGTGACATGACTAAGCGGGTTTTAAATACAAGTTGACCAAAAAAAACGGCTCCGTGTATACTTTATGTAGAAGAGTTGGCGCCCGTATTTTTTGGGGCAGTTATAAATCGATTTAAAAATATATAATGGTTAACATTAAAATGTAACTTTTTGGGCCCCCCTGCAGAAAATCGATGAATTGACGCACTCCTGATGGTCCTTTTGGGCTAATTTTTCGATATTTGTCGTCCGGATGGTGGGGCTTAAATATGATACCAAGTTTGTTAATTTTTGTTCCGTCGGTCAAAAGTTTTTAGCAGACACACAAACATACATACATACATTTTCGCTTTTATATATATATATATATATATATATATATATATATATATATATGTTAATTCGTGTACTATCCCCCTTCTATCATTATCAACAACAGTTTCTGAATCTTTCCTTAAAAACGCACCGTGCGGCTTCAAGATATACTTACTTTATATTCTCAGCCTGAATCTCACATTTGTACACTATTTCTGAGATTAAGCATTTGCCATCCAACGGACAATTGCCAGGTATTCTGCAATTACAGTTTCTCTCTATAACTCGTTCCTCCAATACTGACTTATTATTATTCCTTATTTTCCTGTTATTAGAGTTTATTTTAGGGTTGGCTAAGTTGGCAGAGGTCGATAAAGATAGTTTTACTGAGTTCCTATTAATTATTTTGCTTAATTTCTTCTCAGGTGGGAAATTCTTATCTTTTTGATTTACCAGCTCTATACTTTCTACCTTTATCTACTATTGACCATTTTAATTCAAAATCTTTTTTGTCTTTATGAAGTTCCCTAATCCAATCACCTAATGCAGTGGTGTTCCTCTTTTTATTTCAATCACCTAATTTATTTCAAGTGTTAATTCTATCACCTTCTCCATTAGTTTCATTTACCGGTTCATTATTATTCCTTATTTTGCTTGTTTTCCTGTTATTAGGTATTCTGCAATTACAGTTTCTCTCTATAACTCGTTCCTCCGATACTGACTTATTTTCCTGTTATTAGAGCTTTTTATAGGGTTGGCTAAGGTGACAGAGGTCGATAAAGATAGTTGTACTGAGTTCCTATTAATTATTCTGCTTAATTTATTCGCAGGTGTGAAATTCATATCAATTATTCTGTAAAATTCCTTAGAGATATTGTTTTGGATATGCTCGCTAAACGGTGGATTAAACCAAACCTGTTTCTTGCGTCTGTTTCTCTTATTCCTAGTACCCACCTCATCATTACCTGTTTCACTGCTATTATTACTCTCCCTGTTTTTATTCCTTTTATCCTTTTTATTGTATTCATTATTAATCTTTGGTTTCTTTCTTGCTCTCATTGCCATGTTGTACGATATTGTGCAGTTAGGTTTGTTATTCCTACTGTTTGCACTCTTCGTGTATTCTATTTTCCCATGGTATCCCGATTTGAGAAGAGCTTCATTGTAATAATCTTTGTTTTTATCAAAAAGACTTTCATTCTTTGATGGCTCATATATTGTTTTAGAAATATTGGAGATGAGTGCCTTCTTCATACATTCAGGATGATTCGAATGATAATCAATGTAGAATAGTTTTTGATTAGGTTTGTGATACGGTTCATATGTGTTATCATTAAGATTTCGAGTAATGTCTAGAAAGTTTACTTCTTTGTAATTGCTGTCTATTGTTATTTCTAATCCCATTTCATTAAAAACATTTCTGATATTTTTCCTAGTTTTTTTTCAGTAATTCGATCGCTGGAATTAATTATAACTAGTGCATCATCCCTATATAGCCCCTCCTCCATTTAAACCAGGTATTTTTCTGTCTATCTCCTTTAGTAAGTACAAACCTATCAACTCAGTAACCCACACAGAATCGGGGACCCATTTTAATGTCAATATATATATATATATATATATATATATATATATATATATATATATATCTGTATGTATCTATATATATATATATATGTGTGTGTGTGTGTGTGTGTATGTGTGTGTGTGTATGTGTAGTATTCTAAGTAAATCCACATCATAAACGATGAAATTGTCGCAATAGAAACTGACATGTCTCTATTTCCATTTGATGACAACCGGTTAAAATATAAACATTCATTTTGAATGTACCCCTGTTATATCAAAGAACCTACTCTTGATTTTTTTATGCCGGGCCTTATAGCTTGTGTAGTAATAACTTTTCAAATGAACTGGTAATATAAAGTGCCTTCCTGTCGATCTGTAATCATTTTTATTTTAATTTTTTTTCTATTTTATTTTCTGTCTTATGAACCTATCAAAAAGAAATTATTTAATAATTGAGAAGACCTTTCCAGCTATACCATAGCAAGAGACATTGTGAAGTAAAACTTTATGCCATACCCTATCAAAGGCCTTAGATATGTCAAGAACAATGGCCTTAGAAAGGTTGCCTCCGTCGAGAGATTCTCTAATCCTATGAGATATAACTGTAGGCACATCTGGTCTAGATCTAGTGGAGCGGAAACCATAGTGTGTGTCACTAAAAAGGTTATTTTTGCTGAGATGGTTGATTACTTCTGTATTTACCACAGATTCCAGTCTTATTCAGACTTATAAATAAATGTTTTTACAATTAAAGATTCCTCCACGATATGATAAGTCACTTCACTATAAGGAAACACTACTGAAGGCGGTGAAATGACGCAAAATAGCCCCAGGGTCAAGAGGTTGATATCATGAAAACGATAAATTTGCGACAGGTTTGATTATCAGATTCGTTGTCACCGATCTCGACTACCTCTAAAAAAACAAATTAGAGTTGTTAGTGTTCTGTTGTAGCGTAACGTATCATTTACCAAACTTTTATATTCGTCTCTGTCTTAACACTGATTCCAACGCCTTTTAATGGTTTTGTTTACGTTGAGGTACTAAAAACCGTTATCCTATTCACCATCGCAACATTAGGTGTGTCAGAAATTTCGAGAAAATAGTGAATAATTCCACCTCATCTTTCCAAGCTTATTACTCCTCGAAAAATGTATTTTTTTTCAATTAAAGGAGCAAAGACCAAGGTTTCATTAAAAAAAAACAACAACGTGTTTTTTTTAAAAAAAGGTTTTAAACTTCGGACTTTACAGGTAAATTTCTAAAAAACAGTTCTTTTTTTGTTTTTAATTTGAATACATTATTTATTGGCCTTTTCTCTTCAATTTGTGATACATAAGACTTTAGTACATAAATTTATTATTTACTTTTTAATAGACATTTCAAAATGGGAAGTGTGAATTATTCAACCCCCTGTCTTTCCAAGCTTATAACTCCTCGAACAATGTAATTCAAGCCCTAATTGTTTTTTCAATTAAAGGAGCAAGGACCAAGGTTCCATTTAAAAAAACAAGAAAAAACAAATAACGTGGTTTAAAAAAGGTTTTAAACTTCATACTTTACAGGTAAACTTCTAAAAATACTACTTGTTTTTTTGTTTTAAATTTGAATATATTATTTATTGACATTTTCTCTTCAATTTGTGAGTAAATTAATTATTTTCTTTTCGGTGAATACATTAATTATTTACGTTTTAATAGAAACTTGAAAATGGGGGGCGTTAATTAAAAAAAAAAAACGTTTGTCTAAGATATTATATTCAGTTTATTGGAAAGACATAAAATTTCACATTGACCTTGAAAATATCGTAAAAATAGAATCAATAGAAAAATGTTGATAGATTTTTAAAGTTTAAAAATTGAAAAATATTGAGTTCGGAAAATTCATTACTGTTTAAAAAAAAAAAAATTCTATTACTTTTAAAACAACTGTAATAGTTTATTTTGGAAGTATAATCCATATAAAAAAAATAACCCACTTTTAACAGAGAAATTACGAGATTTTTACATTTTCTTCGCAGTTTCGTTTTAGGGGTGTCAAAAATTCCTACAAAAATTCTGATACACCTATCGCAACATTAGTGACACTCTCTGTTAATCTGCCCCCCCCCCCGTCGTAACATGTTAAAACAATTAAATATTTAAAAAAGGTTGTTTTTTTTGTGCTCAGTTGTCTAACAATTTGACCAAGTCCCAATGAAATTATTTTTTACATCATAATTATTATTATTTTCTCAGAATTCATAAGTTTTACTTAAATAAACACATTTTGTTCAAAAATCCAAATGTCGGATTGAAAAATATATTTTTAGAAGTTTTTGTTTTTTTTAAGTTTCTTTTGTGTTCAAAACAGAAATATTTTTTATGGGAGAATTTTTATTATTATTATTATTTTAATAATGTATGTTATAAAAAACATAACCAAATCAATATTTTTTTTATTGGATTGCAATAAAAAAAAAGAAACTTATTTTAATGTTTCAGATTATTTAAAAAGTTATTGGATGCAAATTTATTTTAAAGTGTATGAAAAAATAACTTACCTTTTATTCCAGGAATTAAATGCGAAAGAAAGTGGGATGAATTCGTTTTTTTTCCTTTGTGTTCAAAACAGAAAATTTGTTTTGTTTGTTAGAATTTCTGTAGTAAATTGATACAACTTTTGCTTTGTGCGTCCAATTCATTAAGAAAAAAAAAATGAAAATATAAAAGAATAAAAATTAAAAGATGAAAAACACAAGTTAAACGTGAAATTATTTCAAGAGAAAATCAACTGTTAAACAACAATGAATTAAGGTAATCGTAAAACGGTGTAATCGTTATTTAGTTCCTCGAGTAAAAAAATGTCCGTTCATTAGTTAAAAATGTGCAATTGTTTTCCAATCATTCCTAAAGCATATTAAATAATGAAATAAATGATATCGATGCTTAAAGATTAAATAATTATAGCATTAATACAATTAAAACAATCGACGTTTTTATAAAGCAGCGTCACATTTTAACCGGAAGTTACTATTGCTATTGTATAAGAAAATCTTTCCTACCTTCAATGACCTCGGATTTTGAGAGATGGATGCGAAAGCGTCTTTCCCTTTGTGATTGTTTTTTATACTAATGGAGAAATCATGTGACCCTAAATCTTCTATAAAATTGTATGGGTTGACTAGCTTATATATTATTTTTTACCCCCATCTTTACAATCGGTTCACGGTTTACACCGTGTCTGTAGTTGTGCCTTTTCTTCTTTTTCCTTTTCTCTTTTTCTTCTTCTCTTATTTACAAGTGGGACACCGTCTTGGTAGTTCCTTTGTTTTTTCTTTTCTCAATCAATTATTGTATTGATAAAGAATTATTACGGGACCACAAGGACTAATACCTGAGGTCGCAACCGACGGCATCTGTTGCAAGAGGTAAGACGTTCTTTTTCTCTTTCTCTCTCAGCCAGTTGTCATTGATGTGTGTGTCAGGATAAATTTCTTAGCCTCAGACCTTAGTTCTTGATTATACCTTTTTTTTTATATAGCATCCTATTAAGAAGTCGCTATAATTGAAGCCATAAACGTTTTAATAATTAAATCAGTCAATTTCGATCACATTCAAGCCAGATGTAAATTACAGACATTCAAGCGCAAATTCTGAGATATCCAGGAAACAGAGAAACAATTATAGAGCAAATCATATCCGGAACGAAACATCAAGAACTTGGAAAACAATTTCTAGCAAAGGGTAAAGATTTAGCAGATTTGCCGTTTAGCCTCAAACTCTATTATGACAAAAAGGGACACGTTGGGTAGGCACGGGTATATAGCGCTTAAACGTTTGTTTATATTTACGTGATTATTGAAAATGTAATACTATGATTAACATTTGATTTGAGTTAATCACATTGTTTAACAAAGAAAAAAAGAAATAATGAAAGATTAATTTTTAAACTTCATCATGCATTATCCTCTTTTTTATTTGTTAAATAACATATTTGTATTGTTCAATATTTTAAATTATAAAATAATAATTTTAAATTATAAAATAAATAAAACATTTAATCATTTTTAAACTATCTTTCATTATTATTAATTTATTTATTTACTTTTTTTTTTGTTAAACAACGTGGTTTACATTTAGCTCTATACATACCGGTATCGAGGCAACGTGTCCCTTTTGGTGGTAATATGCTTTGAGGCTATTCGTTAGGCACCGCCAAAACTGGGGGGCAGGTCAGTACTTTTTGACAGACCGTCTTTTTAAAAATCTACCAAAAATCAGGTAATTATCCGATCAATACGAAATTTTCAGCGATTATTAGGAGAAGAATAAACTTTATAAAAGTGTACTTATTTTTCGTAAACGATATTTATATATATATATATTTTTTTGCTTACAAAACCGCCCCTTGTTTTTAATAGGAAACAAATATCCTTAAAATAATCATCTAAAACTGAACAAAACATATTGTGTTGTATTCGCACAATTAAACGACAAATCTGCCAAAGATTTTACACTGCAGGGAGCTATACACTAAGGCAGGACACATGAAGCTTCCATAGCCCGCATGAGACAACTAGATGAACTCTACAAACGAAAAGAAAAAGAGATAGATGCAGTACAATACAAGCATTGTAAACGATGCAAAGGTTATAATCCATTTGGAAAACGTTAAGCATAGGGTACAATATGTCCAGCTTTCGGAGAGAAAAATCATTGGGCCAAAGTCTATACAAACAAAAATTAGAAAGCAGCAGAGAATGTGGCAACACTCACAACATGGAAGAAGGCAAATAGTAAACCAGGATGACGAGAAATACTAAGGAAGCAGTAGGTGTATCAGAATTTGGGGGATAATTTTTGACACCCCTAACACAAAAAATGCATTTTTTACGTACTGAAATCAATCGAATTTTATGAGTTAAATATTTTTCAATTTTTAAACTTTAAAAATCTATCCAAATATTTCTATTGGTTCAATTTTTACGATATTTTCATGGTCAATGTGAAATTTCATATTTTAGACAAACGTGTTTTTTTTAAATCCCCCCCCATTTTTAAATGTCTAATAAAATTTAAATAATTAATTTACGTACCAAAGTTTTATATATTACCAACTGAAGATAAAAGATCAATAAAGAAAATATTCTAATTTAAAACAAAAAAAGAATTGTTTTTGGAAATATACCTGCAGAGTTCAAAGTGTAAATCCTTAAAAAAAAAACAACAAAAAAAATGTTGATTTTTTTTTTAAGTGAAAGCTTATGTGAAGCAAATATCGTAAAATAAATATTGGACGCTGACGACAATTTTTTCTATTTCATTCAATCTTTTGCAAAAACTTATAAGTAAAAGTTGTCTATTTTTAACTTATGAGGACACACATTTCTTCACGCACAAGGCTAAACGGCTAATGCAAACGTGTGGTTTTTACTTCCAAGAACAAACACTACTTTCGGTGTTTCGATAACAATGCAAATATTCTTACGTAATGGCGGTTTTTCAATTACGCGTTTTAAAAAAATCCTTTTATTTAAAAAATATATGGAATTTAAAATATAAATATGGATAGATTCTTAACAATGAAAAATAGAAGTACACATTGAATAGTATTTTTTATAGGTAAATGATTTTTTAAAATATTTTTTATAATCGAATAAGTAAAATTTCGTTTATTTTCTTCAAATCTTTTTTAAAGAAAACCGATTAAAAATGCAAATATTACATAATTTGCAATTAAACCTGTTTTTTTTTAATTTGGTCTTTGCTCCTTTGATTGAAATAAATTAGGGTTTGAATTACATTTTTCAAGTAGTTATAAGCTGGGAAAGATAGGTGGTCGAATTATTCATTTTTTTCACGCATTCTTAAGATCGGTTTCTGACAAACCTAGTGCAAAGGTGTGCAAATAAATAATAAAGCTAAACTAATTATAACAATAATGCGATTAAAACAATTGACGTTGTTATAAAGCAGCGTCTCACTTGAACCGGAAGTAGCTTACTATTGCTATTGAAGCCATGAACGTTCTTTTTTTCTTTCCCTTTTTTAACACTCAAGATGAAAAATGTAATAAAATGAAATCAACGTTGGTAATGCAGACTATTAACTCATTGTAGTCATCGTGAAATACCGGAAATTCTGGAAGTAGACGGTTGCAGCCAATTGATAGATCACAATAATGAATTGGTTAACCTACCAAACAAAAGCCACCACCAAAAAGTAACCCAGATATCATTTAGCAAAAAAATCGGTGAATGATTACAACCATAATTGTATTTCCATATTGCTCCTTTATATCTGCATCAATATAGATAAAGTGGATCAGAGAATTTCGATGATTTTCTTACCAGATGTAAATTACAGACATTTAGGTGCAAATTCCGAGATATCCAGGAAAGAGAGGAACGATTATAGGGCAAGTCATATCTTGAACGAAGCAATTAAAACAATTGACGAAACACAACAACCGTGTGCACTCAGTAACTGGCTTATAATACAAAGAAATTACGAGTTATTTATATTTTATTTGCAGTTTTGTGTTAGAGGTGTCAAAAATTCTGATACACCTAACCGTGTGCACTCTGCAAATGGCTTCCAGGGGGACAATGAAGGGATCTTTAATAAGTTTGAACTGATGTCTTTCGACTCTGTTCCAAAAAAAAAGTGACAGTCGGCCAGAGATTTTTACAAACCTTATAATAAATTTCCCAACGTCCCAGGCACACACTTTCTGAAAGCTAAAGTTGATACAAGAGCCTACGTACCTTCCAGAAAATGTTCCCACACCTGACAAGTGTAGCAGGACAACCACTCCTCGGTGCAACAAGGAAAAACCAACCGGGCGCTTCTCCACTATTAGGACGAAATTTCGGAAATCGTAATTCTGAATTTCACATGAAAACAATGGCATCAACGTATTCCTTTTAAATGATTATATCTAAAAGAAAATCGATGAGGTAGAAAATTATTTATTAAAGAAAAAAAAAGAATTTTAAGAAAATTACCACAGAAGAATTAAAAAGGGAGGTATTTTTCCGTTTCGATTGAAACAAGATCGCCGTTATTTTTCACCTGCTAACACGATTAAAGTTGTTTTTATTTTTTTCATAATTTAGTAATATTCACGTAATTTCGACTGAGTTATTTGGAAGCAACCATTGGAATTTATTAAAATTGACATAAAATTAGTAGAAACTATTGTTTCTTATCTGAAAACTTTATTTATCGACTACAAAATCTCGTTTGAATAGTGTTGAAGTACCAGCAACTATTTTTTAAATCAATTTTCACTTTGAAGTAGGGGGAGCTACTATTGGGGACATAAGTTGCAGGGATATTATGAAGGGAGAGGGGTAGCAAGATGTCTGTTAACATCACACTTGGACTTCTGCATGTCAGTACATTTGGGAGCAGAATCCCGGAAGGGAGTTCCAAAGTTAGCAGATCTGGGGAAGAAACTATTGCAGTGGAAGGCTTTCTTACACCTAGGGATCTTTACTTTATAGGGTTCGGATTTAGCTTCTTGTTGAGTTTGTCGGGGGTATTCACGTCCAGAGGGTACAAGTGTTTGTAGTTCGTCAGAGTATTCACCATTAAAGTACTTGTAGAACAGGCAGAGAGATGCAACATTTCGTTGATGGGACAGAGGCGGAAGCCTAAATGTCAGTTCAGAACCTATCAGGTTGGCGACTCTCTGTTGAACACTGTGCAGGATTGAGAGGCAAGTAGGAGATGCACCAGCCCAAATGTGACAACAGTACTCCATATATGGGCGAATGGTGGCCTTATAGAGGTACAGGATACTTTCAGGCATAAGTTAGTTTTCTAGCACAGTAGAGAGAGCCCATCTTCGCAGCAACCTTGGCAATGCTCTCAATGTATCTATTTCAGTTCATGTTCCCTATAAACGTAAGGCCGAGGAGTTTAAATGAAATACTTTCGGGTAATTAATTCTTGGCCATTGCTATTGGTGGTAGAGAAGGTTTCTTGTAATTATTTAAGGAAACAAACTAAGTCTTGGCAGCATTGAATGTGACCATCCATTTTTATTCTCATTCCACTACAGATTGGAGGTCATCCTCTAGTGTTTCTGCCATTTCCTTTCATATGTGTTCATTTGTTTTCCCCTCGTGTCTTTTATAAAGAGTGGTATCATCAGCAAATATACCCAATTTTATCAGGGAAGTCATTTATGAACATCAGGAATAATAAAGGTCCGAGGGTGGACCCCTGAGGTATTCCCGCATTTATATCATATTGTGTATATGTACGACCATCGGGGACAACCTGGACTTTTTTCTTGCTTAAGAAGAATTTAATTGCATTATGTATTCTTCCAGTGATCCCATATGATCTAATTTTCCTTAGAAAACAATTATGCTATACCCTGTCAAAAACCTTACATAAATGGAGGGCTACCGCTATATCATCCCCTGTTTTGTTCAGTGAATGGTATATACGTTCAGATATTAGAGTTAGAATATCTGCTGTGGAATGTGCTTGTTTAAATCCATATTGTTTATCGGCCAGGAGTTTAGCAGTTGTAAGGTGATGGACTAGAAGTTGATTAATTCAGGACATAAATATTTTGACGAACAGCGGGAGAAGGCTAATGTTGCGATGATGTATAGTGTCAGCTCTTTCGCCAGAATTCTTGAAAACTGGTACCACAGAAGCAGTCTTCCAGCAGTCCAGAAAGCAAGATTCGTTAAGGCATTTGTTGTAAAGTTTGGAGCGTTTTTAATAGCACAGCTGGGATGAGGTCGGGTACACATGCTTTTGAGGTGTCTAGGTTTTTTATGATACCATGTACCTAAGAAGAGGTTACTTTCAAATCATTTAGTGAAGCGTCTGTCTGCAAAAGAAAGTCAAGGAGGGAGTGGTGTGCCGGATCCAATGTGGAGTTTGAGGCAAACCGACTGGCAAGCAGGTTAGCCTTCTCAGTTGCCGTGTAAGCAACCTCATGATTATTTGATAGTGAGAGAATGAGTTGACTGCTAACTATTTACTACACTGTTGTAGATTTTCCAAAAATAAGAGTCTCCTAATTTGTGTTCTTGCATGGGTTTCTGGTAGTTTCAGTTTATTCTGACTTAGCTCTCGCTTTTACTTCTAGCTTCTATATACTTCTCTCTGAACTGGACTAATGTCCGTTGAATATGCGGTATGCATGCTGCCTTTAATCAATGACATCTGCACAAGTAGAAGTAAACCATTGGGAAGAGTGGGGCTTGCTATAAAATTTCCGTGTGGGGACATGTGCTTCAATTGCAGTTTTGAACCATTCAGTAGTCTCATTTGTGCACTGTTCTCTTGGAATAGAAAAGGTATTTTGCCATGAGGAATCTCTGATGCGATCCTTGATTGCTTCTCAGTCAGCCTTTTTGTAATACCTCATTGTTTTGAGCAGTGAGTCTTCAGTTTTGGGACAGGAATTTAGGAAGATTTCTACCATTATCACAGCGTGATCAGCATTCCCGTGTGGGCTGTGGGCATTTCTTGTACAATCATCAGGAACTCTGGTCAGAAATAGGTGTAGAAGTTAGGCATGTTGATCTTGCTGGTCTGGGTAACATGTCGGAAATGTCACCGTCTGTGATAGGGAATGAGATATAGAGAAGCTATGTGTTGTGCTACCAGCTACATCGGTGTAATTAGAGAATCCAAACCAGTTACTGTGGTGGAAAGTGAAGTCACCAAATACATATACTTGATGCTAGCATTGAGAGAGAGAGATAGAGAGAGAGAGAGAGAGTGCGCTGTATCTATGCTCTCAAATACCTTTTTCACAAGAAGGAAACTGGAAGACAATATATACAGACTATAATATGACTACCTTCGACCAGTGATATTCAACTAGTAAGTCTACATTTTGCAATCCAGCACACCTCAATTTCAATGAAACACAGGATCTGCTAAATATGTATCCAGATCGTTTTAACAGTATCGGTAATTTTGAGGCTGAATATCATATTGTCTTCATACCAGACAACCACCCACTAATACGTGCACAGAGAAAATGTCTCATACCTATGAGAGAAGAAATCCAGACTGACTTGGAAAATATGGTAAAACAAGGTGTCATACGAAAAAGTAACAGAACCTGCAAAATGGGTCAACAGCTTTGTTTATGTGTGTAAAGACAATGGAAACTTAACCTATTTTTAGATGCGAAAGATTTCAACAAGGCCATCATGAGATGCCATTACAAGACCTCTATAATGAAAGAACTTGCACATAAACTCTCTGGTGCCAAATATTTTTCTAAATTGGATGCTAAAAATGGCTATTGGTATATCAAACTCGATTCAGTCTCACAACTGTTGACTAGAATACCTTCAACTCCCTTTTTGGAAGATTAAGTTTTCCAACGGATGCCTTTGGTCTGGTAATGTCTCAGCGTGTGTTTATCTAAAAGATGGCGGTGATCCTGCAGAAGTGCCTTGACACTCTAAGGCTGATCAATGATGTCATTGTTTTGGAGGAACCCAAGAAGAGCATGAAAAGAAACTTCACAATTTAATGAGGATTGCACAGAAGGAATGACTTTGCTTCAAATGCGAAGAGTGTTCAATCAATCAAAAGTGTGCAATCTACGATTAAAATGCACCCTAATCCAAGCAAGGTAACAGACACAGAAATGTTTCCTAGTTCATTGAACACCACCGACATGTAGAAGGTGTTGGTAATAATCACGTACATGGCATTTTCCATACCCCACCTTTCAGATCACACAACACCATTGAGAAATTTTCTTAAAAAGAAGTGGAGTACTAGTTGACAGAAAATCACCAGATAAACTTTCAGCAAATCAAGGATCTAATTTGCAAGGATATGTTATGTTGAACTTTGATTCTGCAAAGCAAACCAAGTTCATCAAGTAGTGAACTTGACACCGTCCTCCATCAAAAAGGAAAACTCAAAGCATTTGCATCTAAATCTTTAACAGAGACTAAACAACGCTATGCCAACATTGAGCGGGAACTCCTTGCAGTTGTTTTTGGCTGTGAACAATTCAGGGCGTACATCTATGGAAGTGTGTTCCAAGTGGAAAGCGATCGTAAGTCTCTGGAAATGATCAACTTAAAAATTTTGGATGCAGCTCCATTTCCTATCCAACGCGTGCTGTTAAGGATTAAAGAGAGTACAGAAGTCAATGGGACAATATCGTAGTAATCATTAGTAGTGGAAATTTGGAAAATTGGATTACTTAAACTTCTATACTAAAGAAAATAACGCTTGGAACATCTCAAAGGCATCAATCAAAACGTTAACAAAGAGAGGATAATGACACAACTCTATCAGAGGCAAGAAAATAAGATGTACCATGATCAACATACCAAATGTCTGCTCAGACTGCAAAGTGCAGGGAACCAAGGTCGTACATGATACAGACCCCTTCCGAAAAAAAAACTCTTTGTTGAAATCGTCAACACTTTAGAATTACATCATGTGTTGTGTAACCGTGTGTTTCGAGAGAGTATATGTAAATATCTTTGAGTGTGTATATCTCAGGATGTATATTGATATGACATATATCAGGCTGTTTAACGGGATGACATTTCGAACAGGAGATACACATATAACGGGAATTACATTTATATTACTTGGTTACATCATGAGGAATGAGATGAATTCTTTTATCATATTACAATACGAACAGTTCTTGTTAACACAGATGAGGGAGAATCATTACTTATGATGATGGTGGGGACACATAATACTTGGTGGGGAGTTATACAATGTTCATTTACAGATATTAAGACAAAACATATTTTACCTTTCAGTTGCAATGACGACAATGAAGACCATGTTTACAAAATGTGCACATCTTTTTATTATTCATCCGGATGATTGATTAATCAGGAATTCAAACCTTTTATAATTACATGGTCGTACCTTCCCCTTTCACCTCCAATAAGAATAAATCAATGCAATTTATTATATACTTTTTAATTTTAATAAGAATAACTCAATTCTTTATTTATGTTTATAAGAATAAATCAATGAAATTATATTCTTTATTTATTTTAATAAGAATAAATCAATGAAATTACTTATATTCTTTATTTTATTATGAATAAATCAATGTAAATCAATATATTCTTTATTTTTATAAGAATAAATCAATGTAATTAAATATATTCTTTATTTATTTTAATGAGAAATCACTGCGATTAATTATATGGTTTATTTATTTTAATAAGAATAAATCAATGCAATAAAATATATTATTTATTTTGATAATTCGATTCCTATTCTAATCTGTTCTTATTCTTTATTCTGTGAAAAGATTAATGTACAAAACATTAAAACTGTTCCCTTCATCATGTCTACGTTTATAAGTCTAAACTAGATGATTTATTTAAAACGGATTATAAAACTTTTGATTAGATTAATAGTGTAAATTAGACTAGAATATTTTGTTACTGAGAGACTTGAGCGTTTAAATCTGCGTTTAATGTTTGACATTTAAATTTTACTAACAATAAATAAAACACTCTAATATTATGGTTTTTACAAGTACATCAAATAATTTTATTTTCGGTTAACATTTTATAACATTAATACATACAGTGAGAATAGGCAGTTTATTTAAAACAGATTATAAGACCTTTTGATTAAATTAATAGTGTACAATTAGACTAAAATATTTTGTTGCTGAGAAACTTGAGCGTTTTGATTAATACATACATTAAGAATAGGCAATTTATTTAAAACAGATTATAAGACTTTTATTGTTTTACTTTTAGTTCTGAGAGATCAAGGGCTCCCTCCTGAAGCGAACACTTGATTTTTTGACGATGTAAATTTATATTTTAGGGCGTTTTAAGAATAGATGCGGTTCCCTTGATGGCTGCTATTTGTATTTTGTTACAGCTTGGTCTTTCAGCGACTGCCTCTAAGTATTCCTGAAGATTCTTTTTTATTAATCCATATGATCCAATATTTTGTAATATTTTCTTGTTCAGCTCTATTAAGGTCAAACCCATTTATGGCTATAACATCAATAATAGCCGCGGTTCTTTCGGACTTGTGCCATATTACAATATCTGGCATGATAGCCTTGTATTTTATGTATATGCCGCTGGTATGTCTTTGTAATAGAACATGGAAATTTTTCCATTTCATGTTATCAGCAGTTGTTCATGTTTCTAAATATTGCTTTTCTCTGGTGTGAGTTCTCATATGAGTCAATAAATTTCATTTCACAGAACAAAAATACCCACAAATGTTATTTATTATTTATCTGCACTGTGAGTTCTCAGATGTTTCACTAACGAGGATTTCCAACTAAAAGAATATCCACAAACTTCACATGAATATGGCTTTTCCCCAGTGTGAGTTCTCACATGTTTAACTAAATTTGATTTCAGAGAAAATGAATACCCACAAACTTCACATGAATGTGGCTTTTCCCCAGTGTGAGTTCTCATATGATTCACTAACTTTTGTTTTTCAATAAAAGAGTACCCACAAACTTCACAGGAATATGGCTTTTCCACAGTGTGAGTTCTCATATGATTAACTAAATTTGATTTAACAGAATAAGAATATTCACAAACTTCACATGAATATGGCTTTTCCCCAGTGTGAGTTCTCATATGGCCCAGTAACGATGATTTCACAGAACAAGAATATCCACAAACTTCACATGAATGTGGCTTTTCCCCAGTGTGAGTTCTCATATGACTCACTAAGTATGATTTCAGAGAACAAGAATATCCACAAACTTCACATGAATGTGGCTTTTCCCCAGTGTGAGTTCTCATATGGTTCGCTAACTTAGATTTTTCAGTAAAAGAGTATCCACAAACTTTACATGAATGTGGCTTTTCCCCAGTGTGAGTTCTAATATGATTCACTAAATTTGATTTAACCGAACAAGAATATTCACAAACTTCACATGAATATGGCTTTTCCCCAGTGTGAGTTCTCATATGTCTCACTAATGATGATTTAACAGAACAAGAATATCCACAAACTTCACATGAATGTGGCTTTTCCCCGGTGTGAGTTCTCATATGTCTCACTAATGATGATTTAACAGGAAAAGAATATCCACAAACTTCACAAGAATGTGGCTTTTCCCCAGTGTGAGTACTCATTTCTCACTAGCAATTGCGTTTTAAAAGAATATCAACCACTTTTACAAGAATGTGTGTTTCACCAGTGAGAACTCTAATATGTTTAACTAATTTTTCCATATTTTCTTCAGTATGTTTTTTCAAGTATATCAACGCATATCACATGAATCTCGCTTTTCCCCAGTGTGAGTTCGCAGATGTATGAATTACCTTTGTTAAATTAAGAGTATCAACACACTTCACAAGGATGTGGACTTTACAGTGTGAATATCAAGCACTTTTACAAAAATGTGGGTTTTCACCAGTGAGAACTAGTTCTTCAAATTTTTCCCAATAATTTTTATACATTTTACACTAAAAATTGTCGTCAATTTTTACTTCAATTTAAATTATTAGTCTTTTCGCCAGTGTGAGTTCTCATATGTATCACTTACTATTATTTTCCAAACAAGAATATCCATACACTTTACAGGGATGAAATATAAATACACTTTACAAGAATATTGTTTTACATCAGTGTGAGTTCTCATATTTAACTAACGATAATTTTATAGAACAAAAATGTTTATACATTTTACACGAAATATTGCTTTTCTTTTTCATTCCAAATTTAAAAATCAGTTTGATTAAGCAGGGGATTGATCATCCTACAATATGTTAAACATTAAAACAATAGTATTTTTAATGCTGAGCTTTAAGTGAATTTGTTTTTTTATTAAACTACAGTAAGTTTTAAGATATCAAGGGAGCTAACTCCTCCTGAAGCTAACACATGATTCTGTTATGATTTAAATTTATATCCGAGGGTTTTTTTAAGAATAGATGCTGTTTCCTTTATGGCTGCTATTTGTATTTCGTTACAGCTTGGTCTTCCAGGTATTGCTTCCAGTGTGTGTTAATATATATATATATATATATATATATATATATATATATATATATATATATATATATATATATATAAGTAAACTAAGTATATTTTGAAGAAAAAGAATATTCATACATTTCACAAAATGGGTTTTAAAAAAAAATCACTCAATTAATAAAAATTTGACTTTTCCTAGTTTGATTTCTCATAAATCAAAACATTTGATTGATCCCCTTTTCTTTTGGATTTATTTGAAAATTGAATAGATATTACATGAAAACTAATATTGCCTTAAAGATAGGTTTAGTTTTCATAACATTCGTAAATAGTAGTGGCTAGTATAAGAAATTTTTCCACAGATGTCGCTTTAGTGTTTCAAATGATGTAATTTTCTTCATCAAATAATGTTTAAAGAAAAGCATATTCCATTAAAATTCAATCAGGATTTACCCAGGAACATCTGCAAAAAAAAATGAAATTCAATATTTTTAGTATTTGCTTTGATGTATAAGTATTGTTTATTGGTGATTTTATTGGATTTAAATCACAACCCCTATTTTTATTTCATCCAAAATATCATAAGACTCACGTTAAAAATGAATATTTTTTAAAGTTTACACAGAACCACTGGATACATATGGTGCTTAGAATATAATCTAATTGAAAATATGCTTGGAGTTTTTATGATGTAAATGTACTATTATCAAACCATTGTCTATATATGTGTTCGTTTAACATCCAACATTTTTCTTCGGTTGAACATCCTACAGTGAAATTATATATATTTTTATTTTTTTACTTTTTTGTTCTTTTTCCATATATTTATCGACTTTTTAATTTTGTCAATCCTATGATTCAATGAAACTTTGTTTGATGAAAAAGAACTGTTTACCTTCTAATTTCTCGAAATATAAAATTATTTTTAACTATATATTTTTAACTTATAAGGGTGTAAATGTTTCAAGGGTCTTTAAATATCGACACAAACCATTTTTTGATTTAATAGTTATTTCCTAATGTACTTATGACACCTGATTTAAGGATTTTTTAAGAGTTTAGTAAAAAATATTTTTTGCTGTTTTAAGATAAGTTAAACTAATATACTTTTGAAAGAGTAATTATTTGGAATTTTGAATCTTACAAAACTATGTTAAATTGATATTATTTTCTTTTATTTATACATGCATATCTGCTTGTGTTTAAAGTAGAGTCACTTTTGTAACGCTTTAACTTACAGAAGTTTGCAAAGGCAAAAGAGTGAGTTATAGGATCATCTAGGTATATTTTCTGGCAGTACTGCAATTTGTTGGAGGGCAAATACTTGACCAGAGTGCAGTGGTTATGCTTTCCAAACAGAAAAGAAAAGAGGCAGCGCAATATATATATATATATATATATATATATATATATATATATATATATATATATATATATAAATGTTTAGAGGTACAGCGCAATATATATATATACAGGGTGGCCGAAAAGTCCCAGGACACTGGCCGAAAAGTCCCAGGACACTCTATTTTTAATATTTTAATGCTGTTAAATATGATTGATTTGAATATTCTAATGTTGTTAAAACAATTTATTTCATTTATTTTTTCAGGTTATGACTGACATCAGTGTATTTACTGTTGAGGAGCGCTTTATTGCTGCTGTTTGGTTTCACGACCGCATCAGGAATTACATGACTATGGAAGATGTTCGAAGTGCTTTCACAGAAAGATTTGGAAAGCCCGCGCCATCAAGAAGTAATCTGTATCCGTGGGAGAAGAAAGTTTTTGAAACAGGTAGCGTTCTGGATCAGGCAAGAAGTGGCAGGCCTGAAACACGAAAGGAAACGTGTGCTGGTGTTCAAGAATCACTGCAACAGTCTCCCAAGAAATCCACCAGAAAACGTTCTGCTGAACTTGGAATACCAAGGGCTACCATGATGGATCATATGAAAAAGGACTTGGATGTCAAAGCTTATAAGCCCATGTCGGTAAATCAGTTGTCATATGAAGATATAAATCGAAGAAAAGAATTCTGTGAGAAATTTTTAAAACGCTTTCCTGATGGTCCAAGAAATCACAGAAAGATAATATTCAGCGATAAATGCGCCATTCATAAAAGTTCTAAAAGTCGAAACATATATTTCTGGGCTAAAAAAAAACTTTTTTACAAAGAAGAAGTTGAAAATAATCCTCCACATGTCATGATTTGGGCTGCATTGACATCTGAACATTTGATTGGTCCTTATTTCTTTGATGGCAATGTCAACCAGGAATCATATGCCAACATGATTAGAAACTGGTTCATTCCCAAGTTAATAGAACTTGGTATTAAGGATCGTGTATGGCTACAGCAAGATGGTGCACCCGCACATTATGCACTTCCTGTGAGAGCGCTGCTAAATGCAGAGTTTCCTGATCGATGGATTGGGCGCGGATCAAATTCTTTTGTTTGGCCACCACGAAGCCCCAACTTGACCACTCCATCAACTCATTATGGGGTTTAATTAAAGGTTAAGTTTCTGGTATTAGATACGAAACCATTGATCAGCTAAAGCATGTGATTATTGCAGCTTTTGCTAGCGTATCAAGGAATTCTCTAAAAAATATGGCACAAAGAACCTGGAGGCGAATGGAATTGTGCAAGAACAACGAGGGCCAACATACTGATCCCCTAGACCACTAAATTACTCTAGTTGTTTTCTGCTTTGTTTCTAATAAAGTTCTCTTTTTTTTTTGTTGAATATATATGCTTTCTGTGTGTTTCATTAAAAAATACTGTGTTTTATTAAAAATACATGTATAGTGTCCTGGGAATTTTCAGCCACCCTGTATATATATATATATATATATATATATATATATATATATTCCAGATATCCGAAAATTAAGTATTGAATTCATAAACGGTTGTTGACAGTGCTCAATCAAAGAGAGGAAATTATTCTTTATGTAAATACAGTCATATCTTTTTTATGTTCTCCTTTATTATTATTATTATTATTATTATTAACATGAACTTTGCTTCTCGCCAGTTATGGCAAAGTATATTTCCTCTCCTCTAATATTGAGAATGAGAAAAATTAAAAAATTGAAAATGGTTTTGAACCCCCTTTTCAAATTTTGAATTTTTAAATGTACTTGAATGATGAGATCAATTATGATCGAAACAGTCTGAACATCGTAGGAAGGTATTATTTTATTTACATAAAGCTTAATATATGTGTGTGTAGTAGTAGTATTAGTGAATTCCCTACATATATTATCGCGTTATAGACGAAAAACTAAGGAACTAGGTAGAACAACAAAATTGTCGCCATATATAAGCCGAGATGACTCCATTTTCATTTTATGACAACCAGTTTAAATATAAATATTCCTTTCGAACCAGCCTGTGTCATATCTTCTGTGGGAGAGAGGTTGCAGGGTAGAGAAAAGGGCATCCCCCACTAAGCCACGAAGTCTATTTTGTACTCTGTCAAGGCAGAATAGGCTGTTTTAGCAGTTCCTGCCCAGATATGGCAATAGTATTCCATCCTTGAACGTACTTGGCTTTTATATAGATAGAGAATTGCATCAGTAGTGAGATATCTTCTGGAGCGGTAGAAGGATCCCACCATCTTTCCGGCGACCTTGGCAACAGACTTGATGTACGTGTTCCATTTCAGATCAGGTGTAAAGGTCAAACCCAGAAGCTTGTCAAAACACGGGGACTCACCCAGACGAGAGCCATCCATCACAATTGATGCCAGATGGGGATCAGAGCGTTGATGATGTAAGAATAGGAGTTTGGTTTTGGATGCATTAAAGGTAACCAGCCACATCTTCCCCCACTGAACCACGCGCTCAAGATCAATTAAGTACTACTCCAACTACCATTCAACATGGGGATGTGTTCTGCATTAGAGTCATATATGGGGTTCGCCATAATTTTCTGACTTATATACTTATACACATCCCATAATCTTTCCTTTTCTTTATCCACAACAATAATGATTTCTCCTCCTCACATTTTACAAAATCTCGTTGGCAGACAACTAAATATTCAGTCATTCTGGGGTGAATGAAACCTCATTCAAAAAAGAACGCTCGAGATTAAAACATATGATTTCCCTGATTAGATTAGGTAATCATTTCAGATTAAATACCCTAATTACAAACTTTGAAAACTCGAGAAAAAAATAACCTAACAATATTTTGATTATTACCATAAAAGATGTACTTCCTTGTTATTACTTTAGTAAGAACGAATTACTATTTCCTTACCTTTCTTACTAAAATGTTTAGTTATCCTTATTGCTAAAATACCATTATTCATTCTTTCAGTTTTTTTTCATACACACCTAATTATTTTAACTTTTTTACTTTACAAAAATACTATGTTGCTTTCATTACAAAATTATATTTTCTGATGTAGTCTTATAAATAAATGTTCTACAATTATATATTGATACTTTTTAATACATTAATAAGTGTTTTTGTTTACAAATATCTTCTGTTCTGTAAAAAATGTTTTATTATTTATTTGTCGTGTTATTTCACCCAGAAGTAATTGGAGTGTTTTATCCTAATTTCGTTATTTATTTCGTTTACCGTGAAAGAGACTCATAAAAAAGAATAATTATATTCTATTTTCGTAAGAAACATAATGATATAGTAGTTTGTGTTCACTAAAATTATTGCAAAGTTTTCAAATGAGTAAATGTGTTTTTTTTTATATAATTTATGAGTGAAAGTGTTGAAGAATACAAAATACAATTTTGGGCACTTATGTATTTTTGGTACTGTGCTGAAATAATGTTTTTATTTCCAAATCATGTTTACCTTAGGGAGGCGAAGGTATTTTGTAATTATATTTCCGCTTTATGTTTGAATAAAAAAAATTATGCAAAACTTGAATTTAACCTGCAAATACTATTTACAAAAAGCAAGGTACCAAATATGCATAAAAACAAAATTTCAAAGAAAATATTGATCTCAAATGCATATGATGGCAGAGCACGATACCATCTGCTATCATATGCACCTGAGAACTATATTTACTGTAACATAAAACCAAAACGTGGTGCTTATGCATTTTTGGTACCACACTATTTGTTATACCGGCCTTCCTTGAACAGAGGAATTTACATCAATGAGCACTATAAATAGCGCTAGTAATTCCAACATCCGTGAGAGAGATGCGACTGCACTTCAACTGCTGGGTTGTTTCTAATAAGACTAGAAATATAGCGTTCAACAAATTAAGTTACAAAAAGACTGCTAAACTTTTATTCTTCAAACAAAAGAATTGGGAAAGAAAACTTGGTTGATTTTTTTAATAAGGAATACTTCTTTAATACAAGCGTAAATTGTAAACTGAATTCATATGATGGATGCGATATTAAAAGATTCACTGTCGGAATTGTTCCAATTCTAGGTCTGAGGATATTTTATATCGAATTGTGGTACCTGGTCAGACGCGAAAAAAGTTATGCTTTTGCTAAGGAAATTGAGAACAGCCGAGCATTACAAAGTTCGTAAATTTTATTCTCCTAAAAAAGACCAGTGAGTTGAGCTTCCAAGAAACAGTTACGCTACTTACACAACTGTTTTCTGCAAAAAACGTCTCTTTTCCACAGACGATATAAATGTATGAATGTTACTAGAAGAGAGGAAGACGACTACACTACTTATGCAAGTATAGTGAACAAGCATTGTGACGATTTTAAACTGAAGGAATTATCATCAGATACTTTTAAATGTTTAATATTTGTGCAAGGGTTGGTCTAAAATAAAGACGCTGAAATCAGGCGTCATGTTTTACATGGACTCGAAAACGAACAGAATTTAAAACTACAAAACTTAGCGGAAGAATGTGAACGGTTTATTGCCTTGAAACAAGACAGTCGTGACATAGAGGAAAGCGAAGTGTCGCATATTAAAAAGATCCATCAAAAGAAAAATTCGACTTCAAAAAATAACCAGAGAAAGAAACAGGGAAAAGATCAACCTAGACCATGTTGTAAAAGTAAAAGAACAGCCAGTGTTCAGAAAGAAAAGAAATATAGAACAGATAGACGGTGAATTAGAAAGACTCGAAAACATGGATGTCATCGGAAAAATTGATCACAGTGAGTGGGCGGCACCAACGGTTTACATAAAAAAGAAGAGTAAGGCGATTCTGGTTTGCGCTGACTTTGCGACAGGCTTAAACATAGCATTACAAGATCAGCATTATCCTCTTCTGAGCCCTGAAGAGATATTTGTGAGTGGTGGGAAATATTTTTCGAAAATCGACCTCTGTGACGCATACTTACAAGTTCCCATCGATTAGGACTGTTCAAAGCTGCTAAGGGATTGTACAAGTTTAACAGACTTAATTTTGGGGTCAAAGTCGACCCTGCGATTATTCAGCAAATTATGGACATTATGTTAAATGGGTTGAATTTTGCAGTAGGGTACCTGGACGATGTGTTAATGAAAAGCGCTCGCAAAGAAAAACACAAAGCTCATGTAAACCAAATATTCAAAAGGATCCAGGATTATGGATTTAAAATAAAACAGGAAAAATATACATTTTTCATGGAGAAATTAAAATACTTGGGGCAAATCACCGATAAACATGGAAGAAGGCTTGATCCAGATAGATCGAGTGCAATAAAAAATATGCCTGCTCCAGAAAATATTTCGTCTTTACAAAGCTTCTTAGGTTTGGCAAATTACTACAATGTATTTGTGCCAAATATGCATAAAGTCGCCTTTAAATGAACTGTTAAAATGGGCCTGGACACAAGAGTGCGAAGAAACATTTTGGGAAATTAAAGAGACTTTAAGTCTGAGTTGTTTCTGGCACATAATAAGCCCAAGCGTGAAATTATATTTGCAAGTGATGCCAGCTCCTATGGCATAGTAGCATGCATTTTACACAAAATGGATGATGGAAAAGTGAAACCCATAGCACATTCATCTCGATCACGTTTGACAGCCGAAAGAACTACTTCAAATTGAAAAAGAGGCGCAAAGCATTATATTTGCGGTAAAGAAATTTCATCATTTCCTGCACGGTAGGCAATTTCTGTTACAGACCACAAACCATTATTAACGATTTTCGGATCGAAAAAGGGGCTATCACAACATACGGTGAATAGATTCCTAAGATAGGGTACCATACTTCTGAATTACAATTTTCAAATGGAGTATGTACCATCTAAAAAATTTGGTCATGCTGACGGGTTATCGAGGTTAATACCTAAGCAGACAGAGCCATTGGAGGATATAGGAATAGCAGCCATTCAAGCGGAAGCTGAAGTAAAATATACGTTATGTGACACAATAAGAGAACATCCAGTAACGCTTGATGAGACAATGGGACGAAATATAGTCTACCAAATTTAAACATTTTTGTGCGGATCATCTAATCGAGCATATAACCATTCTGCCATACCACCCAAGAAGTAATGGACAAGCAGAGAAATTTGTTGACACATTCAAGAGAGCTCTGAAAAAGGCTAGCGGGTCGCCGAAGGATAAGTGATTCCAACAGATTTTACAAGTCTACAGAGTTACTTCGAATGCAAACATCGAAATGTCAAAGACATCTGCTGAGGTTATGTCCTGACGCAAGGTTAGATCGATTTTTCACAAGTTGTTACCAAACCAGGATAGGCCAAGCCTAAAAATAACGATAACAAAATAAAACGGCATAAAGTTGGCAAAAGAGTCTTCTACAAGATTCACAAAAACAATAAGACTTTCTGGGAGTCTGGCATTGTTGAGAAACAAATAGGCAACATGGTCTACATGATTAAGGGACCAGACTTCGTGCACAAACGTCACACTAACCAAATTCGGAAAAGATACTCGAACAGTGAGGAGGACATCATGGACACAGTGTTTGATACTTTTCAGGTGTTCATACCAGAGACAGCTCTGGAGAACAGAAGATCAACCAGAAAACGGAAATCAACAGAAAAACGTTATTAATCACAGACGGAATATTTTCAAAGGGGGGGGTGTTATACCAGCCTTCCTTGAACAGATTAATTTACACTGGTTAGCACTATAAATAGCGCTAGTAATTCCAACACTGGTGAGAGAGGTGCAACTGCACCTCAACTGCTAGCCAAGTGACCAGCAGATATACACGCTTTTCCTATTCTGTACGTTATTGTTAATACACTTGTCCCTTAACCGAACCTCGACTTGATTGTTCTTATTTTCACTGTTGTTTCACGACACAACACTATTTTTAATTAGTTTTTTAGGGTAAATTGAAGCTTTATCATATCTGTTTTTCCTTACATTCTAAGGTTGAAGCACAGAATAGTAACAAAACACCCTCCCCATGTAAAGAATGGCTTCTAAAATAATATTATTATTTCATCACGGAACATAAAATACATACGTACACAACAGTTAAACCCGTATTCTTGCAGTATTTCCTTTTTTATTTGTTAAACAACGTGTATAGCTTAACTTCAGTATAATCGTATGGTAACATTTTAAATTATATATATATATATATATATATATATATATATATATATATATATATATATATATATATATATATATATAACTAATATTTTTAATTATTTGATTTTTCACCTTGACACAAATGCTGGAATTTTTATGGACGTACATTTATTTTGTTTAGTTTTCGTAACATGAAATATGGTGGAGGGTAAAACACCTAAAAATATATTTCCTCTGATATATTTAACGAAACCTACTTTTATGTAAGTTTATTTAATAATGAATAAATATCAAAAGTTTCAGGAAAATATGACAATTATTTTATTTTTGCTAGATTTTTAAAACATCTACAGCTTAAAACACGTCACTACACAGGAACGTTTTTTAAAGCGTCGATAATTCAAATACGCATTTTTGTCTCGCATTTTCATTATTTTTATTCGACAAAGTTGTCAAAAAGCAAATATATATCAAATAAATGCTATCAAAGCAAGATAAGTTACGTTTCTACTTAACTGGATAATTTATTCGAGTTTTTATTTAATGTAATATGGTTATTAAGCTCGGACAACATAGAGTTTACCAATGTATTTGAAAATTTAAAATGGCACCCAACTAAGTTTGGGAAAAGATGTTAAAAATAAAAAAAAAATATATAGAAAATACTGTTAGAAACTCACCAAATATATGTCACCCTATGTCGCGGTGACATATATTGAGCGAGTTTCTCACAGTATTTTTATATTTTTTATTTTTAACTCCTTTTCCAAAATTACCGTGTTCAACAGAGAGTCGGGCGCCATTTAAAATTTGTCCAATAATTCGGTAAACATTGTATGTTATCGCGCTGAATAAACATGTTACATTAAATAAAAACAAAAAAAATATCCAGTTAGGTAGAAAGATAACTTATCTTGACTTTGATAACGCGTATATATATATATATATATATATATATATATATATATATATATATATATATATATATATATATATATACACTTGTGCCCGATATTATTCATACCCCTCGGATCTTTGAGATTTCTATAAGAATATTGCTCAAACCAGAATATAGACAATATTAAAGGGATTTCAATCAATAAATCAAGCATAAGCATTTAATTTAAACTCAACAAATAAATAAATTATGCAAGTTTGAAACATTATACAAAGAAAAACAATAATGGCACTAGTTCAAAATTATTCATACCTCTCTTACTAATAGTCAATAGCATGCCCTTTATTCTTAATAACTGCCTGTAACCGTTTTGGATATTTATCAACAAGGTTTTTACAAGCATCAACACTGATTTTTGACCATTCTTCAATGCAGTAGTTCTCTTAATCCCTCAAATTTCTAGGTTTCCGCTTTTTAACCTCAGTTTTCAATATGTGCCAGAGGTTTTCGATAGGGTTCAGGTCAGGACTGTGGCTAGGCCATTCCAAAACATTAATGTGATTATCCTCAAACCATTTCTTGACTATTTTGGCAGTATGTTTTGGATCATTATCCTGTTGAAGGACCCAGTTTGGTTCTAAATGGAGCTTCTCCGCATCCTGTCTAATGTTTTTCTGGAGTATCTCCAAATATTGCTCCTTCTTCATGGTTCCATCTATCTTGACCAAACTACCTGGACCACTAGCCGAAAAGGAGCCCCAAAACATTAGGCTACCACCACCATGTTTCACCGTGGGTATGGTGTTCTTTGGGTTGTAAGCTTCTCCTTTCTTCCTCCAAACGTAAGAAGCATCCATATGGCCAAACAATTCAATTTTTGTTTCGTCAGTCCACAAAATACTTGAGAAAACGGACTCTGGAGAATTCACATGGGTCCTAGCAAACTTTAGACGTGCTGCAAGGCGTTTTCCGGTGTGCAATGGAGTCCTTCTTGGTCTTCTTCCTTTCAGACCATTTTCATGCAGAGTCCTTTGCAATGTTTGCCTTGATATTTTTATGCCAGAAGACTCCAGATTTTCTAAAATGTCCTAAGTAGTGGTGGTTGGATTTGCATTAACACTTCTTACAATATTCCTGGTGGCTCTAGCCGCAGTTTCCTTTTCTTTCCTCTACCAATCAAGTTGTTTGTTGTGTGGTGGCTCTGGAATTTTTTGATGATGCTCTGTACTGTTGCTGTAGGGACCTCAAATTTCTTGGAAATTGACTTGTAACCTAAACCATCCTTATGTGAATTCACAATTTTAGTCCTAAGATCATTACTAAGCTCTTTTTTCTTCCCCATTCTAATAATTTTTATTCTTTTTTTGGTTTTCAGTTGATATCATTTTAATTTCTGAAAAATGCAAAAAACGAAATGAAATTAATCAAAGGTTGTATAAAAACATTCAAAATAAGAATCAAACAGGAAACAAACAGTCAGAAACTCGATTAATACTGAAAAAATAAGGGGGTATGATTATTTTTGAACATTGCAGATTTTATAAATAGCTGTATATTTCTTTTATTACAAGTATCCCGAGATTTTAAAATGACGAAAATGATCAGAAGAGGTTTATTAAGAATATGTATCAATATGGACGTAAACAATAAATTCTTACAAAGTTACACCTAATAAACTCAATTTTCAAGAGGGGGTATGAATAATATCGGGCACAAGTGTATATATATATATATTCGAAAAAGTTGTAATATATATATATATATATATATATATATATATATATATATATATATATATATATATATATATTATAACTTTTTCGAATCTATGTGTATAGTAATACCAACACAAAATATATTTTTAAAAGATTTTTTTTAATGGGAGAATCATAGTTTTTTATTCACGTATGTTATAAAGCATAGCGAAATCAATATTTTTTTATTGGATTGCAATAAAAAAAATAAACTTATTTAAATGTTTCAGATCATTTAAAAAAGTTATTGGATGCACATTTTTTAAAAGAACAAAAAAAATCTTACCTTTCATTTCAGGAATTCAATACGAAAAAAAAATCGCTTTTTTTTCCTTTTGTGTTCAAAACAGAAAATTTGTTTTGTTTGTTATGATTCTTTAGCAAATTGATACAACTTTTGTTTTGTATGTCCAATTCATTCAGAAATAAAATATATGAAAATATAAAAGAATCAAAATTAAAAGATGAAAAACACGAATTAAACGTGAAATTATTTAAAAAGAAAATCAGCTGTTAAAGAACAATGAAGGTCATCTTAACACGGTGTAATCATTATTTCGTTCCTCCTATAAAAATGCCCGCTCATTAGTTGAATATGTGCAATTGTTTTCCAATCATTCTTAAAGCATATTAAATAATGAAATAAATTATATCGATGCTTAAAGCTAAAATAATTATAACATTAATAAAGCAGCGTCACACTTTAAGTCGTGAGTGTTTTTTTTGTTTTGTTTTTTACATTCAAGATAAAAAAAAAATTTAAAAAAAGGTAATTAAATGAAGTCAAAATTGGTAATGAATGCGTCTAATGGGGCATATTCACTCATTGTAATCACCGGAAAATACCGGAAGTTCCGGAAAAAGATGCTTACAACAAATTTTGCGTTCCATGATGAAAAAATCAAAGTCATTGTCTGTTTCTTTTCAGTGTTAAATTTAAATGTAATAAATAAGAATAAATAAACAACTTTCGGGTTTGTATTACTGTACACATAGATTCGAAAAAGCGGTAAGAAAAAACAAATATATAACAAATAAATGTTATCAAAGGCAATATAATTACTTTTCTACCAGACTGGATATGTTTTCAGTGTTTTTATTTAATGTAACATGTTTATTTAGCTCGAAAAACATACTGTGTTTACCGATGTATTGGAAAATTAAAAATGGCGCTCGACTCTCCCTTTAACACGGTAAGTTTGGAAAAAGGTGCTATAAATATAAAACTAGACAAAATACTGTTAGAAACCCGCTCAATATATGTTACCGTGGAATAGGTTGACATATATTCGGTGGGTTTTTAAAAGTATTTTGTCTAGTTTATTATTTATAACCCCTTTTCCCAAACTTACTGTGTTAAAGAGAAAGTCGGGCGCCATTTTGAATTTTCCAATACATCGGTAAATACTGTATGTTTTTCGAGTTGAATATTTATTTATCTATCTATCTATCTATCTATATATATATATATATATATATATATATATATATATATATATATATATATATATATATATATATATATAATTGTTGAGCTGGATTAAATTCGACGGTATGAAATAAAACGGAGGTGAAAGAACCTGAATACTGAACGTTTCGCCCAATTTATGCGGGCTTTTTCAAGAGTGATGGTCATTGACGAGAGAGTCGGAAGATTTGGGGCTATATATAATGATGGGGAGGGCAGCATGTTTTCCTTATGAAATAAGATGTCTAATATACATATATCCATTTTATGAGAGAAAATAAATTAGAGTAAACCAGCGTAGTGGATTACGTCTAAAAGTTAAAATATCGTAGAGATTTTAAAGATTGCGTCTTGAAATAAAACCGTGATAGATTAAGTAAATAAAATGAAACGAGATTACAAAGGGAGTTTTCAAATTTATAGATAATTTAATTGGGATAAAATAGCGTAGTAATTGTAGATGGCGTCTAAAAAAAGAATAGCAGGTGATAAAATGGGGCCTAAAAAAGACAGTGATAAAATAAAATAAAGTAAATTAGTAAAATAAAAATAATAAAACGAAGTGAAATTACGAATGGATTTTTTTAAATATATATTTCGTGTTTAACCTGTTTCTAAATTGTTCTCTTTAATAATTATTTTCCACAGATTGGGAGCAATGTGGAAAAAACTTTTCTAGAATGGGAGATTATAACTGACTCAATTAAACGTCGTGTGGATCTGTTATGTGTTTAAGTTAAGTCGCTTTGTTAAAATTGAAATGGTGGGCGTTCTCCATCACGCGACAAAATATGGCGTTGAGTGTATTTTATTATTTTTTTTAATTTCAATTTTCACCCCAAACAAGGCACAGTGCCACTTTGAAGCAGGGGGCTACTATCAGGAACTTAATTTGCGGGGTCATTATGAAGGGAGATAAGTAGAAAAATGTTTGTTAACATTGCACTTGAACTTCTGCATATCAGTACAGTTGGGAAAGCAGAATCCCGGAAGGGAGTTCCAAAGACCCGCAGTTCTGGGGAAGAAACTATTGGAGTAAAAGGCTTACTTGCACCTAGGGATCTCTACTGTAAAGGGATGAGACTTAGTAGCTTGTCGGGTTTGTCGGGGGTAGTTACGTCGGGGAGGTACAAGTGTTTGCAGTTCGTCAGAGCATTCACCATTAAAGTATTTGTAGAACAGGCAGAGGGATGCACCATCTCGTCGATGGGACAGAGGCTGAAGCCTAGATGACAGTTCAGGACTTATCAGGTTGGCGACTCTCTTTTGAACCCTGTCCAGGAGCGAGAGACAAGGAGCAGATGCATCAGCCCAGATGTGATAACAGTACTCCAAACA